>NC_073379.1:100931284-101258784 GCF_028641065.1 Leucoraja erinaceus
TAGGCATCAAAACTGGAGTAACCTGGGACAGGCAGCATCTCTGGAGAGAAGGAATGGGTGATGTTTCGGGTGTCCAGCTTTTTGTGCCTATCCCTTGATTCCCTGCATATCTATATGCCTGTCCAAAGCCTCTTAAATCCATATAACCATATAACCATATAACAATTACAGCACGGAAACAGGCCATCTTGGCCCTACAAGTCCGTGCCAAACAACTTTTTTTCCCCTTAGTCCCACCTGCCTGCACTCATACCATAATCCTCCATTCCCTTCTCATCCATATGCCTATCCAATTTATTTTTAAATGATACCAATGAACCTGCCTCCACCACTTCCACTGGAAGCTCATTCCACACCGCTACCACTCTCTGAGTAAAGAAGTTCCCCCTCATATTACCCCTAAACTTCTGTCCCTTAATTCTGAAGTCATGTCCTCTTGTTTGAATCTTCCCTATTCTCAAAGGGAAAAGCTTGTTCACATCAACTCTGTCTATCCCTCTCATCATTTTAAAGACCTCTATCAAGTCCCCCCTTAACCTTCTGCGCTCCAGAGAATAAAGACCTAACCCACTAATCAATCCCACTATGATATCTGCCTCAACCAATGCAGGAGTGTTCCAATCACTCACCACCCTCTGTGTAAAAAACTTGCCCAGCTCATCTCCTTTAAACTCTGCCCCTTAAAGCTGTGCCCTCTAGTATTTGATTTTTCTATCCTGGAAAAATGATTCTGACAGTCTACACTATCTATACCTTTCTATTCCTTGGAGGGCAGGAGGATGAGGGTGATCTTATAGAGCTGTACAAAATCATGAGAGAAATAGATTGGGTAGATGCACAGAATCTCTTGCTCAGAGTAGGCAAATCAAGGACAAGAGGACATAGGTTTACGGTGAAGGGGAAAGGATTTAATAGGAATCTTAGGGGTAACCTTTTCACACAAAGGGTGGTGGGGGTACGGAAATACCTGCCAGAGGAGGTAGTTGAGGCAGGGACCATCCCAACATTTAAAAAACAGTTAGACAGGTACAAGGATAGAACAGGTTTGGAGGGATACGGGCCAAACGCGGGCAGGTGGGACTAGTGTAGCTGGGACACGTTGGCTGGTGTGGCCAAGTTGGGTTGAAGACCTGTTTCCACATTGTATCACTCTATGACTCTAAATGCAATACAATACAATACAATTTATTTGTTGTCATTTGAACCTCATTGAGGTTCAAACGAAATTTGGTTTCTGCAGTCATACAAACAAGTAGAAGAACCAAGACACAACACAATTTACTAAAGCATCCATCACAGCGTATCTCCTCCTCACTGTGATGGAAGGCAAAGTCTTATCTCTCCCCTGCGCTCCCCATTTTCCTCCCGATGTCAAAGTCAAAGCCACGGCGGGCGATGTAAGGCCCCGCTCCAGGTCATCCTCAACCCCGCAACTCGGGCGGGAGAATTCGCCGTTGCGGAAGCCCCGAAAAGCGGTCTCCCACCAGGGACCCACGGGCTCCCGGTGTTACTCTCATAATCTTTTATGCTTTATCAGATCTTTCCACAGCCTTCGGCATGCCAGAGAAAATCAATCTAAATCCCAGCTAAGGAAAGGCAATTATTTTAAAAGTGTATTTGGAATACATCCATAAAGGGAATCAAGGGATGTGGGGTTAGTGCAGGAAGAGGCACTGAAGTACAACATCAACGTGATCTTATTAAATTACATTGAAAGCTGAATGGCCTACTCCTACCTGTTTTTTTCTTAGCGTATTTCCCTGAGAATGTAAAAGAACGTCAGAGCAATTTTAGAAAACCTTGAAGCATTGAATTATTTAGCGCTTTTCCAGGTAGCTGGAAAATTCTGACTCACACTCCTTAGTTAGAAGTCATGATGGTTTCAAAAAGGCACATAATTCCACCTGCAGTTTAAGCTTGAAGTGACTCATTTCCTGTACTGTTCATTTTAATAATGGATGGTTTTCTAATTACAATTCTAACCTCATTAATGCAACTAACAATTTACTGATTCAGTCCCTCTTTCACTGCTGCTGGCATCCATTACACTTCATGGAGGGTTTGTGGATGCTGTTAAATCACAAATGATAGTGTGAATATTTGCTCTCGTGATTATGTTTGCCATTGCGGCAGCAGCCTGGCATTTAGACAACGCCAAGCAGATAAGTGTATTTGTCTTTCTGCTGCGCGACCATATAACTCGCACAACGTTATTTTAAGCGCAATGTATTTCTCATCCATTCATCCTGACTTGCAAATATAAAGGGCTCAACCTTGTATAAACTTCGAGCTTCACCTCCATTGTTCAGTTTTGTATATAAAAGCAGTCTTTTTGTGGCTGTTGGTTAGAGGTGCAATTTAAAGAAAGGAACAAAAGACAAATAGACGTCAGATGCTGTCTGTGTGGAGTTTGTACCTTCTCCCTGTGGCCATATGGGTTTCTTCCAGTGCTCCAGATTCCACCCACATCCCAAAGACCTGCCTCTGTAAATTGTCTCTCATGTGTAGGGAGTAGATGCGGAAGTAGGCTAACATAGAACTAGTGTAAATGGGTGATCAATGGTCGGTGTGGACTCGCTGAGTCGAAGGGCATGTTTCCATGTTGTATCTTTCAATCAATTCAATTAAATCTCCCTTGGCCCTGTCATTTTGGGTACAATCAAGTCTGAGAAAGTAAACCTGGTGCATACCAGAACAGATCTTGCATAGTGCTTGCAAACCTAATGGGCCCGTCCCACTTAGGCGATTTTTCAGCGGACTGCCGGCGACTGCCAGAGCACGCGGGGGAGCGCTGTCTAAAAAATTCCCACGGTGCAAAGCCAAGGTGATACAGACATACACCGCGATGAACAGGAAGGTTGGCGCTGTAATTAAGATGGCTAAAGCATAGTGTACGGTAAGTCCTTTAAAAGAGGGGGGAGGGGGGAGGGGGGAGAGAAGGGGGGGAGAGAAGGGGGGAGAGAAGGGGGGAGAGAAGGGGGGAGAGAAAGGGGGGGGAGAGAAGGGGGAGAGAGAAGGGGGGAGAGAAGGGGGGAGAAGGAGGGGAGACAACATTTAAGAAGCCAGAGATACAAGCTCGGCGGACATTAAACATTACCGGTCGGTTCCTTGGTTCTGAAAACTACTGCGTACCTTTTTTCCCCCCCAATGAGCCAATGAAATTCACCGGTCAGCACCGGCTCCAACCTACGAGAACCTCCGAGAACCTTTGACTTCCTGGCAACCCACTAGGACCGCCTTGCGACCCGCCTACGGCTCGAGAATTCTCGCTAATCTCCATGGCGACTTCATTCTAGTCACTGCTAATTTTTCAACATGTGGGAACTCCTCACGAGCCTGAAGGCGTCTCCCCGGCAACCACCCACGGCCACGTGGCGGAGTTTGGGTTTGAGCCTCATTTGATGTTCAAATGACAATGAATAAATATTGTATTGTATTGTATTGAAACGTCGCCCCTCTCCTTTCCCAGCCAACATTCAGCCTTTGTTCTCCGGGGGGCACATCCACAGCTGACCTTGAGGTCATGGAAGGTAAGTCACTTTGGTGTTATAACTAGCCTTATCGATCACCCCATGTTTCCAGGCTATGAGCCAGCAGTTTAAACACAGTACAATTTACCTGATTATGCAACTGACTGTGGGTTATGTTCAAATGGTACAAAACCACCGAACATGATATTAGATTAGTGGCAATGTGAGACAGAAAATCCAAACCTTTCCCAGAACTCTTTGCTTGAAACCTTCCAATTAGTTGTCTGTACTTCCAACAATAGCAAAACAAAGTTGCAAATTATATGTGTGACTGTGACTAAGGTAATGTGTCTCTTTTTCCTTCTCTGCTTGTCTTCAGCTTTTGACCCGTCAGCCATCGCATCCTCTTTCGATCTTCACCACACACCCGCTGGGACTGCACTCTCTGAGGTTCACTCATGTGCACTTATAGCCTGAGAATTGTCTATCTTTTCTTCCAAGGCTAGCAATGGACATCTAGTGCTCTGCAAGAATTAGTCCTTGGTCATCTCTTACCTCCCATCCTCATGCTGGCTATTAAAACACCATCCAAACGCATAGGATTAGTCAAGTCAAGTTCAAGTGAGTTTATGTGTCATGTGTCCCTGATAGGACAATGAAATTCTTGCTTTGCTTCAGCAACACAGAACATAGTAGGCACGGCTACAAAACACATGAATAAATAAACTGATAAAGTGCAAATAACAGATAATCGGTTAATAATGTTCAGAGTTCTGTCCGAGCCAAGTTTAATAGCCTGATGGCTGTGGGGAAGTAGCTATTCCTGAACCTGGACGTTGCAGTCTACAGGCTCCTGTACCTTCTACCTGAAGGTAGCAGGGAGATGAGTGTGTGGCCAGGATGGTGTGGGTCTTTGATGATACTGCCAGCCTTTTTGAGGCAGCGACTGCAATAGATCCCCTCGATGGAAGGGAGGTCAGAGCTGATGATGGACTGGGCAGTTTGTTCATGACACTCACCTCTACCTCCACACTTGGGACATATGACTTGGTGGCAGGTGCTATATAATACCAGTTGTTGGTGTATTAATTAGTATGCAGAGTCCTAATTATTGTGTCCTTAGATGTAACACAGTTTGTATTCACATCCAATGTCTCTGCTGCTGCCAGTTTGGAAGGCTGCCCGTCTCAACCAACTTGAAACACTGATGCCTTGAAATTACTGTTGGCATTCCAAACAATGTCTGCAGTATTTATGGGGTCAGAGCAGTAATATTGGTAAAGGAAATCTTCAGCTAGTTTCTCACATTTATGCCATGTTGACAAGTTGCAATTTGTTGCAAGTGGCTTGTGGGTGCAGCTGTGTGTGTGTGCTAGATTAGTTAAGCTTATCATAGTTGCAGTAATATGCTGTTCGATTAAAGGCACGCCTATTGCAAGACACCTTTTAGCATGTATGGCTCGTTAATGACTCATAACTTAGTGAACTAAATGGATATTATAGTTTAAAGTTCTTAAAATTAAATATTGTTTTAGAGAAAGACCACTGTGGTGCTGCGTTAGAATTGCTGCCTAACAGCGCTTGCAGCACCGGAGACCCGAGTTCGATCCCAACTACCGGTGGTCCGTGTAGGATTGCGTTAATATGCGGGGATCGCTGGACTGTGCGGACTCGCATATTAAACCAAACCAGCAAAAGTTTGTAAGACAGGATAAATTTAAGACAAAATCTGTCACAGATAAGAACCCCACTTTAGATATTCTCCTAAATATACTTCTGTTAGTTATTTCCCCAGCCATCTGAACATGGTGTGTGTTACTGTCTTCCTATTCCCACCCCTAGCAAAGGCACAATAACCAATATTTATTGCCAATATAACTGCCCCCTCTCTGTGATCCCCCCCCCCCGCCCTCCAACTGTACGACTGAACATTGAATTCTCCCAATTTTGTTAGTCCTTGCTGTCTCCTCTCCCTTCCTCAGCCCCCCTGCTGTCTCCTCCCATCCCCCTGCCTTCGGGCTCCTCCTCCTTTTTCCTTTCTTGTCCCCGCCCACCCCCGCCCCCGATCAGTCTGAAGAAGGGTCTCGGCCCGAAACGTTGCTCCATAGATGCTGCTGCACCCGCTGAGTTTCTCCAGCATTTTTGTGTACAACCAATATTTAACTGTTCAGTAGAATAATGCAGGCCAATGCTTTTGCAAAACATTATCTTCTGCTGGTAACTCCACTTGCTACTCCAATTGTTCAGATAATACATTGGTGAAACATTTAAGAGTGGGAAGGATATCAATCAAGCTGATTTATTTCACAGCATATCAATTTAAAAAGAAACAGATATGATCAAGATAGCAATATAGTCCAGCAACATTGATTCATGTAACAAAACAAAATAATAAGAACAGTATACAGGTACATTCTGTGTCAAAGTGTGGCATATACACATCAATACCCTTCTGCGTTTTAATCTCCTTAGTCCGACAACTGCTTACCATTACAGCTTTCTCTTTCAAAACCTGACTGTGTCACTCTCTATATTTAATTCCCTGTATGTACAGTCCAAGGGGAAGGCTCGTGGCAGGCGTCTGCTGCCAGAACTTGCAGTACCAGGGATCTCTCAAATGACGCACTTGGCCCTCACAAAGAGAAGACAGTTATTACTCTTGGTGTATCTATGCCTTTACATTGTCCTTCTGCCTGTCTCTGATCTTCCAAAGTATTGCGGAAATTTGGCATTTCATTTTCAGCTGCTCTCTACATTAGATTTTTTCACGCAGGCAGTGCTTTTAGATTTGGTTTTATTTTTTAGAAATGTTTTAACTGAAGTTTTCTTCAGCCAGACGAGAGAAGTGAAAAAATCTGTACATTTGAGAGAACAAATAAATCAAATATTCCAAATTTCTACATAAAGTATCGAGACACCTTTAAAAATCTAACATGAACTTTTTAAATAAATGAGTCAGGTTACTCGGTATGTAACAGTGCGGATGAATATGTTTAAATTCATCATGTTGTTCAATTAAATGGTGCTACCACAAAAGGATTTAATAGGATTCAGTGAGTCCACCCATATCCCTCATCCTGAAGCTTTCAATGCTAAGTAGTCCATAGAGATAGCTTGGCTCTTCCATGAGTCTGTTCATACCCAGCCGATCACGGACACAGTATAATGTGCATAAACTTTGGAGGCCAGAACGGTCTGCTTACTTTCAGTCACTGTACAACAGGTAGTGAAGCTAATGGCATGTTGGCCTTCATAACAAGAGTAGTTGACTATAGGAGCAAAGAGGTCCTTCTGCAGTTGTACAGGGCCCTGGTGAGGCCACACCTGGAATATAGTGTCCAGTCTCCTAATTTGAGGAAGGACATTCTTGCTATTGAGGGAGTGCAGCGTAGGTTAACAAGGTTAATTCCCGGGATGGCAGGACTGTTGTTTGCTAAGAGAATGGAGCAGCTGGGCTTGTATACTCTGGAATTTAGAAGAATGAGAGGGGATCTTTTTGAAGCGTATAAGATTATTAAGGGTTTGAACACACTAGAGGCAGGAAACATGTCCCCGATGCTGGGGGAGTCCAGAACCAGGGGCCACTGTTTAAGAATAAGGGGTAGGCCATTTAGAACGTGATGAGGAAAAACATTTTCACACAAAGAGTTGTGAATTTGTGGAATTCTCTGCCTCAGAAGGCAGTGGAGGCCGATTCACTGGATGCATTCCATATAACCTTATGACATATAACAATTACAGCACGGAAACAGGCCATCTCGGCCCTACAAGTCCGTGCCGAACAACTTTTTTTCCCTTAGTCCCACCTGCCTGCACTCATACCATAACCCTCCATTCCCTTCTCATCCATATGCCTATCCAATTTATTTTTAAATGATACCAACGAACCTGCTTCCACCACTTCCACTGGAAGCTCATTCCACACCGCCACCACTCTCTGAGTAAAGAAGTTCCCCCTCATGTTACCCCTAAACTTCTGTCCCTTAATTCTGAAGTCATGTCCTCTTGTTTGAATCTTCCCTATTCTCAAAGGGAAAAGCTTGTCCACATCAACTCTGTCTATCCCTCTCATCATTTTAAAGACCTCTATCAAGTCCCCCCTTAACCTTCTGCGCTCCAGAGAATAAAGACCTAACTTATTCAACCTATCTCTGTAACTTAGTTGTTGAAACCCAGGCAACATTCTAGTAACATTCAAAAGAGAGTTAGATAGAGCTCTTAGGGCTAGCAGAATCAAGGGGTATGGGGAGAAGGCAAGAACAGGGTACTGATTGTGGATGATCAGCCATGATCACATTGCATGGCGGTGCTGGCTCTAAGGGCCGAATGGCCTACTCCTGCACCTATTGTCTATGTATCTATGTAACTTGCAGGTAAATAGGTATTGAATTCTGCAGATCTCCCCAGGTCTGTAACGGGGGAGTGACAAATGTACCACTCGACTCCATTGTCCAGTGGAAGAGGTGGGTTGTGTTGGGTAGTTTCTGCAACCCTGCAAACTCCTTTCTCATTTGAATGAAAATTCCTGACAGGGTAATTAAGAGGAGAAAAGTAAGCTGTGAAAAGCAAAAGATTGCAGATACTAGAAATCTAAAATAGAAACTGAAAATGCTGGAAATTCTCATCAGATCAGATAGCATCGGTAGGGCAAGAAACAATGAATGTTGAAAATGTTGGAGACTTCATCAGAAAGACAGAAACATGTCGGTCATGTTAGCAGAATAGGTGGAGAAGGTAAATGAGTGGGACAAAGCGAATTTCTCTGTTAGGGTGAGATATTGTGATTGATAAGGGACTTTAGAGATACTGCATGGAAACAGGCCCTTTGGCTCACTGAGTCCACGCCGACCATCAAACACTATGAACTCTAGCACCATCCTACACACCAAGGCCAATTTACAATTTACAGAAGCTACTTAACCTACAAACCTGTATATCTTTGAAGTTCAGGCGGAAACCGGGGCACCCAGAGAAAACCCACGCGGTCATAGGAGAACGACAAACTCCCTACAGATAGCACCCGTAGTCAGGAGGTCTCTGCCGCTGTAAGGCAGGAACTCTACCGCTGCCCTACTGAGCCACCTCATAGTTTGTGTAAAGTGTTGCTAATGTTATTAAATCTCTGGAACGGTGTATAACCCGGTCTACTGGTACATGCCCAGCAAGCCAGACTGTATGGGGAAGAACATTAATAAAAGGACATCAGGATCTGCAGGTTGCTATGTGCCCAGACGAAAGATGAAAACTTGCTGTGGGCCTCGTTGTAACAGTACAAGAGGTCACAAACAGAGAGGTCAGGCCAATGGAGTATTAAACGGGGCAAGCATCCAAAACAAAACCTAGTCACTCCCGTGAACTGAGTGTAGGTACTCACTCTGCAAAGCGATCATCCAATATGTGCTTTGGTTTCTCCAGTATAGAGGAGCCACGTTGTGAATGCTGAATGCAGTTCACTAGATTGGAAGTGTCTCGCCTGGTTCACTAGAGTGTTTGGGTCCCTGGATGGTGAGAAAGAGAGAGATAAAAGATCAGATATTGTACGTCATGTGTAGAACTCTGGTGTGTGCTATGCTTTTATTTATATAATGAAAAAAAATGAAATGATTCAATTTATTGTCATTGTCAGTGTACAGTACAGAGACAACGAAATGCATTTTTAGCATCTCCCTTGAAAGGGAGACACAGGGCGTCGCGGTGTGCGGTATTTATTTTGTTCCTTAGTGTTTTTGGTTATTAAATTTTTTTTAAATTATTTTGCAATTCATATTTTCATCACTTACCTGTTTTAAGAGGTTTTTGGGTGTTTCTTTGATTGTATCAAAGACGTTTGAAAAATTGTTACCTGCTGGCCTCGCCTTCTGTCAAAGACGGTAAAGCTGTTCCAGGGGCTGAGACCTATAAACACTCAGGCCTTGCGACTCCCTACTGACTACCAGGAATTGAGAGAAAGCTGCTCAGCCCCTGGTGCCCAGATAAGGGTCAATGAGGTCCCACAGATAATCTATGACCAACCTCCATTCACTAGCCTTTGGCCCATTTCTGCATTTCCTTTGGTTAGTGCAGTTCCTATCGATATCAGATTTAAAATTAATATGACATGTTTTTAGAACCAATCATTGTTGGCAGAACTGGATGACATGGATTGCATAAAATTCAAAAAAATTGTTTTGCAGTTGGCCTCAACTAACTCTAAATGACTGAAGAAGGGTCCTGACCTAAAACATCTCCTATTCATGTACTCCAGAAATGCTGCCACACCCACTGAGTTACTCCAGCACCTTGTGTCTTTTTTTCGTAAACCAGAATCTGCAATTATTTGTATCTATGTTGTTCTTGGTACTCACTGCATGCTCAGTAACATGCATAAAAGATGGATGGTGCATTTAGATGGTAGACAAAAATGCTGGAGAAACTCAGTGGGTGCAGAAGCATCTATGCAGCGAAGGAAATAGGCAACGTTTCAGGCCGAACGGAGGATCCTTCAGTGCTCCAGTTCCAACGAAACTGGATCCTCCAGTGCTTCTATGCAGCGGCTGTGGAAAGCATCTTGTCCGGAAATATTACCATCAGGTTTGGGAATTGCTCTGCCCAGGACAAGAAAGCTCTGCAGAGAGTAGTGCGTTCGGCTGAACACACTATGGGAACTTCACTCGCCCCCCTGCAGGAACTATACATCAGGAGGTGCAACTCCAGAGCCAATAAAATCATGGGAGACCCCTTCCACCCCTGCAACGGACTGTTCCAGCTGCTACGGTCAGGCAAACGCCTCCGTTGCCATGCTGTGAGAACGGAGAGGTTGAGAATGAGTTTCTTCCCAGAGGCCATTCGGACTGTAAACTCCTATCACACCAGGGACTAACTTTACTGAAAGTTTTTCCTTCAGCCCACAATATTTAATATGTAAAAGAATATGTGATTCTGTTTGTAGTTTGTTTGGTTGTTTGTTGTTTGTCTTTTTGCACAAAGTCCGCGAGCATTGCAACTTTTCATTTCACTGCACATCTCGTATGTGTATGTGACGAATAAACTTGACTTGACTTGACTTGACTTGACTTTGCTGCATAGATGCTGCTGCACCCGCTGAGTTTCTCCAGCACTTTTGTCTACCTTCGATTTTCCAGCATCTGCAGTTCCTTCTTAAAAACATGGTGCATTTAGATATCAGATCAACAGACTAGAGTTCCCTTTTAATGCCCATTTGGTTCTCCATTCCATGGTTTCATGCATCACATTTTTAAAGTGATAATAAACTGGGTCAATGGTGAGAGATGAGGGAGAGGGTTGAATTAGGCTATGGTGTGCTGAGTTTGGGGAAGGAAGATGATGCAGGAAGTAAATCCCTCATCAAGACAACTATATCATAAAGAGTCACAGAGTCCTAAATCATACAAGTGTGGAAACAAGCCTTCAGCCCAAATTGCCCACACCAGCCAACATCTCATCTACACTAATCCCATTGGCCCATATCCCTCTAAATCTACCCGATCCATGTACCTGTCTAAATGTTTCTTAAACGTTGTGATAGCACCTGCCCCAACTACCTCAATTATCACAATCAAGTGCCTTTCAAATTGTGAAGGATGAGCTGACCTGCTCAAATATAATCACATTTAAGGACATTTTACTGCCAAGTTTGCACTCACATAATAATGAAATCAAGGGAAAAATAAATCCAAATTTATGAACTTAACCTGATTTAACCCGCAAAATGGTCCAAATTGAATTCATGCTGGATTGTCTGGCAAGTATGTTTCAATGTTTTAGATCATAGAAACATAGAAACATAGAAATTAGGTGCAGGAGTAGGCCATTCGGCCCTTCGAGCCTGCACCGCCATTCAATATGATCATGGCTGATCATCCAACTCAGTATCCCGTACCTGCCTTCTCTCCATACCCCCTGATCCCCTTAGCCACAAGGGCCACATCTAACTCCCTCTTAAATATAGCCAATGAACTGGCCTCAACTACCCTCTGTGGCAGAGAGTTCCAGAGATTCACCACACTCTGTGTGAAAAAAGTTCTTCTCATCTCGGTTTTAAAGGATTTCCCCCTTATCCTTAAGCTGTGACCCCTTGTCCTGGACTTCCCTAACATCGGGAACAATCTTCCTGCATCTAGCCTGTCCAACCCCTTAAGAATTTTGTAAGTTTCTATAAGATCCCCTCTCAATCTTCTAAATTCTAGAGAGTATAAACCAAGTCTATCCAGTCTTTCTTCATAAGACAGTCCTGACATCCCAGGAATCAGTCTGGTGAACCGTCTCTGCACTCCCTCTATGGCAAGAATGTCCTTCCTCAGATTTGGAGACCAAAACTGTACGCAATACTCCAGGTGTGGTCTCACCAAGACCCTGTACAACTGCAGTAGAACCTCCCTGCTCCTATACTCAAATCCTTTTGCAATGAATGCTAACATACCATTCGCTTTCTTTACTGCCTGCTGCACCTGCATGCCTACCTTCAATGACTGGTGTACCATGACACCCAGGTCTCGCTGCATCTCCCCCTTTCCCAATCGGCCACTATTTAGATAATAGTCTGCTTTCCCGTTTTTTGCCACCAAAATGGATAACCTCACATTTATCCACATTATACTGCATCTGCCAAACATTTGCCCACTCACCCAGCCTATCCAAGTCACCTTGCAGTCTCCTAGCATCCTCCTCACAGCTAGCACTGCCCCCCAGCTTAGTGTCATCCGCAAACTTGGAGATATTGCCTTCAATTCCCTCATCCAGATCATTAATATATATTGTAAATAGCTGGGGTCCCAGCACTGAGCCTTGGGGTACCCCACTAGTCACTGCAGTGGACCGTACTGGAGTTGAACGTTTCAATGCCAGCGTGTGGAGATGGGGACTCCGCCAGAGTCCAGCCTGTGAATGCGGAGCAGCACAACAGACAGCCAACCATGTCATCTCTGGGTGCCCGCTCTACCACCCACCAAATGGGGCTCAGGGCCTGGCAGACATTGACGCAGTGACAACAACCTGGCTGCTCAACACCAGGCTTGAGATCTAACTATTCCTCATGGGCCGTGGAACCGGGGGGGGCTGGGGGAGCTGCACTTTTTTTAGCGAGACATGCTTCATAACCTGAAATTATCCGGCCCGCAGGCGTAGTTTTCTCTTCTTCTGGGGACCTCCGACATCCAGAACCTCAGAACAAGCGCACAAAGAACGCAGCAAAACCACGACCAGCCGTGGCGGAAACCAACTGCCCCCCCCCCCCTCCAAAACCCTCCCTCCCCTCCACAACGGCCAATCACAGCACGGTTCACAGTCGAGATGTGGGGCAATGAACGAAGCACTGTGATTAGCTGCCGAGCGGAAGGGAGGGAAGACCCCGAGAGAGAGAGACGGCACCGAGAGAGAGGGAGAGAGAGAGGGGAGAGGGGAGGGGAGAGGGGAGAGGAGTTGAGGGATGGCCTGCATTATCCCCCAGTTTTTGGAGCTCGAGCAACAACAAAAAATAATCATTCTGCCACCCTCCCCCCGCTCAGGAGCTCCGCTCCTTCACTGGGTACCCCCGAGGCCAGTGATCAGTGATCGCTCAGCCCACCCCCCCCCACTTTCAAAAATGTTCCGCGGCCCCTGCTCCTTTGGTTTATGTTTATTTGCAAGAAGAAGAAGAAGTTTATGATTCTCGCCAACTCTCCAACAGTTTCCCGCTCTTTTGTAATAATTACAAACATATTACATGACTACTTATGTTTTTGTAAAAATAAATTTGGTTTACTCCTACAAAAACTTAAGCACATTGAATTATTTCTAATTTTGTTCAAATTTTGCGCATATAATTCTAGACTGAAACGTGATCAGGCGAGATCATTTTAGGTCATGACTGCAAAGCTGGAAGCTAAGAGCTGCTGCTCAGAGCTGGAACTCAATCTGCCTTTGGCCTGACTCATCACTTGGCTTGGCTGATTGATGAGTTAACTGCATCTATCATTTCTCTGTATTGATAAACTGTTGTAATATTCCCAATCTGATTTCACAAAAGCGTTAGCAACTGTGCAGTTGGACAAAATTACAAGACAGAACGAAACAGAAGGGAGATTAGAGCCCTCAATTATGCAGCCTTGTTTTTAACAGAGAAAAAAGTTCAACGTACTTATGTTTTTGTGGGAGTAAACTTACAAAACTGTTTGAGAGGTTAACAATATGCCCTGAATGAAACCACTGGAAATACCTGTCCTGCTAATTTGAAATAACAACAGAAAATACTGGAGATTTTCCAGCATTAACAGTGAAGAAAAATACAGAATTCATGTTTTAAATTGGTGAACATTCATCAGCAATATGTGCAAATGCACTTTTATCAGAAATATGTGCAGATGCAAAACAATATACATGCTGTATTTCCTTTAGAAATGAAAATGTGAATGGCTTCCATTATAAAAGATAGAGACTGGGAATTAAAAGTCAAGGTTAAAGTGGGAGGTTATCCATTTTGGTGGCAAAAACAGGAAAGTAGACTATTATCTAAATGGTGGCCAATTTGGAAAAGGGGAGATGCAGGGAGACCTGGGTGTCATGGTACACCAGTCATTGAAGGTAGGTATGCAGGTGCAACAGGCAGTGAAGAAAGCGAATGGTATGTTAGCATTCATAGCAAAAGGATTTGAGTATAGGAGCAGGGATGTTCTACTGCAGTTGTACAGGGTCTTGGTGAGACCACACCTGGAGTATTGTGTACAGTTTTGGTCTCCTAATCTGAGGAAGGACATTCTTGCCATAGAGGGAGTGCAGAGACGGTTCACCAGACTGATTCCTGGGATGTCAGGACTGTCTTATGAAGATAGACTGGATAGACTTGGTTTATACTGTCTAGAATTTAGAAGATTGAAAAGAGATCTTATAGAAACTTACAAAATTCTTAAGGGGTTGGACAGGCTAGATGCAGGAAGATTGTTCCCAATGTTGGGGAAGTCCAGGACAAGGGGTCACAGCTTAAGGATAAGGGGGAAAATCCTTTAAAACCGAGTTGAGAAAAACTTTTTTCACACAGAGTGGTGAATCTCTGGAACTCTCTGCCACAGAGGGTAGTTGAGGCCAGTTCATTGGCTATATTTTAAGAGGGAGTTAGATGTGGCCCTTGTGGCTAAGGGGATCAGAGGGTATGGAGAGAAGGCAGGTACAGGATACTGAGTTGGATGATCAGCCATGATCATATTGAATGGCGGTGCAGGCTCGAAGGGCCGAATGGCCTACTCCTGCACCTAATTTCTATGTTTCTATGTCTCTATGTTTCTATGAAGGGCCGAATGGCCTACTCCTGCACCTAATTTCTATGTTTCTAAGAGGAGGGGGTAAAAACTCCCTTTGCATCTCACTTTATCGGTTAAATGGGATTTTTTTCCATTAAAGGCTGTGTAATGGCATGGGTCTGAATTTCTATTGAAGAGGGAAACTTTATAATCCAATAATAGGTCATACTTCTTCAATGTAAGATTATTAGCTAGAAATCTCAATGTGCATGAAAATTTGTGTTAAAATGGAAGTGCATGGGGGGCCTGGGCAATTTTGAACAAAGGCCTCAGGCTGCAGTACTGTACTGTGATGGAGGCACCAGACACGCTGCATTGTCATATGGGTTTTGCACACAAAAGCTTCTATAACATCTCCTCTGTTTTTGATAAAATTCTGGCATAATCGTGTACACATTTTCAAAGTTTTGGACATTTGTTTTTTAATTTAACTGTTCATGGTTTTTAAATGTAATCTGTTATTGGTTTCAGCTGCTTGGAAGAAACCTACACAGTCACTGGCTGGATTCTGCAGGCAAAAAGGCTGGGATATAATGAGGTTCCGGGGAGTTCAATGATGCAGTGAGGGACTGGCTTAAACGATGCATGAAATGCCAAGAATGGCGATAGACATGCACCTTCGATTTAAACGTATGACATGTTTCGACTTTTTAATTTTTTTTAATAGTTTGTCCAAAAGTATGTTTTAGTGTATGTCTTGTGTGGGGGGGAATAGGAGGAAACCGTTATCAGGCACCTACCTCGAAGGAGAGGCTACTTTCTTCCTTGTCGCTTCTTCGCCCCCCCCTCAGCTGTTTTGGTGCGGCCTTTCCCGGAGTCAGGTCCAGAGGGGTCAGTGGCAGTGCATCGGGGCGACCACGTCGGTCGGAGAACATCGTGGCCCCCCATCTTTTGGGGGCGGTCGCTGGAGAAGCGTTTTCGACCGTGGCGTGGGCGCTCCTGTGGCGGGGGGTACAACATTTGGCCTGTGGAGCTTCTGGCTAGCGGCAGGTGTGGCGCTTGGCGGACGTTACCTACCCGCTCGCAGGAGATTCGAACGCTTGCCTGGATGGAAGCTCCTAGCGCAAGGTCTGGAGCGGACTTTCCTACCGCCGGGTGGGCGCTTGGAGCTGGGGGTTATCTTGGAGCCTCGGCCTGTGGAGCTTCTGGCCGCAGGCGTGGAGTGGACCTTTCATCGTGGAGCGGGCGACCGCTCGCCAGGGGTCGCCGGAGAAGAGCTCCGACCGCCAGCCTGCGGCCTACACCATCTTGAAGCCGCGGTCTCCGGTAAGGAGGTGGCTGATTTGGGAGCTACGGGCCGCGGGCCAGTCCTGCGTCGGCGTTCCCACCATCCCGGCCGGAGGACTTGAACATCGGGCCGTCTGTAGCGGAGACTACGGAGGGTCAGGGCCCCGGCCACGGGTGAACAAGGGAGGAGGAGGAGGAGGACTGTCTGAACTGTATTGCCTTCCACCACAGCGAAGAATGCTGTGGTGGATGTTTGTGTTATTATGTTGTGTATTGTGTCATTTTTAATTGTAACGCTGCATGGTAAATTACATTTCACTGCACCTTATGGTGCATGTGATAAATACATTTGAACTTTGAACTTTGAACTTGGCCATGGCACCAAACATTATTGCCAGGTTACACGTGTCTTATGATTTAAAGATTGCAAATCCTGCCATTTTACTCCACCCAGGGCAAGATAAATTCAAATGAATACATGGTTTGGTGATAGCCTACTTTTAAAATCAAGAACATTTTGTTCTAAGACTCGCAGAGTTCTTCCAAATTGATTAAAAAAAACCTGGCATGTCAGTAGAAACGAATACATATGGTTTCCTTTGTGTGTTAAATAATGAGAGAATTACTCCTATATTCATTACTGACAAGGATTTCCTGTTGATAAGACACAGTTGTATATATCTATCCTAGTCTTTGCAGATCATTAAAAAAAAATCTAACTATGATGTTGCAAGAATAAGATGCCATACTTTCAGACAATTAGTTTGCTTTGATTGGATTACCATTGCAGGAATATTGTCTCACACAAAATTGCTTTGTTCCTCATTCCCATCTATCAGCAGCCAATGATATAAACTGTTTATATAAAGCTCAACATTTTATTATATTTCCTCTGAATCCCCATTTGAGACGAAGGCTTCCACTAGTTGGCCATTATTACTTTTTAAACCAGTTACTATCAGTTTTGTTGGAGTTGCCAAAATCATTTGACCTGGCCCCTCTTTGAGGACGTGATTGAATTTTCTTTGATAAAACTTTAATTTTCTTAAATTTCTTGCTTATGTGAGGAAGGACTTAAAATTTCAGTTATCTCACACTATTTAGTTACATTTAATAATTTACAGGAACTGAAAATCTGGCAGACTCTCGCAGTAACTACAGTAGGAATGCAACAGAATTGAAATTGGGCCAGCACCCAGAAAAGCCACATCCTAGCCTTCCCTGCCAGTTTCCACAGATCTTCTGAGAAGTGGAACCTTTCCCTGCTGTAAGCAAACACAGGGGAATGTTCTACTCCAGAATGTTTCAAAAACTGATACCTTGTGTGAAAGGGTGCTTCAAATCTGATGTTTTTCCCTTCTCTGGCAGAACAAAAAAAAACACAGCTAACGATTGAGAATAGGTATTCTTACCATTTGCCTGTCAGAAGTGAGTCCCATTGAAAGGTGCCCGTTTTAGGGCCTTAAGATTCCGCAGAATGTCACCGTAATATGTTTAGACCCAATATTGACCAGAAGGATAGCATCATAACTGTCCAACCCCTAAATTGTTAAGGGGTTGGACAGGCTAGATGCAGGAAGATTGTTCCCAATGTTGGGGAAGTCCAGAACAAGGGGTCACAGTTTAAGGATAAGGAAGAAATCTTTTAGGACCGAGATGAGAAAAACATTTTTCACACAGAGAGTGGTGAATCTGTGGAATTCTCTGCCACAGAAGGTAGTTGAGGCCAGTTTATTACCTATATTTAAGAGGGAGTTAGAGTGGCCTTTGTGGCTAAAGGGATCAGGGGGTATGGAGAAAAGGCAGGTACGGGATACTGAGTTGGATGATCAGCCATGATCATATTGAATGGCGGTGCAGGCTCGAAGGGCTGAATGGCCTACTCCTGCACCTATTTTCTATGTTTCTATGTTTCACTTTCTTTTCAGCAGAATGGAGAGTGGATTGTGAAACCTAGCGCCTCAGACCGTTACTTTGAGCCTGGCGGTGTGGCATTGGTGGCATGACCTCTCCTTGACCCCAGATACATTGATAGGTGGTGTCAAAGCTCGTCTGCACATATATCTAGGTTACTGGTGGGATTCTGAGACCTCCATCTAAGGTTTCCTTCTGTAAGCTTGCAGCCCCCTTGTGAAAAATGAAAATGTTTTTATGCAAACATCGTCATGTCTTACACACAAACTCTTGTTTTTTCAGACCATCAAAATGAATAAAAGCTTATTCTCGTTTCCAGACTGGGAATTTCCAGACTAATGTTGCTGAACTTTCAGTTTTATTTTCTAGCATTGCATATAGCACAGATCAATAGAATTCATTAAATAGTGTCATCTGTGCTCATGCATTATCATTGCGAAAATACATAATAGTTAAAATTACTGGACAGTAGAATTTTTTAAAATGTGGACACAAGGATGATGGTTTCCCAAAAAAGACACAAGGTGCTGGTGCAACAAGCAAATAACTCCTGTGTGCTGTGGAGGGTCAGACAGCGTCTCAGGAGAAGAACGCGGACTTGGGTCATCTATCCCAAGGATAGGAACCCATTTCAGATTCAATTTTAATTGTCATTGTCAGTGTACAGTACAGAGACAACGAAATGCATTTAGCATCTCCCTTGAAGAGCGACATAGCAAACGATTTGAATAAAAAAAAAATAAGTGTCCGGGGGGGGGGGGGGGGGGGGGGGGGGGGGGTGGGGTGGTGATTGGCAGTCACCGAGGTACGTTGTTGAGTAGAGTGACAGCCGCCGGGCCCCATCCATGGGGTAGCTTATTCATTATTTCATTTGGAAAGTAAGGTGAAAAAATTATACCCACTGGTCAGTGAAACAGCAACTAATGGATGTTTAAGATCACTAAATAATATGAAGAAAGGGTTAATAAGAATGTCTTGTGGTTGGAACTGATGGTTGATGAGATGTTCTAGCAGATTCAGTGCTGGAAGCAAATCAATACATTTATCAATAGCATACATTAAGAGGGATGTGTGCAAATATTTGAAAAATAAATGTATTGAAGTTAAATATTTAGGGAGCAAATGGGGGAATAAAACTAAATCTCCCCACAGTTGACAAGGGTAAAGTAGAATCAGTACTCCTAAATCAAGGGAGTTGGGAAACGACTGGGGAAAAATATTTGGAGCCCTAGTCTAACGTCTGAATTTTTACTGCCTTGGTATATGTTAAATGTGGCATGAATTCTTTATGTGACCCAAGGCGTTCCTCTGGCTGCACTGTTTATTGAAACATGAAACCATTTCTTAGGCATACTGCCAACTTTTGCTGTTCCTGGAAAGTGTTCAAGTATTTTTCTCCCAGCTGTCTCTCCTTTCAGCTGTACAGAGGCGAGTCATTGTTTTCAACGGAGTTACAGTCTGTCTCTTGCTTTCAAAACTGGATTCATTTATCTCCCTGCACCCCGGTCCTTAATAACAAATTGTGAATGTTTAGTCCCTGTTATGTCGGAGATAGAGAAATTGGTAGAGCTGCAACAACAGATACACTATTTTATCAATGCAAAGTGTGATGTAGGCTGTTGAGTCATGCCTATCAACACTTACTCAGCAGAAAATATTAGAGATCAAGATACAGTTTAAATGTTGACCATATATTATCAAATCCAATGTTATACTGAGTCATGTAGCATTTAATTTTCGCACCACTTCTCTGTTTATACATTGGTCACGTTGTAGCTTTGAAAACAAAGCTCACTCATTTCAATATGAAGTTTGAAAAAAAGAAATTTATAAATAAATAATCCTAAAACAACCACATAAAATTGCATCAATACTAAATGTAGAAACTAAAAATTGAATGTATAAACGGAAGATAATAGAGAATGACAAAACACATAACACTCACCAATTTTTAACTTCTGCAATAAACAAATATAATTGATGACTCACAGCTCACTTGGTTTATGATAGATATTTCCCCAAAACATTCATGGATAAAAGCTAATTTCTGTTGCAATGCTAACCAAATCCTGGAACAAGAATCCTGCAAAGATTCTCCACGGTTCGGACAAAATTCAAGGGTAACATTGCTGTATTGAACAGTAAAGGATTAGTGGATTTAGTTTAAAAAATATATATATTTAAAACTAATAATATGTAATTTACTGCACTTAATATGATCCCTAAATAACAGCCCGAAACCTCATCCACTTTTCATTAACCAGGTGTTAAATTAAGAACAGCTAAGTGTTAAAGTGGGGACACACGAGGCTGCAGATACTGTAATCTTGAGTAAAAAACAAAGTGTGGAGGAACTCAGCATATCAGGCAGCACCTAGTACAAATGTACATTGGGCCCCTTCCTCAGACTGAAGAAGCGTTCCAACTTGATACATTGTCTGTCCATTTCCTTCACAAATGCAGCCTGTCCCACCGAGAACCTCCAGCACTCTGTTTTTTGCTTGCGTGTTAATGAAATCGTTTTGAATTCTTATAATGAGAGTTGACTCTTGTCCTGTAACCCCACTACATTGAACCTGGTTAACGCCGAAAACTGTGAAAATAGATTTTAATTTTATACTCAAAGTGCTTCCTGATAGGCCATCAATTGAACAGGTACAGGACTTCTATTTCTCTGAAATGACCAGATCTCCTTCATTTTAAACAGGTTTATGAAAAATTATAAATAAAAATACAATGCTAAACCCTTTAGTTCTAAATATCAGAAACGTCCTTGCGGTTAAATTAGGGCGACACAGTGGTGTGGCAGTAAGGGCAGCACAGTGACACAGTGGTAGAGTTGCTGCCAATACTGAATGGTGCTGTCAGTGCTGAGTTTGCATGTTCTTATTGTAACCGTGTGGGTTTTCTCTGGGTGCTCTGGTTTCCTCCCACATTCCAAATACGTGCAGATTTGAGGGTCAATTGGCTTCCATTGGCTGGCATAGTGGCACAATGGTAGAATTGCTGCCTTACATCGCTTGCAGCACCAGAGACCCGCGTTCGATCCCGACTCCAGGTGCTGTCTGTATGGAGTTTGTACATTCTCCCCGTGACCGGGTGGGTTTTCTCCAAGATCTTTGGTTTCCTCCCACACTCCAGGATTGTACGTTAATTGGATTGGTATAAGTGTAAATTGTCCCTAATGTGTGTTGGCTGGTGTTAATGTGTGGGAATCGCTGGTTGGTACGGACTCGGTGAGCCGAAGAACCTGTATCTCTAAGCTAAACTAAACTATAAAATTGGGCCTATTGTGTAGGATGCAAAATTGGGATGATGTTGAAATAGTGCATGTGTGATTGTTGGTTGGCGCGGACTCGGTGGGCCAGTTTCCACGCTGTATCCCTAATCTAACCTAAACATAGAAACATAGAAAATAGGTGCAGGAGTAGGCCATTCAGCCCTTCGAGCCAGCATCGCCATTCAATATGATCATGGCTGATCATCCAACTCAGTATCCTGTACCTGCCTTCTCTCCATACCCCCTGATCCCTTTAGCCACAAGGGCCACATCTAACTCCCTCTTAAATACAGCCAATGAACTGACCTCAACTACCTTCTGTGGCAGAGAATTCCAGAGATTCACCACTCTCTGTGTGAAAAATGTTTTCCTCATCTCGGTCCTAAAAGATTTCCCCCTTATCCTTAAACTGTGACCCCTTGTTCTGGACTTCCCCAACATCGGGAACAATCTTCCTGCATCTAGCCTGTCCAACCCCTTAAGAATTTTGTAAGTTGCTATAAACTAAACATGGTAGCTGACACCCCAATATAGGAAAGATATGGAAGCTTTAGATAGAGTGCGGAAGAGTTTTACCAGAATGCTGCCTCAATTAAAGGGTATTAGCTGTAAGGAGAGGGAACAACCTAGATTTTTTTCCTCTGGAGTATCAGAGGCTGCGGGAGAGTACGTATATAAAATTATAAAAGGCATAGATAGGGTAGACAGTCAGAATCTTTTTTCCAGGGTGCAAATGTCAAAGACAAGGGGGCATAGCATAAAGGTCAGAGGGAGAAAGTTCAAAGGAAATGTGCGGAGACACAAAGTGCTGAAGTAACTCAGCAGGTCAGGCAGTATCACTGGAGAACAAGGATAAGTGACGTTTCAAGTCAAGACCCTTCTTTCGGCAGCAATGTGCGGGGGACAAGTATTTTACAAAGTCAGTCATTGGTACCTGGAACTTGCTGCCAGGAAACTAGTGAAGGCGGATAGGCCCATGGGAGTTAAGAGGCTTTTATTCATTGCAAAAGGATTTGAGTATAGGAGCAGGGAGGTTCTACTGCAGTTGTACAGGGTCTTGGTGAGACCACCCCTGGAGTATTGCGTACAGTTTTGGTCTCCAAATCTGAGGAAGGACATTATTGCCATAGAGGGAGTGCAGAGAAGGTTCACCAGACTGATTCCTGGGATGTCAGGACTGTCTTATGAAGAAAGACTGGATAGACTTGGTTTATACTCTCTAGAATTAAGGAGATTGAGAGGGGATCTTATAGAAACGTACAAAATTCTTAAGGGGTTGGACAGGCTAGATGCAGGAAGATTGTTCCCGATGTTGGGGAAGTCCAAGACAAGGGGTCACAGCTTAAGGATAAGGGGGGAAATCCTTTAAAACCGAGATGAGAAGAACTTTTTTTCACACAGAGAGTGGTGAATCTCTGGAACTCTCTGCCACAGAGGGTAGTTGAGGCCAGTTCATTGGCTATATTTAAGAGGGAGTTAGATGTGGCCCTTGTGGCCAAGGGGATCAGGGGGTATGGAGAGAAGGCAGGTACGGGATACTGAGTTGGATGATCAGCCATGATCATATTGAATGGCGGTGCAGGCTTGAAGGGCCTAATGGCCTACTCCTGCACCTATTTTCTATGTTTCTATGTTTAGATAAACACATGGATATGTAGGCAGTAGAAGGTTATGGATCACTGGTGGGCAGAGAAGATTAGCCTAATCTTGTTCAGTACAGACAGTAAGGACCTGTGCTGTACTATTCTGTGTTCTATGCTCTACGTGGCACTGGAGATAATTCTAAAAATACAATTTTTGAGGGGACAGCATGCAGTTTCATTGTAGTGTACCATATGGTAACTTAAATTCTGTATGTTTTGGTAAAACTGCCGGAGTGGTGTAATGTTGATTGAGGTGGGAATTGATGCCAGCCTTGAAAGGTAGCTTTTGACATCCAGGTATGTGCATTGTTATTTTTGTCAAAGATTTTATAATTAAGGGAAAAAAGGGATACCAGAAAGAGAATAGGATCCCGCAGAGCAAGGTGGTCCTCAATGTATGGAAGCACAGGAGATGGGCAAGAACCTCAATGAATATTTCCCCCTTTTTCACTGCAGAGAAAGACAAAGGTAGTTGGTAACGTTAATGGCAATGTCTTGGGGATAGTCCTTATTACAGTCAAGGAGCCTTAAGATAAATGAATGTAGATACATTTCCCAGTCCTGATCAGATGTATCCAAGAACACTGTGGGGAGCTTGAGAAGAATTGCCGAAGCCCTTGCTGAGATATATGAATCATCATTAGACGCAAATGAAGTGCCGTTATGCAGAAGGGTGGCTAATGCTGCACCTCCATTTAAGAAGGGCTGCAAAGAATAAACTGGGACCTATGGACCAGTAAGCCTAACATCTCTGGTAAGAAGGTTAGAGCTGAGGATTCAGAAGCATGAAATACACATGTATTTGGCAAGATAGGAGTTGATTACAAATAGTCCAGGTAGTCAGCATATTTTTGTGCAAGGGAGATCATGTCTCATAAATTTGATTTGAAAGTCGATGAGGACAAGTCTGTAGATCTAGTCTGTATGGATGCCAGCAAGACCTCTGATAATGTTCAGCACTGTAGCTTGCTCTGGAAGGATTGATCACATGAAATCTATAGAGAGCTTGCAGACTGGATACAGAGGTGGCTTCATGGTAGGAAACAAAGGGTAGTGATAGAAGGTACACAAAAAAGCTGGAGAAACTCAGCGGGTGCAGCAGCATCTATGGAGCGAAGGAAAAAGGAAATGTGTTCGGCAAAACGATCGCCCAACCTCCGCTTGGTCTCACCAATATAGTGGTGATAGAAGGTTGTTTTTCGAACTATAGGCCGATGATTAGCATTGTGTCTCAGCGATTGGAGCTGGGACAATTGCTGTTTGTTATCTATATCAATGATTTGTCTGAGAGTGTCAAGACATAGTTAGTAAGTTTTTAGTTGACACTAAAGTAGGTGGTATTGTAGACTGTGAAGTTGGGTATTAAGAATTCCAACGGATTTTGATCGCAACTGGCCATGGTGTGCCATAGGACAGAGAATTCGGATTCTGATGAGTGGGAGGGGGTGTTGAAGTGCTGAGCCACCGGGAAGTCAGGTAGGTTCTTGCGGACCAAGAGGAGGGTTCTGCGAAACGATCGCCCAAGTATTTACTTCCCGATATAGTGGTGATAGCAGGTTGTTTTTCGAAAATAGGCCGATGGCATGTATTTTTCATCAGCGATTGGAGCTGGGACAATTGCTGTTAGTTACATTATGTTACATTTGTATGAGAGTGGTGAAGTTGTACTTGGAGTATTGTTTTTAGTTGACAGGTCACCTGCGACATTGTAGATATGTTGTTGGATGTTTAAGAATTCGGGGATTTGATCTATAGCCAAGTGACTGGGCAGGCAAGAATTTCATTCTTCCTTGTGAGGTGTCGTGGAAAAGGCCAAACCAGGGCAGGACTTTAAAATCATCGAGAGTAGGGGATAGGGTGAATACACAGAGTTTTTTCCAGGTTAAGGGAGGGTTTAGATTTAAGTCCGATGGGAAAGAATAACCAAGCTGACCTCCCTGTGGCTCAGCACTTCAACTCCCCCTCCCCACTCCGTATCCGACATCTCTGTCCTGGGTATCCTCCATGGCCACAGCGAGCAGCACATTTAAAAATTTGGAGGAACAGCACCTCATAGAAAGTTTTGGGGTCAAATGCATCCTGGGGACATGAACATCGAAAAGGGACATTTGTTAGTCCTTGCTGTCTCCTCCCCTTCCTCAGTCCCCCTGCTGTCTCCTTTGACAGCCTTCGGGCTCCTCCTCCTTTTTCCTTTTTGTACTGACAATTTAAAAAGGAAAAGGGTTTCGGCCCAAAAATACTATTTCCTTCGCTCCATGGAAATTAACCCGCTGAGTTTCTCCAGCATTACAATGTGTACCTACAAGTATTTACTTCCCTAACGTAGATAAGGTGGTGAAAATGGTTTATGGCATGTTGGTTTTCATCAGTCAGGAAACTGAACATAGTAGTTAGGACATTATGTTACAGTTGTTTGAGATGCTGGTGAAGTTGTACTTGGAGTATTGTGTTCAGTTTTAGTTCAGCTGCGACAAGAAATATGTTGTTAATGTTGCCAGGAATCGGGGGTTTTAGCTATAGGAAGAGACTGGGCAGGCAAGGATTTTATTCCTTGGAGCGCAGGAGGCCTGAGCAGTGATCCTATAAAATCATGAGGGCAATAGATAGGGTGAATACACAGAGTCTTTTTTCCAGGGTAAGGGAGGGTATAGATTTAAGTGAGGTTACTCAAAAACTTTAAAGAGAAACTCAGCGGGTGCAGCTGCATCTATGGAGCGAAGGAAATAGGCAATTTCTAACCGAAACCCTTCTTCAGACTGATAGAAGATTGGGGGTGGGCGGGGATAAGAACTTACAAAAGAAGGAGGAGCTCGAAGGTTGGGGGATGGGAGGAGACAGCAGGGGGGCTGAGGAAGGGGAGGAGACAGCAAATTTAGATTTAAGTGAGATGGGAAAGACCTGGAACCTGAGAGACATCTTTTTCACGCAGAGGCTGGTGGATATACAGAACTGAAGCAGGTACAATAACAACATTTAAAATACCATTAGAGACAGGTACGGTTTAGAAAGATTTGGGTCGAATGCAGGAAATTGGGACCTTGTTAAAAAGGGATCTCGGTTGGCATGGAGACTTGGGCCGAAGGTACGGGTTTCTATGCTCTTTGATGATCAGTAATGACATCTATTAAATTTGGCGGTGACAATTTAAAGGGGAAAAAGCCTAACAAATACTAATTTCTATGTTGAAAATTAACAAAGTGAGATCCAAAGCATGAAAAGAACAGATCTTACTAAAGGCTTGGAGAATCCTCTAATTATTTTCCAGGTTCTATATGAATTATGTTGGTGTTTATATTGGCAATATAAGGTGCTATTGACTCTGTCAAATTTAATTTCAGTTGATCATGAAAAAAAACAGAGGATTTATTACAGAAATAAAAAAGGCTTTGGAAATGTATTATACAAGTGTTTTTTTGCCATCAAATCCGCAGCTTTCACCTTCTATTTCACCTTGTTTTAGCTTCAGTAGTGATTACACCTCAAACTGACCTTGGTGTCTTGTTACAACTTAAAGAGACAGAACAATTACCTAAGTGCTGCACTTTCCAGCTAATTTATCTCTTCCATTCTTTATTCTCTCTAGAATTTAGAAGATTGAGGGGGGATCTTACAAAAACTTACAAAGGTTTTAAGGGTTTGGGATAGATGCAGGAAGATTGTTGTCCCGATAACTGGGAAGTCCACTAAGGGTTCACAGCTAAGATAAACAAGAAATCCTTTAAGTTCGAGGTGTAAAAAAAAAAAAATTGTGTAGAGAGTGGTAATCTCTGGAACTCTCTTGTTTTGTTGAGGCTATTCAAACAGATTAAGAGAGAGTTAGATGTGGCAATTAAGTCCAAATGGGATCAGGTCAAATCAAGTACAATGGATAGAGCAAAGGGAAGAATAGAGTTCTCAGCATTGTGGCATATTGTAGCTCCACAGTCGATGTACAATGTACACAATGGGGTAGATAATAGACAATAGACAATAGACAATAGGCGCAGGAGTAGGCCATTCGGCCCTTCGAGCCAGCACCGCCATTCAATGTGATCATGGCTGATCATCCACAATCAGTACCCCGTTCCTGCCTTCTCCCCATATCCCCTGACTCCGCAATTTTTAAGAGCCCTGTCGAGCTCTCTCTTGAAAGCATCCAGAGAACCTGCCTCCACCGCCCTCTGAGGCAGAGAATTCCACCGACTCACCACTCTCTGTGAGAAAAAGTGTTTTCTCATCTCCGTTCTAAATGGCCGACGCCTTATTCTTAAACTGTGGCCCTTGGTTCTGGACTCCCCCAACATCGGGAACATGTTTATAGCGTGCCCAAGCCTTTAACAATCTTATATGTTTCAATGAGATCCCCTCTCAACTCCAGAGTGTACAAGCCCAGCTTCTCCATTCTCTCAGCATATAACAGTCCCGCCATCCCGGGAATTAACCTTGTAAACCTACGCCGCACTCCCTCAATAGCAAGACTGTCCTTCCTACTGAAGAAGTGAATCAGACAGTACCTGAGCTTATGGTAGGACCATTCAGAAGCCTGATAACAGAGGTAAAGAAGCTTTTCCTGAGTTTGTTGGTGTGCGGCTTTCAAGCTTCTGTACCTTCTGCCAGGCAAGAGCAGTGAGATGACGGGATAGGATAGGTTAGGAGGGATATGGACCAAACACAGGCAGGTGGGACGTGAATCTGCCCACAGCCAGACATAAAAACAGTTTTTATCCATGAGTAGTAGCTCTACTCAACAGCCAAAAATCTGTAGCCTTCCTTTGATCTGGTATTTTGTTGGTTCACACGCTTGATCAATGGTGTTTTATCATTAATGTTTCATTATTATTAATGTTTAGTGTTTTCTGAGTCATTCGTAACTGTCACTGTATGTCATATTGTTACTTGTGGGTGGAGCATCAAGGCAAATTCCTTGTATGTGAATACTTGGCCAATAAACTAAAACTGACTCACTCACTGACTCACTGACTCACTCACTCACTGACTCACTCACTCACTGACTGACTGACTGACTGACTTACTGACTGACTTACTGACTGACTTACTGACTGACTGACTGACTGTAGGTGGGACATACAGTTGGTTTGACAAGTTGGGCCAAAGGGCCTGTTCGCATGTGGTATGATTCTATAAATGACCAAGGTGGGACAAGCCTTTGATTATGTTGGCTTCTTTTCTGAGGCAGCCTGAAGTTGAGATGCAATCAGTGGTGTGAAGTCTGGTCTGTGTGATAAACTGGGCTGCTTCTAGAATTCCCTGCAATTTCTTGCGGTCTTAGTCGGAGCTATTCCCCAACCAAGCTGTGATGCAATCCAACAGTATGCTTTATATGATGCATCTGTAGAATTTTGTGACAGTCACTGAAGACAACCTGAATTTCTTCAATATCCTCGGGAATTAGAGGTGTTGTTGTGCCTTCTTGGTTGGCCAACGACAGATCATTGGTAATATTAGTGCTAAGGAACTTGAAGCGTGCAACAATTTCCATCTGCACCAAAGGTTTAAAGGTTCAAAGGTTTCTTTATTAGTCACATACACCTAGGTGTAGTAAAATTTTTGTTGCCAATGCAGCACATAAAAAAGAATACAAACATGACGATAATAAAGAGTTTAACATTAAAAAAACATCCCCTCACAAAGTCCAGTCCCCATCCCCATGTCCACCCATAGACGGGCCTATTGAGGCCTCCGCAGTCGCCGCTACGGAGGCCCGATGTTCCAGGCCGTTCTCGCCGGGTGATGGTGCTCCGGTGTCGGGAGAATCCTCACAGCGGCATGGGGCACCTGGATCGGCCACTTCCGTACTAGAGGCCGCGGCTTCCGAAGCCAACAAGGCCGCGCCGGATGGAGCTCCACCACTGGTGATCTCGCTGAGAGATCCCAGGCTCCCGATGTAAAGTTCAGCGCCGCCGACCGCAGCTGGCCGTTCCACAGACCCGCAACTCCGTGATGTTTTTATTGGCGGTTTCAGCTCACCGGAATTCCAGCGGAAACAAGCCATCTCGGCCCTACAAGTCCATGCCGAACAACTTTTTTCCCCTTAGTCCCACCTGCCTGCACTCATGCCATAACCCTCCATTCCCTTCTCATCCATATGCCTATCCAATTTATTTTTAAATGATACCAATGAACCTGCCTCCACCACTTCCACTGGAAGCTCATTCCACACCGCTACCACTCTCTGCGTAAAGAAGTTCCCCCTCATATTACCCCTAAACTTCTGTCCCTTAATTCTGAAGTCATGTCCTCTTGTTTGAATCTTCCCTATTCTCAAAGGGAAAAGCTTGTCCACATCAACTCTGTCTATCCCTCTCATCATTTTAAAGACCTCTATCAGGTCCCCCCTTAACCTTCTGCGCTCCAGAGAATAAAGACCTAACTTATTCAACCTATCTCTGTAACTTAGTTGTTGAAACCCAGGCAACATTCTAGTAAATCTCCTCTGTACTCTCTCTCTATTTTGTTGACATTCTTCCTATAATTGGGCCACCAAAATTGTACACCATACTCCAGATTTGGTCTCACCAATGCCTTGTACAATTTTACCATTACATCCCAGCTTCTATACTCATGCTCGGATTTATAAAGGCTAGCATACCAAAAGCTTTCTTTACCACCCTATCTATATGAGATTCCACCATCAAGGAACTATGCACGGTTATACCCAGATCCCTCTGTTCAATTGTATTCTTCAATTCCCTACCATTTACCATGCTTTATATGATGCGTCTGTAGAATTTTGTCACTGAAATTCACTGAAAACAAGCTGAATTTCTTCAATATCCTCGGGAATTAGAGGTGTTGTTGTGCCTTCTTGGTTGGCCAGCGACAGATCATTGGTGATATTAGTGCCAAGGAACTTGAAGCGTGCAACCATTTCCACCTGCACCATTGTTACTGATTGGGGCATATATATTCCACCATCCTCCTGAAGTCCATAACTAGCTCCTTCATTTAACTGACATTGAAGAAGAGGTTATTGTTCGGCACCATGTCACTAAATTATCTGTCTCTTTCCTGTACTCCATCACATCTTTGTTCATAATTTGGCCCACCATAGTGGTGTCATTTGCAAATTTGTAGGTGGCGTTAGAGCTGAATTTGGCCATACAGTAGCAATGTTACAAAATTTTGCGATTTTAAAAATCAAGTCTCCAATTTATCCCATCAGATAAAGCATAAAAAGAAGTTTAATTTGACACCTATTTCACTTTCATATCTCAAGTATTTAAAAAGTTATGGCCATTTTCATACTCGGAAATTAGCATCTTGTTCCCTATTGATTTTCTATGGACATAACAAAAAAGCTGTGATCGTGGACAGTCAAAAGCCCAAAACTTTCTTAAAAATTAAGAGAACTGAATGAAATTTTCAGTTATCATAGATTGAAGCATTCTGAAACAAATATAAATCAATCTTACTTGGATGACCATAAATCAAAGCATATAATTAGTTAGTTACCCAATTGGAGCTAATTTCAAACTTCAATTACTAGATCTAAACATCTATCTATTTCTTAATAAATGATTAACATTTTTAAATAGCCTAAGTGTCCAAATAATATTCACAAATAATTCACAATAAAACATGATTTTTAAATCTCATTTACATTAATTTAAAGGCCAAATGGAAGGAATTTAGTGTTCAATTGCTGTAAATTAAAGTCAATTTAAATCAGCTTTCCAGTGGGATCCTGTGAACGCGCTGGTTTAGAACGTTCACATTGCGGTAGATTTGTGCCCTCAAATGCCCAGAAAAATACTGCGGGATATAATGGGCCCAAAATGAGCTATTCGCAATATTAAACTTTGTATAAAGGGATCTTAAGAAGCCCTTTTTAACGTAAAAATAAACAGCCTACCTTCTGTTGTCTGCTGTATGAGACCCTGCCGGTTGCCGGTGGTCGCGGGTTTAGAGGTTAATTTTTAAATTACTACAACAATTATATAAAGCTTTTAAAACTAATAATAGCTAAAGCGACGGAATATTCCAGCGATTTTCCATTAATAATTAACAAGGCTGAACATCCTCGATTGGAACAGCCTAGGGAAAATCGCGTTTTAAACCTGCCCCCTCTAAACGGCGCCAAAATCGCGCACACGGGCTGGGACAGATTTTCACCTACGCGTCAGGTAGGCTTTGCAACATACCTACATACAGTCGTGAGTGTAAAGGGAGTATAGCAGGGGACTGAGAACCAGTGCTTCCACACCTCAAAAAAAAAAAAATCCTTAAATAGAATCCCAAATTTCCTGGAATTTGATGGTATTTCCTGAAATTCCTCAACTGCGCATGTGCGACTACCGCCCCAACTGCGCACGTGCGTATACCGGGACCACTGCGCACGCTCGGGGAGACGGCGTCATTTTGCGTCCCTACCGTGTCACTGGCGCCTTTTCAATAGTGACGCGGCTGACGGGCCGCCCCCAACTGCGCAGTATATTTACGATGGTCGTAAATATACTTGTTTTCCCACAAATCATCCCGCAGGCCGGATTGGACCCCTTCGTGGGCTGGATGTGGAAATTTCCTGACATTATTTAATTTCCCTAAAATTACTCGAAGACAACCAGAATTTCCCGAATTTTGGGTAATTTTCATCAAAGTGGAAACGCAGCTGAGAACACAACATTGCGAGGCACCGATGGTGAGAATTATTGTGGTGGGGGCATGGTCACCTATTCTCATTGATGGTGGTCTCTGGGCTCAGAAAGTCAGGGATCAAGTGGCAGCGGGGAGTCCTTGGCCCTGGAGTTTGGAGATGAGTTTGGATGGGATTATAGTCTTGAAGGCAGAGCTTTAGTCAATAAATAGGAGTCTAATGTAGGAGTCGTTGATCATCCATTTATACTTGTTTAATACTTGTTTTACTTTGGAGTCACGTGAGTGACTACGTGAAGAGCCCGCCTCAGCACGCATGTGCGGCATTACGTTTCAGCAGGCAACAGCGGCAGACGGGAGTTAGGCTCTCCCGCTACAACCCTGAAAGGAAGCTAGGTAAGTCTTACCTTCAGGTCAACAGCGACTCGCGTCTGTTTGTTGCTCCAGGTGGAGCAAAGCAGCAGAAGAAGCGACCCCCGTTGGACTCCGGGGAAGGAGTGTTCCGTTTTACGTAAGGGGGAGAGACGCCACCAGGACCGCACACGCTGCGGTCCACGGACAGGGAGCTGCGCCGGTGCCAGTCCGGATGCAAGCGACCCCCGTTGGACTCCGTGTAAGGAGTATTTTCCATTTCACGGAAGGGGGAGAGCGCCATCAGGACCGCACACGCTGCGGACCACGGACTGGGAGCTGCACCGGTGCCAGTCCGGACGCAAGCGACCCCCGTTGGACTCCGGGGAAGGAGTGTTCCGTTCGCGGAAGGGGAGAAAGATGCCACCAGGACCGCACACGCTGCGGTCCACAGACAGGGAGCTGCGCCGGGTTCCAGTCCAGAGAACAACGGGAGTCAGGCGCTCCCGCTAAAGTTTAAAAATGGACCATCAGGTAAGTCTACTCTGCGGTCGGTTTAACTGGCAAAGGAGAGTTCTTTGCTTGTTCCAACAGCCAAGAAGAAAGAACAGAACAAGACTCTCCAAGAAACCTGTCCCCAGCTCGGCTCCAGCAGACAGGCGTCTCATCACAGGGGGACAGAGGGCGGTAGGACCGCCAACCCGGCGCTCCGCCATCCCCGACACCGAGCCGAGCCCAGTTCCACTAGCGCCTGAGCAGCGGACTGGATGTCAACAATCCGGCCGGTGGTATCCGATTCGTTGGACGGGGACGTCTCACCGCCCGTTTAGGGCAGAGACAGCCGCCTGAGCCACATGGAGCGGCTCGTGGAGCATAAGCTCCAGCGAGACTTGCTTATGGGGAGCAGTTTCGCAGAGGGAGTTCAGGCACTCCCTCCACAGTGCCTCATGCACTGGCCATTGCTTCTTCCTCATATGAGGACAGCTTTGGCGACCAGAGCTGGGCTGGTCAAGAAGAGGGGCACTGGCTGAACAACATCGGGAGTACGCATGAGGTACAGGAACAGGAAGAGCTGCTGGGTGTGGCCGCTATGTGGTTTCACCACGAGCGAAATGGCTTCAGTCTTAACTGATGGCCAGCCTACTACCTGTCTTTTCCAAAAAACCTCTCCAAGACGGGTAGCCATGAGGCGTTGGATTTATCACGCCTCCCCTAAATTGCATTTACTCAAAGTGCCCGCCATTATTGGGGGATACATTGAGCAGCGCATTTAACCTAAATGTTTTAAAAAAAACCTGACCCAAATGTTCAACGGTATACCCCATAACTTCTCTAGTGAAGTCACAAACCTGCCCTCAATCTATGAAATTAACAGGATTATGAGAATGCCGACCTCACAAGCACAGATCCTGCTACCTGGCACTTACCAAACCAGTCCTAAAAAACTGGACGAAGTGTTCAAACTATTCGGCACAAGAGGGCAGAGTCTGGAATGAGCACCACACAGAATACCAGACAGCAGTACCTCTCCGCGTCCACCAGCGGCGTCTACCTCAAGGTACTGGTGAAAGCTCGGGGCCTGCATGCCAAACCCGTAGGATTTTAGGCCACGGCCCAGAGCAGGCCCCAGGGAAAATGTGCCACCCCCCAACAAACATCATCCCTACAAGAATAAGGAACCAGAAACCAAAGAAAACAGCAATAAAGACAGATAAGTATGGTTCCTACCATCACATAAAGGTGAAGGGTTGTACTAACAAGGGGTGGGTGAATCACACCTGGTTAGGAAGCTATCACTTTGGTAGTTATATACAATATCTTGCCACCAATTTAGCAAGCACCCCAAGGGGTCTACCCTCCCGCGATGGTGAATGTCGCACCATCATTGATAAACCACTTGAGTATTCATCAGGTATACCCATTCATGGGATTTGTAACTACTACCATGGAACCAAGGATACTTTATGGTAGACATCAACCTTGAAGATGCATACTATTCAGTACCTTCTCATATAAGTTTCGGATACCGCAATTACCTGGATGGAGTAACCATGATGAGCATTGCGGCATTTAAGTCAAAGCTATCCAGTATCAACTAGCCCTGACACTTAAGAACATCCGTCATGGCATGTCTATATATTAACGACACACTATCCTTGGATACAGCTTTAGCTGCATTAGCTACTAACTTATTTAGCGGGCATTGCCATATATCCAGATATTACGTGACCATCCACAACTTTGTCATCTGGTATTCATTAAGACTATCAGTTATGGTAACATTAACCACCAATCAACTACGTGGCAAAGTATTGGGATAGTAGTAGCATTACCAGCTACTGAACATTGTACCTTTCCTATGAGCTGAGATACTAGTGTTCAAAACTATATCCATACCTGTGATATGGGGGTAAATGGATTAATCTGGAGTGTTATCATGGTATTATCGGGTATTAGGAAGGATTATGGTTGTACTCTTCCACCTGTTTGAGTAACATAGAAACATAGAAACATAGAAATTAAGTGCAGGAGTAGGCCATTCGGCCCTTCGAGCCTGCACCGCCATTCAATATGATCATGGCTGATCATCCAACTCAGTATCCCGTACCTGCCTTCTCTCCATACCCCCTGATCCCCTTAGCCACGGGCCACATCTAACTCCCTCTTAAATATACCCAATGAACTGGCCTCAACTACCCTCTGTGGCAGAGAGTTCCAGAGATTCACCACTCTCTGTGTGAAAAAAGTTCTTCTCATCTCGGTTTTAAAGGATTTCCCCCTTATCCTTAAGCTGTGACCCCTTGTCCTGGACTTCCCTAACATCGGGAACAATCTTCCTGCATCTAGCCTGTCCAACCCCTTAAGAATTTTGTAAGTTTCTATAAGATCCCCTCTCAATCTCCTAAATTCTAGAGAGTATAAACCAAGTCTATCCAGTCTTTCTTCGTAAGACAGTCCTGACATCCCAGGAATCAGTCTGGTGGACCGTCTCCGCACTCCCTCTATGGCAATAATGTCCTTCCTCAGATTTGGAGACCAAAACTGTACGCAATACTCCAGGTGTGGTCTCACCAAGACCCTGTACAACTGCAGTAGAACCTCCCTGCTCCTATACTCAAATCCTTTTGCAATGAAAGCTAACATACCATTCGCTTTCTTTACTGCCTGCTGCACCTGCATGCCTACCTTCAATGACTGGTGTACCATGACACCCAGGTCTCGCTGCATCTCCCCCTTTCCCAATCGGCCACCATTTAGATAATAGTCTGCTTTCCCGTTTTTGCCACCAAAATAGATAACCTCACATTTATCCACATTATACTGCATCTGCCCACTCACCCAGCCTATCCAAGTCACCTTGCAGTCTCCTAGCACCCTCCTCACAGCTAACACTGCCCCCCAGCTTAGTGTCATCCGCAATTTTGGAGATATTGCCTTCAATTCCCTCATCCAGATCATTAATATATATTGTAAATAGCTGGGGTCCCAGCACTGAGCCTTGCGGTACCCCACTAGTCACTGCCTGCCATTGTGAAAAGGACCCGTTTACTCCTACTCTTTGCTTCCTGTTTGCCAGCCAGTTCTCTATCCACATCAATACTGAACCCCCAATGCCTTGTGCTTTAAGTTTGTATACTAATCTCTTATGTGGGACCTTGTCGAAAGCCTTCTGGAAGTCCAGATACACCACATCCACTGGTTCTCCACTATCCACGCTACTAGTTACATCCTCCAAAAATTCTATAAGATTCGTCAGACATGATTTACCTTTCGTAAATCCATGCTGACTTTGTCCCATGATTTCACCACTTTCCAAATGTGCTGCTATCCCATCTTTAATAACTGACTCTAGCAGTTTCCCCACTACCGATGTTAGACTAACTGGTCTGTAATTCCCCATTTTCTCTCTCCCTCCCTTCTTAAAAAGTGGGGTTACATTTGCTACCCGCCAATCTTCAGGAACTACTCCAGAATCTAAAGAGTTTTGAAAGATTATTACTAATGCATCCACTATTTCTGGAGCTACTTCCTTAAGTACTCTGGGATGCAGCCTATCTGGCCCTGGGGATTTATCGGCCTTTAATCCATTCAATTTACCCAACACCACTTCCCGGCTAACCTGGATTTCACTCAATTCCTCCAACTCCTTTGACCCGCGGTCCCCTGCTATTTCCGGCAAATTATTTACGTCTTCCTTAGTGAAGACGGAACCAAAGTAGTTATTCAATTGGTCCGCCATATCCTTGTTCCCCATGATCAACTCCCCTGTTTCTGACTGCAAGGGACCTACATTTGTTTTAACTAATCTCTTTCTTTTCACATATCTATAAAAACTTTTGCAGTCAGTTTTTATGTTCCCTGCCAGTTTTCTTTCATAATCTATTTTCCCTTTCCTAATTAAGCCCTTTGTCCTCCTCTGCCGGCCTTTGAATTTCTCCCAGTCCTCCGGTATGCTGCTTTTTCTGGCTAATTTGTACGCATCATCCTTCGCTTTGATACTATCCCTGATTTCCCTTGTTATCCACGGATGTACAACCTTCCCTGATTTATTCTTTTGCCAAACTGGTATGAACAATTTTTGTAGTTCATCCATGCAGCCTTTAAATGTCTTCCATTGCATATCCACCGTCAACCCTTTTAGAATTAATTGCCAGTCAATCTTGGCCAATTCACGTCTCATACCCTCAAAGTTACCTTTCTTTAAGTTCAGAACCATTGTTTCTGAATTAACAATGTCACTCTCCATCCTAATGAAGAACTCAACCATATTATGGTCACTCTTGCCCAAGGGGGCACGTACAACAAGATTGCTAACTAACCCTTCCTCATTACTCAATACCCAGTCTAAAATAGCCTGCTCTCTCGTTGGTTCCTCTACATGTTGATTTAGATAACTATCCCGCATACATTCCAAGAAATCCTCTTCCTCAGCACCCCTGCCAATTTGATGTATATGTAGATTGAAGTCACCCATTATAACTGTTTTGCCTTTGTCGCACGCATTTCTAATTTCCTGTTTGATACCATCTCCAACTTCACTACTACTGTTAGGTGGCCTGTACACACACCCACCAGCGTTTTCTGCCCCTTAGTGTTTCATCTTATGTGTCCTGATGTGTTACTGAGCTTGTAATACTTAGTGCCTATGCAAATTGACATAAACGTGTTATATATTAACTTACTTAATTCTAGTGAAGCATTTGCTCAGTAATCCACCAAATTTGCATGTTCGTTTATAAGTTAACAACATCACAGTGGTGGCATATACCAAACCACTTGGGCAGGGAACATCGATATTAGGTGACAATTTATTAACTATTGGTAACCGTATGTCATCAAACATATTTGACCATCAGTAACCTCACCTATCAGGTGAGCTAAATACTGTAAACATACATTTAAAACCAAAAATATTTGCTGAAATTACTAAGCAATATGGACACCAGATATCGATTCCTTATATCCAATCAAATCACCACGTATTAACTTACGTCACATGAAACCAATTTCAAGGCAGCGGCAATGGAGACATTCCCGCGTATTGAGGGGTGGGGGAAATCTAATCTCTAAAATTCTCCTTTCCTTCTACCTCTTCAATAGGTACTACGGCTTCATCAGTCAGGTACTACGCAAATTACAGTGGACCAAGTCCACAGGCATGGTTCCCAATGATCCTCGATAGGGTCATTAAAAGAATTGCAAAATTGGGAAGCCCACTGCTGTGTTTGGATCAGCAGCGTTATCAACCTGATGACAGCATTCCGTCGCATATCCTAAGGAATATACCTGTGGAGCATCAAGAAATGGGACACTGTTTTTCCAAAACAGGAATTATACATTCAACTACAACAAAACTGTACTGGAGCTCCTGGCAGGTCTTCACCACAATGAAGGAAATGTTCTGTCAGCCTATTCAACTTGGGTACCGCTCACTGGTGATCAGATACAGGAGAGGTATATTCAATCCATTCCCCAGAAATAGGTACACCCAAGTTGGGATGTCAGTGAAATCCTGACATACCTTAGGGGATGATTACCAGCCAGGTCACTCACCCTGGAACAGCCTACCCTGAAGATGGACATGCTGGTGGCCTTACATCAACACAAAGAGCCAGTTCTCCCATCTACTGCGATGGGACAACATGGTTATGACACCAGATAGTGTCACATTCCCATTCAAGGGTTGGCCAAACAGAACAGACCAGGAACATCAGGTCCAGTCATGAAATTCCGGGCATACCCACCTGAACCACGTTTTATGTGTCATGACCCACTCAGAGATCTACATCGACACAATAAGGAATACCGAGGGAGAGGGAGAGCCTTATGGGTCAGCCACAATAAACCTCTTGGTCGGGTGACGAGGTAAACTATCTCTAGTGGCTCAAACAGGTACTGGGAGTTGCTGGAGAAAATACTGACGTGTATAAGTCTTATTCCACCAGGACGGCTCCCACGTCAGTGACTAAGAGAATGGAAGAGCCTATGGACCTCATCCTGGCTACTGCAGGTTGGTCCAGGGAGTATACGTTCCAAACGTTTTTTAACAAACCACTGACAGAACCTGTATCGTTTGCAGAAAAATAATCTGCAAAAAATATATAATTTAAGCCCGGGGGAGCAATTGATCTTGTTGTTGTTAATAACACCATTATTGTTTTACAAACAGATTCATGGTTGATTACGATAACATACTTCCTCCCTCGAATGACTTCGGCAGCGAGTGAAGTATGAACTGTTACACGGTTTGAAATCACAGAGCTTTGAAGTCTTCACGTAGTCACTCACGTGACTCCGAAGTAAAATAGTAAGATTAAACAAGAACTTACCAGTTCGAAGTTTGATCTGTATTTTATGAGGAGTTACGATGAGGGATTACGTGCCCTCCGCTCCCACCCTCATTATATGGATCAAACTAGCAAACTGATGTCTCCTTGTCTTTACTATGTTTACTTCAAATAACTGTGTCTATCTGTGATTCCACACCGCTGCTTTGAAGTATGCCGCGCATGCGTGCTGAGGCGGGTTCTTCACGTAATCCCTCATCGTAACTCCTCATAAAATACAGATCAAACTTCGAACTGGTAAGTTCTCGTTTAATCTCACTATTTTATATTATCCCACGTTCTAATGCACTCCCTACACATGAGGGGCAATTTACAGAGGCCAATCCCAGGTAGACACAAAAAGCTGGAGTAACTCAGTGAGCTAGGCAGCATCTCTGGAGAGAAGGAATGGGTAATGCTTCGGGTTGAGACCCTTCTTCAGCCTGTCCAGGTGAGTAACTCCAGCATTTTATGACTACCTTCGATTTAACCAGCATCTGCAGTTCTTTCCTACACATAAATACAATCCCACAAGTCTTTAGGAGGTGGGATGAAACCGGAGCACTGGAGAAAACCTGCGTGGTCACAGAGAGAACATGCAAACTCCACACAGACAGCCCTCGAGGTCAGGGATGAACTAGGGTCTCAGACACTGTCGCAGCAGCTCTACCGGCTGTGCCACTGTACCGTCCTACGGTGTAGGGGTGACGTTTTGATCGTGAACTCTCCTTCAGACAATTTTATTTTTATAACACATAGAGTGTTGCCATAGAGGGAGCACAGAGAAGGTTCACCAGACTGATTCCTGGGATGTCAGGACTTTCATATGAAGAAAGACTGGATAGACTCGGATTGTACTCGCTAGAATTTAGAAGATTGAGGGGGGATCTTATAGAAACTTACAAAATTAAGGGGTTGGACAGTTTAGATGCAGGAAGATTGTTCCCGATGTTGGGGAAGTCCAGAACAAGGGGTCACAGTTTAAGGATAAGTGGGAAATCTTTTAGGACCGAGATGAGAAAAATATTTTTCACACGGAGAGTGGGGAATCTCTGGAATTCTCTGCCACAGAGGGTAGGTGAGGCCAGTTCATTGGCTATATTTAAGAGGGAGTTAGATGTGGCCCTTGTGGCTAAAGGGATCAGGCGGTATGGAGAGAAGGCAGGTACAGGATACTGAGTTGGATGATCAACCATGATCATAATGAATGGCGGTGCAGGCTCGAAGGGCCGAATGGCCTACTCCTGCACCTATTTTCTATGTTTCTATTAAAAACAACTCTAATTACATACTATATATATATGAACAAACCAGGATACGTTAACATGTGTATCAGTAATAGTAAATCAGGATACAGTTTTAATTAAGTGCCATGGAACAATTACAGTGGCTTGCAAAAGTATTCATACCCCTTGAACTTTTCTACATTTTGTCACGTTACAACCACAAACGTAAATGTATTTTATTGGGATTTTATGTGATAGACCAACACAATGTGGTGCATAATTGTGAAGTGGAAGGAAAATGATACATGGTTTTCAAATATTTTTACAAATAAAAAACTGAAAAGTGTGGCGTGCAAAAGTATTCAGCCCCCCTGAGTCAATACTTTGTAGAACCACCTTTTGCTGCAATTACAGCTGCAAGTCTTTTGGGGTATGTCTCTACCAGCTTTGCACATCTAGAGACTGAATTTTTTGCCCATTCTTCTTTGCAAAATAGCTCAAGCTCAGTCAGATTGGATGGAGAGCGTCTGTGAACAGCAATTTTCAAGTCTTGCCAGAGATTCTCAATTGGATTTAGGTCTGGACTTTGACTGGGCCATTCTAACACATGAATATGCTTTGATCTAAACCATTCCATTGTAGCTCTGGCTGTATGTTTAAGGTCGTTGTCCTGCTGGAAGGTGAACCTCCGCCCCAGTCTGAAGTCTTTTGCAGACTCTAACAGGTTTTCTTCCAAGATTGCCCTGTATTTGGCTCCATCCATCTTCCCATCAACTTTGACCAGCTTCCCTGTCCCTGCTGAAGAAAAGCATCCCCACAGCATGATGCTGCCACCACCATGTTTCACAGTGGGGATGGTGGTGTGTTCAGGGTGATGTGCAGTGTTAGTTTTCCGCCACACATAGCGTTTTGCATTTAGGCCAAAAACTTCAATGTTGGTCTCATCTGACCAGAGCACCTTCCTTCACATGTTTGCTGTGTCCCCCACATGGCTTGTGGCAAACTGCAAACGGGACTTCTTATGGCTTTTTTTCACCAATGGCTTTCTTCTTGCCACTCTTCCATAAAGTCCCGATTTGTGGAGTGCATGACTAATAGTTGTCCTGTGGACAGATTCTCCCACCTGACCTGTGGATCTCTGCAGCTCCTCCAGAGTTACCATGGGCCTCTTGGCTGCTTCTCTGATCAATGCTCTCCTTACCCGGCCTGTCAGTTTAGGTGGACGGCCATATCTTGGTAGGTTTGCAGTTGTGCCATACTCTTTCCATTTTCGGATGATGGATTGAACAGTGCACTGTGAGATGTTCAAAGCTTGGGATTTTTTTTATAACCTAACCCTGCTTTAAACTTCTCCACAACTTTATGATGCTGTTTGTTCACTAATGTTCTCTAACAAACCTCTGAGGCCGTCACAGAACAGCTGTATTTATACTGAGATTAGATTGCACACAAGTGGACTCTATTTACTAATTAGGTGACTTCTGAAGGCAATTGGTTGCACTAGATTTTATTTAGGGGTATCAGAGTAAAGGGGGCTGAATACTTTTGCACGCCACACTTTTCAGTTTTTTATTTGTAAAAATATTTGAAAACCATGTATCGTTTTCCTTCCACTTCACAATTATGCGCCACTTTGTGTTTGTCTATCACATAAAATCCCAATAAAATACATTTACGTTTGTGGTTGTAACGTGACAAAATGTGGAAAAGTTCAAGGGGTATGAATACTTTTGCAAGCCACTGTACCTGGAACAGAAATTCCACTGATTTTAAAGCAGAATCACAGGTAATCCATGTTTCTATGTTTATTAATTTCTGTTGAAGAAAAGCAGTTTGAACGATATCGCATCATTTTAAGTTGAAGGTACAGTAAACCCTTGATAATGTATTTAGGTTAGAGCGGACGAACCGACAGACCTTCAGCAGGCCAGGCAGCCGATGCCATCCCCAGCCACTTCCAGGCCTGGCTACTAACGCCGACCTGCACTTCCTCCATGGCTGCATCCAAACTGGACCCACAGCCACAACCGCCTGCCCACACTGGGCCACTTCCTGGCCAATGTCAACCCTCACCTGCACTCTGGCCACTCATGGACTGTGAATCATGACTTCCCCTGTCCCTGCCTCTCCCTGGCCGCTAGCAGGACGGGGCCATCAACTCACCTGGATTCCAGGCATAATGACGTCTGAAGAAGTGTTTTGGCCTGAAACATCGCCTATTTCCTTCGCTCCATAGATGCTGCTGCACCCGTCGAGTTTCTCCAGCATTTTTGTCTATCTTCGATTTTCCAGCATCTGCAGTTCCTTCTTAAACATTCCTGACCAAGAGTCTGAAGAAGGCTCTACATCCAAAAGGTTACCAATCCATGTTCTCCAGAGATGCTGCCTGATCTGCTGAGTTACTCCAGCACTTTTTGTCCTTTTGTGTATTAACCGGCATCTGCAGTTCTTTGTTTCTCCTACTTATGGAATAATAATCCTTTACTCTGTTGTGGTGGACAATCAGCAATACCAGATACTCTATGGTCCATTATAATATTGGTTTACTGTACGTGCACTAGACATCCATGTGATATGGAATATTACTAACACTCAAAGATTCATGTATTCCAACATAATGTGGAAAAACCTAATTTGCACAAATCATTAAATTAATAACGTGTAAAATTCCTCAGATGTGCCATCAAATCAAGAAGCAAATATTTTATTCCTTTTGAGATGCGGTTTTGATGAAGTGTGTGAACAGAGATATTTGCACTATCAGAACCGGTGGTAGGATTTCAATTTTACTGGATTACCTGCGATTCTGCTTTAAAAGTCAGTGGAAATTCTCGTAATTGTTCCATGACACTTAATTAAAACTGTATCCTGATTTACTATTACTGATACACATGGTAACATATTCTGGTTTGTTCATATATATATAGTATGTAATTAGAGTTGTTTTCAACATAGAAACATAGAAAATAGGTGCAGGAGTAGGCCCTTCAGCCCTTCGAGCCTGCACCGCCATTCAATATGATCATGGCTGATCATACAACTCAGTATCCTGTACCCGCCTTCTCTCCATACCCCCTGATCCCTTTAGCCACAAGGGCCACATCTAACTCCCTCTTAAATATAGCCAATGAACTGGCCTCAACTACCTTCTGGCAGAGAGTTCCAGAGATGAAGTTATCTTCATTATTTTGCCTGCAATGGTTTGGGTTTGGATTAATTTTGTTCATGAAAAGCTAAATTTAGTTCTTGTTAATAACCACAATCATAATCTTATTTAAACATGACCTTCACAATCATAACACACTGTACCAAAGACAAATGGTACAGAACTATATCTCACATTTTAATTTTTAACAGTCTATTTTCCATTTTGATAAGGTTCTTTAAACTTAAATGTAAAACGCTGGTACAGTGTCAAGATTTGTGGTTGGCCACATTATGAGTTTGCACAATTTCAAAATGCAACAAAATATTAAAATATTTTATTCTCAATTGATGTGATCCTGTGATACAGAGATGGAAATGGAAATCTCAGATAGGGAACCAATGTGCTTCATTACCGACAGACTGGAAGATTCTCTTCAGAGTTTACTTTAATACCCAGTATACCTATTGACCTGGTAATCTGAAGAAGGGTTTTGGCCCGAAACGTTGCCTATTTCCTTCGCTCCATAGATGCTGCTGCACTTTTGTCTACCATTGACCTGGTAAGACTAAAGAGCCTGTCCCACGAGCATGCGACTGCATGCGGCGAGCGCGACCAAACCGGAAGTGGGGGCCATGCGGGGGCCACGCGGTGGTCAAGTGATCCCTGTACAGGGCCGGTCCCACCAGCATGCGACTGCATGCGGCGAGCATGGCCAAACCGGAAGCGCGAACCGCGCGGAGGTCGAGAGATCCCGTACGAGTTGACGTGAAGTTCGAGTGAAGTCCACGGGAAGTTTGCGTTAGGTGTATGTCGTCAACACACTGCATACGGCATCATGACGCTGCGTACGGCGTAGAGACGATGTGCACGCCCATCGAGGCGGTGCGTACGGCCTCAATGCGGCTGTGGGCTGGCAGGCCGTTGCCGCGCGGAATTTTTGGACATTGTCAGTTTTTCGGAGCCCCGCGCGATGTCGGGACCAGCTCGGCACAACTCCATACGGCTCCGGTGATCGAAGTGGGACCGGCCCCACGAGGCCGTACAGCTCAAGCGACCACGTTAGGTCGCGCTTGTCGCATGCAGTCGCATGCTCGTGGGACAGGCCCTTAACTCTCAAAAAAGTAAAATAATCAAAGATTCTCATCCTCAGGAATGTCATTCCTTACCTGATAAAGGCAAAACTAGAGTTTGAATAAGGGTTCCGACTTGAAACGTCATCTGTTCCTTTTCTCTAGAGATGCTGCCTGACCATTGAGTTGCTCCAGCACTTTGTGTCGATATTAAAGGCAAAGCAAACTTTACTTAAAATAGTATATTACTTTATTTCACATTTTAAATGCTTTTCTCTCCACCAATTAAAATTTAATGCTCCTCTGAAAAAAATATTTCTTGGGAAAAAAAATGAACTGGTGGTAAAATGAGATAATTATCATGGAGCCAAGCATAGAAGAAAATATGCTGAAACAGAAATGGGCCATTCAGCCTTTTGAGACTTTTCCACGATTAATAAAAAAAATGAAACAAAATAAAATGAGTTTCTGAATAAATTCTGTTATTTCCTAATTGAGAAGACCGAATGGGCCAATATCCATTAGCCACCAATTTAAAATTACTAATGCTGTTAAGAAAGTTGTCTCGATTTTCCAGAGAATGTTATTAAAGAGATGGCTCACTCATTATTCATGTCACAATGATTAGACGCACTAAACCAAGTTTACTGTAATCAAGAAAACTTCTTGGAGAGATTATAACCTCCGTGGATGGATTTATAATTGGCGAGGGAATAAACATATTTTTTGTGGCACCAAGTCATAAGCCTTCCATCTGATTTTGCTTTCAACCCAAGGAAGTCAAACTACATGCAGGAAGCCTCTTTAGATGCGATCATTTGACAATCTGGAGATTTGTCTACCTTCAATAATACCTTCAGACTCACGTCGCAGCGGCCTCTGCAGTCTGTCTGTCTTTTTGTTATTTTTTGTCCCGTTTGAATGAAGTTTTTATTTAATTTTGGGTGTGTGTGTGTGTGTGTGTGTGTGTGTGTGTGTGTGTGTGTGTGTGTGTGTGTGTGTGTGTGTGTGTTTAAGATCTTTCCCCTGCACGGAGAACCCGACCTTTCCCTGTCGGGTCTCCGTTGTCGTTGGGGCTGCAACGTGGAGCGGCCTCCAGCAGGAACGACCTGGGGCTCCAGTCACGGAGCTGCGGACCTACTCACCATCACGGAGCTGGCCGAGTCCGGAGCGGGAGGAGCGGTGGTGGCGCGCTGCTGCGACCCGACCCTCGGAGATTCGGAGGCTTACCGCAGGTCTGGTGGACAGTGACACCGGGAGCCCGCGGGTCCCTGCTGGGAGACCGCTTTTCGGGGCTTCCGCAATGGCGACTTCTCCCGCCCGAGTAGTGGGGTCGAGGATGACCTGGAGCGGGGCCTTACATCATCGCCCGGCGTGGCTTCGACGGCTGCGGGACTTTGCCAGCGCCCGCCCGGGGCTCCAACAACAAGACCCGGAGCGCGGCCTTGCATCACCCGGCGCAGCGTTAATGGTCGCGTGACAATTGTTATCACCCGCCGGGGGCTCTGACTTTGACTCTGACATCGGGGGGAGAGGGAAGTGCAGGGGAGAGATACGGTTTTTTTTGCCTTCCATCACAGCGAGGTGGAGATGCGCTGTGATGGATATCTGTGTAAATTGTGTTGTGTCTTGGGATTTTTTTTTCTTGTATGTATGACTGCAGAAACAACATTTCACTTGAGCCTCTATGAGGTTCAAGTGACAAATAAATTGTATTGTGTATTGTATTGTATTGTATTGTATTGTCTTCAACTGTAACACTGACTGCTGTCAAGATACTTCCACTGACTGCCCCCAAGTTCCTCCGTCCTCCTGTCTTTCTCATCGGTACAAACAGAGGAGGAATACTCATTGAGGTACCTTGCCCATCTCCTGTGGCTCCACACGGACGTGACTGCTTTGATTCCTGTGGGATCCCACTCTGTCTTAATTTCCCTTGTCAGCCAAGCTGCCTTACGTATGCCTGCTTTGCCCTTCACTCTAATCGGGATGTGGATATCCTGAGCTTTCATTAGCACACTTTTAAATACATTCCACTTGGTCGATGTTCCTTTTCCCTCAAAAGATCTGCTCTAGTCAACTTGAGTGAGGCCTTCTCAAAGTTGGCCTTTCTCCAAAGGAGCATCTTAACACGTGGACCCTCTCCGTGCCTATCCATAACTATCTTAACCCTAATCGAACGCTAAATAAACATAATCGGGTATTGTGCAGTCCATGTAATTCTAGTGAAGCCAAGAAGCCCAAAAGTCCAAACTACTAACCAAGCTCACATGAACTTTCCGATGAAGTTCTACAATTTAACTTCTGAAATGTATTAATCATGCAGCATGTGGTAGCACCTTGGGAAGCGGTAGAACGCTGATTGAGCTATAAAGTAAAAAGATACTGGAAGCTTGGAGTAAAACAGAAGTCTCAGTAAAGCAATCTAACAAACAATAGATTCATATTTCGATTATTCATTATTCATGAAAGTTATGGAACAGATTTGTATTAACAATATAAATATCAGATGTTGTCAAAATCACTGAAAGAGAGCAAAATGGCATGGTAGTACAGTTGCTGCCATAGCACCAGGGACCCAGGTTGGGTCATGACATTGAGCTCAACATTGATGGAACTTCATGCTTCTCTACATCAGCGTATTATAAAGAGGTTTGCAATTCACTCTGGCTGTCAAAAGATCATAAAATCTAAAAAAAATCTGAAATATAAACTAAATATGCTAAATGGAAATCTATAGCATGTCACTGATCCACTGATTAAAAAAATACCGCGAATCTTCTAAAAAAACAACAAATAAATAAATTGCTGGGTAATTAATAATGAATCAGGAAACAAATCAATTTGAAAGTGAAACCAAAAATATGGAGAGATAACACATGACAACTCAACAGTTACAAGACAGACACCATAATAAATGTAAAGTATTTTATTGTATGTATTTCCAAGTACAATATATTCTTGCACAAATGGAAGACAAAAAGGGCTTCTATGGGAATTCTTTGAGAGATACTAAATTGTGTCACCTGCCAAGCTTTCTCAAATACTCAGCATTTGAGGTTATTTGGATGAAGCCAATAAGTAATTTTAAAATAAGCAATCTATAATGGCCTATAACGTTGCTGAAGCCAAAAAGGTTACAGTGACTCTTCTACAATGTTAGTTGCAACAGGAATTAATTATTTACTTGTGCCACATTCGAAGAAGCATATAACTAATCTCAACGTGCTTTATGAGGTACATTTGACATGCAGGTAGTTTGCAATAATGGGAAATAAAGTAATCAATTTGTGCACAGCAATGTTAAAAATGGAAGTGAGTTGATGACCAAATAAAGTCTTAGTGATGGTACACAAAAACGTTGGAGACACTCAGCGCGTGCAGCAGCATCTATGGAGCGAAGGAAATAGGCAACGTTTCGGGCCGAAACCCTTCTTCAGACTTACTTCAAAGTGTTAGTGATGTTGGTTCAGAGGTAAATCTTGTCCGTGAGACTTCAAATAGTGTAATGGGATTCTCAACATCTACAAAGTGGACAGTAATAACAGCACAACAACTTATCCAAAACCTTGACAATACAGCAATTGAAATATAACCATATAACCGTATAACAATTACAGCACGGAAACAGGCCATCTCGGCCCTACAAGTCCGTGCCGAACAAATGTTTTTTCCCCCTTAGTCCCACCTGCCTGCACTCATACCATAACCCTCCATTCCCTTCTCATCCATATGCCTATCCAATTTATTTTTAAATGATACCAATGAACCTGCCTCCACCACTTCCACTGGGAGCTCATTCCACACCGCTACCACCCTCTGAGTAAAGAAGTTCCCCCTCATATTACCCCTAAACTTCTGTCCCTTAATTCTGAAGTCATGAATTGGAATGCTAGAATCTCCTGGCTGAGTCCATGGTGTGGGATTTGTACCCTCAGTCTTTCGTCAGAAGGTGTAGAGATGAGACTTCCTGTACACCATCTTTACAGGATTAGGAATAAATTCTTACCAATCAAATCCACCGTGAGTTCATTATAATGATGCACAATTAATGAGGAGAAGTTGGGGCTGCAGCTTGGATCAGAAGTGAGGATTTTATGAGTCTAAAAACTGTGAGGGATGGTTACTTCCTTTTTGGGGTGTTCCCTTTGATTTGTTTGTAGAGCATTGAATTAATTTGTTTTAAAGCTTTGGGAGATTTGACCCTTTGCCAACTGAAGTTTTCTCCATGCCGGATGCAGCATTCCTCATGACAGATCTTTGTACCTTACTTTCATGAATGAAAAGCTGCAGCAACAGCTGATAGAAGAAAAAGTGAAACACATTCAAAGACAATGCTAAAAATCAGCGTCCCTTGAAGAAAATACAACAACTACACATGAAGATTATAGTGTTGATTGCTTTTTTGACCATTCACTCGATCCCTTTAGCAAGGAATAATTTATTTTCTCTCCCTAATTGCTCCCAAAAGTGCGCTGAGCCGACACTTTGTACTTTGTACTGTTAGTTTCCTTGTGCGGAAACTATTCTGTTCTGTTGAGTCTGCTGTTCCAAGGTTTAGACCTAGTGGTAATGAAGGAATGATAATATATTTCTAAATTACAATAGTGTATGATTTGGAAACAATTTTTAAGGTGGTATGATTTACAGGTTTTTGACCCTGTCGTGATGGTAGGTTTCAGGAGAAACATGTACAGCCAGGGATCATTAGTGTGGTTGGAGTGAACATTTAGCCTGGTTGATCAGGTGCCTTTAAATAAGCTGTAATTTTATTATCTGAGAGGTGTTAAGTATTTTGCATGTTGTTGGAAAACCACTCATCCATCATTCCTGACGTGCGTCAGTATCAGCAGAAATGCTTTATAAAGTCACATTATGAGTTGTTCACTGCAGGACACCCAAACTGCAACCTGCTCTTGTAGCCATCTATTTATGTGGTCATGGCTCCAGGTCTGGAGTCACATAGAGGACCAACTCAAATAATAATGTGAGGTGTACGTCCTAAAGAACATTAGTGAATTGTACTTTAAAAGTGCATTTCATCAAAAAAAAGTTTGTTCGACGCTGCATGAAGGTCTGGAATCATGGTTATCTGCACTCATTTCCGTTGGCTCTTTACTGACAATTTTATTTTTATGTTCAAGAATGAACTGCAGATGCCGGAGAATCGAAGGTAGACAAAATTGCTGGAGAAACTCAGCGGGTGTTGCAGCATCTATGGAGCGAAGGAAATAGACTACGTTTCGGGCCGAAACCCTCCTTCAGACAATTTTATTTTTATAACACATAGAGTGTTGCCATAGAGGGAGCACAAAGGTTCAGAGTATCAAAAATTCCTTTCCCTCACCATCTGCAGACTCTTGTTTCTCTGATTAAGGAATATATCATGAAAAAATCTACATGGGAAAAAATATACATTTTAGATCATAGAGAATAATGTCATAATAAATTTGTCCATAAACAAAAAAAAAGTTGGAGAAACCACGGAACGTTTGTCCAAAATAAGTTTTTATTCCTTAATAAGTTTCCATGATTTTTTGATTGAAATTTAGTAGCAGATCCAGGTCAGCTAAATAAGTATTACTAGACTAAGTGGGACCCATTGGGTCCCATGGTCACACAGGAGGGCTGGTCAACCAACGCAATATTCCACCTCTCCACCAATTTCAATATTGGTGGCCAGTGCAGGGGGTTCGGGGGGGGGGGGGGCCTACTCCTGCATTGTGGGCTGAATGGATTATTGGTCACTGGGGACTGGTGGGCTGGCAGCTCAGTAACTCAGGCCTTGTAGGCTGGCATCACTCAGGCCTGGTGCGCTGGCTGCTCAGTCACTCAGGCCTGGCGGGCTGGCAGCTCAGTCACTCAGGCCTGGTGGGCTGGCAGTTCAGCCCCTCAGGGCTGGTGGGCTGGCAGTTCACTCATGGCGATTCCTTGAAATTGCATTTCAATCAGAGTGCAGGCCACCAAATTCAATTTCATTGCATTTCAAGCAGAGTGCAGGCCACCAAATTCAATTTCATAGAATTTCAAGCTGAGTGCAGACCAGCAAATTCAATTTCATGGCATATCAAGCACAGTGCAGGCCACCAAATTCAATTTCAGAGCATTTCAAGCAGAGTGCAGGCCACCAAATTCAATTTCATAGCATTTCAAGCAGAGTACAGTCCACTAAATTCAATTTCATAGCATTTCAAGCAGAGTGCACACCACCAAATTGCCAAACAACTTATTGCATTGTCATTAAGGGCTAACAAATCATTTATTGCAAGTACAGTTCAGTTGATTCACAGCTTAGAATCACAGTTGTGGACTCTCCCTTGCAATCTTCCAGACTGACTGGCTCATGTCCAGGCATCCGGGGTTTTATAGTCCTGCCCCCTGGAAGGGGTGTTACCTTCATTGTGGAGATTGACAGGTGAGAGGACCAATCAGCTGATCTCAAGATTTTTTAAAACACTCTAACTTTTTCATTTTTCATCGATCGGAAAAATCCTCAGGGCTGCCTCAGCGGAGGAGGATTGTGAGTAAGATGGCCAAAAATCATAGCGATATTTGGTAGCGTTCTTTCAAATCAATATACAGCACAGACAGGAAGTGGTCAAGATGAGACTTTTAGTTATATAGATATTTAGTGTCTGAAACTTAGAAGCTGAATCTCTGGATGCACTTTAAAAATGAGAACATTTTTCAATACATTTGGTAGCCAGATGACTTATTCAAGATGCCAAATGTGTATCTCAACATGTACTCACTGAACTTGCTGTCAGGCATGTAATAAAGGTCAACACAAGAGAAGAAACTAGAAGTGATGCACAGGATGTACCTACTGAAAAGAAAGACATTTCTGAAAGAAACATCATCACAAAGACGAGGGCAGGTAGAGCTGTCAGACCTCTGGAAAGGTTCGGAGAGTTTGTCACAAAGTAATGTGTTTTGTTGTGATGGACCTACCTGCTTATGAGAAGAAAGCATGTGAACATTAGCTTATGTTATTGAAATGTCACAAGCGTGACTATGATTGACATTGTGAAATAAGACAGAACAGTTGTTTTACTCTGTTAAGTTAAACCATATTACTATGGTTTAATAATATGAAAAGTGTTTAAGTTTACTTTGTTTTGGGATAGTCGGAAATGTAATCCCAAAATGTCAAAAAGGAAAAGATGTGTCAATATCCCTGCATTTTATGCATATGAGCTGTGCTCATTCTCGCACATGCTCAGTAAATCAGTCAGTGACCTTTGACTCGGAAATAAATCATTCCTGTTTTTGATTCCAACATGAGAGTGTGTGTGCAGCCATCTTTCTCTGTACATTATGTACTAGTTTACTTATTTTATAAGCAGACAGATATCAAAACAATCATTGACCACAGATTGAGACATGGAGGTTGATGTTCAGCTGTTCCTGATGGCTGGGAAATGGGCAGCAGCTCATCAGCTTTCAAGTGCACTTCCCGCATGATGTTCCTGAGAACACAGAACAGTACAGCACAGGAACATGCACTTTGACCCACCATGTCTGCGCCAGCCATGATGCCAATCTAAATTAATTTCATCTGCCTATACTTGCACCATATCCCTCTATTCCCTGCCTGTCCATATTCCTCATAAAAATTGTTACTGCGTCTACTTCTACAATCTGCCCTACAGTCTCAAAACAAATCTCACAAGCTCACAAATGTAGTTTAAATACCTGGGAAGGAGATGAAGAGGAATTTATTTTGTCAGAGGGTGGTGAATCTGTGGAATTCTTTGCTGCAAAAGGCATTGGAGGCCGTCCATGGATATATTTTACTGCTGAGATAGATTCTTGATTAGTACAGGTGTCAGGAGTTATGGGGAGAAAGCAGGGGAATGGGGTTAGAAGGGAGAGATAGATCTGCCATGATTGAATGGTGTAGACTTGATGGGCCGAATAACCTAATTCTCCGATCACATGACCTTATCACCTTAAACCAATGTCCTCTAGCATTTGACAATTCTACCCTTGTAAAAAGATTCTGATTATGTAACCTATGCCTCTCATAATTTTATATGTTTCCAACAGTTTGTACCTCAGTCTCTGATGTTCCAGAGAAAACACTATACATGTTTGTCCAACCTCTCTTTACAGTTAATACATTCCAATCCAGACATCCTGGTGAACCTTTCTGTACCCTCTCCAATGCCACCACAGCCTTCCTGTATAATAACAGCCAAAACTGCACACAATATTCCAAATGTGGCCAAACCAAGGTTTTATACAGTTTGCCATATTACTTCCCAAATGTTTAATCAATTGTCCAACTGATAAAAGCAAATATGCAAAGTACCATCTTTACCACCCGATCTACTTGTGTTGCCACTTTCAGGGAGCTGTGGACTTGTTCCCTAAGACACCTCTGTACATCATTGCGGCTAGGATTCCTGCAATTTACTTAATACAGTACTTTCCTCTCGCATCACCTCGCACTTGTTTGGATTAAATTTCAGCTGCCATTTCTCCGTCCAAATTTTCAGCTGATCTATATCGCGAATGGTATGTTAGCTTTCATTGCAAAAGGATTTGAGTATAGGAGCAGGGAGGTTCTACTGCAGTTGTACAGGGTCTTGGTGAGACCACACCTGGAGTATTGCGTACAGTTTTGGTCTCCAAATCTGAGGAAGGACATTATTGCCATAGAGGGAGAGGGAGTGGATCTGCCCAGAGACGGTTCACCAGACTGATTCCTGGGATGTCAGGACTGTCTTATGAAGAAAGACTGGATAGACTTGGTTTATACTCTCTAGAATTTAGGAGATTGAGGGGATCTTATAGAAACTTACAAAATTCTTAAGGGGTTGGATAGGCTAGATGCAGGAAGATTGTCCCCGATGTTAGGGAAGTCCAGGACAAGGGGTCACAGCTTAAGGATAAGGGGGAAATCCTTTAAAACGGAGATGAGAAGAACTTTTTTCACACAGAGAGTGGTGAATCTCTGGAACTCTCTGCCACAGAGGGTAGTTGAGGCCAGTTCATTGGCTATATTTAAGAGGGAGTTAGATGTGGCCCTTGTGGCTAAGGGGATCAGAGCGTATGGAGAGAAGGCAGGTACGGGATACTGAGTTGGATGATCAGCCATGATCATATTGAATGGCGGTGCAGGCTCGAAGGGCCGAATGGCCTACTCCTGCACCTAATTTCTATGTTTCTATGTTTCTATATCCTGTTTTATCCTCTGACCACCTTCCTCATTATTGATAACTCCACCAACCGTTGTGCCATTGGAAATGTAATAATAATATCACCCTCATTTTGAATCGTTCACATCTATCACAAACAATATTGGTTTTAACACTGATTCTAGAGGACACCACTGGTCACAGACCTCCTCTACCCCTCAACAATTACTCTCTGTCTGCTATGATTAAACCAAGTTTGGATCCAATTTACAAACTCACTGTGGCTCCCTGAGGGACTTTATCAAATGCTTAACCAAAGTCATGTAGACAAGGTCCAGATTTATCAATCATCTTCATCTGACCCACTGAGCTTACTCCAGCACCTTGTGTCAATAATTTTCATCACTTCCTCAAAAAACTCAATTAGATATGTGAAACATGCCATCCCTGCGCAAAGTTACCCTTAAACACAGAACATGCAGCTCAACAAGCCCTTCGGCCAACAGTCCTTGCCAAACAAGATGCCAACCTCATCTGTAACCTAATCTGTCTACACATGAACCATATCCCTCCATTCTCTCCATATCCACAATACCAAAAAACCTCTTAAATGCCACTTTCCTATCTGCCTCCACATGCACATATGACAGCACATTCCAAGTACCCATCACTTTCTGTGTTAAAAAAAAAAACCAGCCCGGACATCTATATCTATCTATATATTACAAAAATTCTCGTCTTGTTTGGACATCTGGCTGAGTGTATGTGAGCATGTGTGTGATCTCAAGGAACTATGCCAAAACGGTACAAAATAGCGCAAAAATGTGTGCACGACCTTACTCACTTTTGTCCCGTGGTCGTTTGTATAAAAGTTTTGTTCAGATTGATGTTATATTTTACAAGTTATTGACATTTAAACATTAATAAATGCCCACTTTGAGAGGAATAACTTTGACTGTGCTGTCAGAGTTTCTGGCGGTGGCAGGGGGTTCTTGTGTGTGTTGGGGGGTTAGTGTGTGTGTGTGTGTGGGTGTGGGGGGGGGGGGGTGTGGGGGGGGGTGTGGTGGGGGGGGGTATGTGTGTGTGGGGGGGGTTAGTGTGTGTGGGGGGGCTAATGTGTGGGGGGTTAGTGTGTAGGGGGGGTTAGTGTGTATGGGGGCATTCTGTGTGTGTGTGGGGGGGAAGTGTATATGTGAGGGGGAGGTTACTGTGCTTGTGGGGGGGTTAGTGTGTGGGTGGGGGGTCACTTATGTGTGTTGATGGGGGGGTTTGTGTGTGTATTAATTTCCAGACTGTATGTGGGGGGGTGGGGTGTATGTGAGGGTGGGGGTTTTCACTTTTAGTGTGTGTGCCTTTTACGGGGGTTAGTGTGTGTGGGGGGGGCTAATGTGTGTGTGGATTGTTATTGTGGAGGGGGGAGTATAGTGTGTGGGGGGGGTTAGGTGTACATATTTCTCATCTAGTTTGTTTGTTCGTTTGCAGGTTTGCGTTGGACGTTTAATTGCACAAAAACAGTACACGACAGTGCTACGATTTTGCCCCACCTTACTCACCTGTGCTGTAAATGAAACGAGTTTTGTTCAGATCGATGGTGGATTTTAAAAGTTAATAATGCTTTAAAATAAATTAACTTAAAAAAACGTCCACAACCGTACATGCACAGTTGGGGTGGAGTTCCCGTGTGTGCCTTTACTGGCATCGCAAAGGGCACCCAAAGGGTCCTCAGCTGCGCCTGCGCTGTTGGGGCCTTTCCAGAATTTCACAGCACCATCTTATTTTTCCCCTCACAACAGGTCCACGGGTAAATTTATTTCTATTATAATTTCTGCCACCCCGGGCTCTGGAATAGGGTTACCCGCCTCTGGCCCTCCCCCTCCCGTGGCTCCAGGACACTCACCCCACCTCCCTCCCAACAGCCCCCGCCTGAAGCCCTCCTCCTCCCATGGCTCCAGGATGATCCCCCAACAGCCCCCACCTCAAGCCCTCGCCTGGCTCCAGGGTGCTTGCCCCCCTCCCGACAGTCCCCCACCTCAAGTACAACTTCATCGCTGTCCTGGGGAGGTGAGTTGGGAGCATGGGATGATTGAGGGAGAAGAGGGGGTAGGGAGGGAGGGGGGAAAGTGGGGTAGGGAGGGAGGGGGGAAAGTGGGGGAGGTAGGGAGTGGGGAATAGAGGGAGAGGAGGGCAGTGGAGTAGGTGAGGAAGGATAGTGGGGGGGATAGGGGGAGGTGAGCAGTGGGGGAGGTGGCGGATAGAGAGATAGGAGGCTAGTAGGGAGGGGAGAGGAGTTATGGTGGGAGGGAGTGACTGAGGTTAGGGGAAAGGAGAAAGAGGGTTAAGAGGATGGGAGGGAGTCCTGGGGCATGAGGGGAAATGAGCCACACCTACGCAGTTGGGGGCTATGTGTGTGAGTGGTGGAATATTGCGTTGGGGGAATGGGTTGCGTTGGGGGAACGGGTGAGTGGTGGAATATTGCATTGAGGAACAGGTTGCGTTGAGGGACCAGGCCTCCCGAGTGACACTCAGTCTAGTCTCCAGTCACATAGCTATGTCCTCTATTGACATTTCCACCCTGGGTAAAAGGATCTGACTTTCTATATATGTCTCACTTAATTTTATACACTTCTAATTGTATACATTACATAGAGTTTAATCCAAGCAATTGTGAGGTGTTGCACTTTAGGAGGTCAGATGCAAGATGAAAGTTAATGGCAACACCCCTAACAGCACTAGTGTACAGAGGGATCTTGGGATCCAAGTCCAAAACTCTGAAAGTTGCAACAAACACAGATAGAGTGGTAAAGAAAGTGTATGGCATGCTTGCCTTCAATAGACGGTGATTGAGTATAAGCGTTAGGTTAGCTTTGTGTGAGTTTGGTTTGGACACCATTTTCACTTTACATTGCAGATTTCCAGCCAAAGTAATATTCAACTTTAACATCTGCTTGGCTGCTGATATTTTTAAACATTTGGAAAATGCTTATTTGCATATATGAAGCATGTCGTCACATCTGATTGAGAGACAACACCTTTTTCTTGCAGATCAGGTGGTACATTTTGTACCATGCTCAGATTTAATCAATGAAAAATCTGGACCCATGTCAACATAGGTTGGCTTGGGAAATTTAAATGTGACTGGGACATTGTTTGGCAGAAAATATTTGATTTTTGTTTTCTCACGCTCCATGATGGAAATAAGTAACACGCCACATCCTGCAAAAAAAACTATTGATGTGAAAACCTATTCTCAACTGAAAAATACCATTCTAAACACAAAAAAAATCTAATTAATTGCTCACCACCACATTTTCCCATATGTTTCTTTCAATAATTTCAAAAGGGAATCCAGGCCTATAGATTAGGATGCAGTTACTGTACTTTGCTTTAGAAACATAGAAACATAGAAAATAGGTGCAGGAGTAGGCCATTCGGCCCTTCGAGCCTGCACCGCCATTCAATATGATCATGGCTGATCATCCAACTCAGTATCCTGTACCTGCCTTCTCTCCACACCCTCTGATCCCTTTAGCCACAAGGGCCACATCTAACTCACTCTTAAATATAGCCAATGAACTGGCCTCAACTACCTTCTGTGGCAGAGAATTCCAGAGATTCACCACTCTCTGTGTAAAAAATGTTTTCAATTATATTTAGACATGTGTGTTTCTCATTAACTGGTTATTTAAATGTAATATATTTATAATTATTTACTTCAATTTCAATAGTTTTTAAATGAATAAAAGATAGACATTGTTATAATCTATGGCAGGAAATAAATATCTGACCCCCAACGCCAGGACTGTTCCAGATGTGGAAACTTTGTTCTACATCAACTGAGGTCTGGATGCCATCCAGCTTGAGGATGTGAAGCCAGTTAGTAGAAAGGTACAGCAGCCCACAATGTCTGTGCCCAACATAATGCTATGTTAAACTAATCTCCTTTGACTGCAGCCAAGCCACGTGCCTTCACTCCCTGCATACCTATGTGCCCACCGAAAAGCCTCATAAAACACCACTAATGTATCTGTCTCCACCACCATCCCTGGCAGGTATTACAGGCACCCAGCCAGCAGTGTAAAAAAACTTGCCCCACACATCTTTAAACTTTGCCCCTCTCACCTTAAAGCTGTGCCACCTAGTCCACCCTGGGAAAAGGTTCTGACTGTTTACCCTATCTATGCATCTCATAATTGTATATGCTTCTATCAGATCTCCCCTCACCTTCAGGTGCTGCAGAGAAAACTATCCAAGTTTGTCCAACTTGCTGTAAGCCTATCTCTGCGTGTTCAACTCAGATAGGTTGGAACAACAAAGGAGATTCTGGGAGGCAAGTCGGATCAACACAATCCAACTCAATATAAACTGTAATTCCTCTGAATGTATTCTGAAGGAGTGCAATGTGTAGATTTTAGATGGTTCAATTTTCAAATCCTGCATGCTCCTGACCCACTGGGTTGCTCCAGCACTTGTTGTTCTATGCAAGATTCCAGCATCTGCAATTCCTTCTGGCTCAATCAAAATCAGTTTCTAGTTAACAAAACTGGTTTCAATTTCAGGTAAAAATTTGATTTAATATAATGATCCAAAATGAAAAGCATTATTCCTGATAAATTAATCATAGAGTTTTAAAGCATGGTAGCACGCTCCTAAATCCAACTCATCCATGCCAACCAAGATGTCACTTTGACCTGCATTTGGCTCATATTCCTCTAAAGCTTTCCTATCCATGTACCTGTCAAATGTATTTTAAATGTTGTAATTGTACCCGTCTTGTCCGCTTCCTCTGGCAGCTCGTTTCATTTACCAACTACTCTCTGGAACATCTAGATAATAAGGATGTCTACATAAGATTCCTATTTATTGACTACACCAATTCTGCACAAAGCTAGAGTCACAGAATAACCATATGTTCACCCATCAATTGTGGCAAGGTTTGCATGCTGTAATGAGCTGCAAAATGATGTTGGGCAGTATTGCTGGAAACAATGACAAATTCAATGCATTCTATGTCCACTTTAAATGGAAGATTGGTGGAATTACATTATAGAAACATAGAAACATAGAAATTAGGTGCCAGGAGTAGGCCATTCGGCCCTTCGAGCCTGCACCGCCATTCAATATGATCATGGCTGATCATCCAACTCAGTATCCCGTACCTGCCTTCTCTCCATACCCCCTGATCCCCTTAGCCACAAGGGCCACATCTAACTCCCTCTTAAATATAGCCAATGAACTGGCCTCAACTACCCTCTGTGGCAGAGAGTTCCAGAGATTCACCACTCTCTGTGTGAAAAAAGTTCTTCTCATCTCGGTTTTAAAGGATTTCCCCCTTATCCTTAAGCTGTGACCCCTTGTCCTGGATTCCCCAACATCGGGAACAATCTTCCTGCATCTAGCCTGTCCAACCCCTTATCTGCCCCCAATAGCCTCCAGTGCACCAGTACCCATGGTCAATGTCACAAATGTCAAACAGTATTTGGGCCGATATCGAACAATGTTGAGACGGAGTACAGGAGGGAGATAGAGGGCTTAGTAGCAAGGTGTCAAAGACAAAATGAAGAACATGACCATCAGCCTCAGGAAGTGAGATGGAGTAAATACCCAAGGTTGAATCAATGATGCTAAAATGGTGATGGTCAAGAGCTTCAAGTTCCTTGTGTAAATATCACTAACAATTCAGGTTTGGTCCACCAACATTGAAGATGTGGCCAAATAAGCAGACCAATGTCTCTATTTCCTCAGAAGACTACGAAAGTTCACCCTATCTCCAATTACGTGCTGATTTGTAAAGATGAATCACACAAAGCATCTGTTCGGGTTGCATCATAGCTTGTTATGGCAACTGCTCTGCTAAAGACTACAACTAACTGCAAAGAGTTGTTGACACAGCCTGGTTCATCCCATAAAACAAATCACTCTCCCCCAGTCGATTCCATTTGCACCTCGCACTGCCCTGGGAAGGCAGCCAATACCATCAAGGACCATTCCCACCCAATCATTCTCTCTTCTCCCCCTCCAGTCGGGCAAAAGATACAAAAACCTGAAAGCAAGAACCGCAAGATTCAAGAACAGCTTCTTCATTGCTCTTATCAGACTCTTGAACTGACCTTCCATATGAAACATAGAAACATAGAAAATATGTGCAGGAGTAGGCCATTCGGCCCTTCGAGCCTGAACCGCCATTCAATATGATCATGGCTGATCATCCAATTCAGTATCCTGTACCTGCCTTCTCTCCATACCCCCTGACCCCTTTAGCCACAAGGGCCACATCTAACTCCTTCTTAAATATAGCCAATGAACTGGCCTCAACTACATTCTGTGGCAGAGAATTCCAGAGATTGACCACTCTCTGTGTGAAAAATGTTTTTCTCATCTCGGCCCTAAAATATTTCCCCTTTATCCTTAAAACTGTGACCCCTTGTTCTGGACTTCCCCAACAACAGGAACAATCTTCCTGCATCTAGCCTGTCCAACCCCTTAAGAATTTTGTAAGTTTCTATAAGATCCCCCCTCAACCTTCTAAATGCTGAGGATAGAAACATAGAGATGCCTCCGACCGGAAGGCACTGCAGAGGGTGGTGAAAATTGCCCAACGCATCACCGGTTCCTCGCTCCCCTCCATCGAGTCTGTCCAAAGCAAGCGCTGTCTGCGGAGGGCGCTCAGCATCGCCAAGGACTGCTCTCACCCCAACCATGGACTGTTTACCCTCCTACCATCCGGGAGGCGCTACAGGTCTCTCCGTTGCCGAACCAGCAGGTCGAGGAACAGCTTCTTTCCGGCGGCTGTCACTCTACTCAACAACGTACCTCGGTGACTGCCAACTCCCACCCCCCCCCCCCCCCCCCCCCCCCCCCCCCCCCCCCCCCCCCCCCCCCCCCCCCCCCCCCCCCCCCCCCCCCCCCCGGACACTTATTATTTTTTATTCAAATCGTTTGCTATTTCGCTCTTCAAGGGAGATGCTAAATGCATTTCGTTGTCTCTGTACTGTACACTGACAATGACAATTAAAATTAAAATTGAATCTGAAAATAGGTGCAGGAGTAGGCCATTCGGCCCTTCGAGCCTGCACCGCCATTCAATATGATCATGGCTGATCATCCAACTCAGTATCTTGTACCTGCCTTCTCTCCATACCCCCTGATCCTCAATATATCCTCAATTTCCACTGTTACAATCTGCCTTCTTGTGTCATTCGCTTTATTTATCTGCACTTCCCCTGTAACTGTAACACTATATTCTTCACACCTTTGCTCTAATTTATGGTATGAACCGGCTGAATAGTTTACAAAAGTAAGATTTTCACTGTATCTCAGTACACATATCAACAATAAACCTTTTGTGTGAAAAACTTATTTCTCAGGTTAAATCTTTCCCTTCTCACCTTGCCATTTAGTTTTAGATTCCCCTACTCTGGAAAAAAGATATTGACAAGCCACCTTCTCTGCCTTGCATGATTTTATAAACCTCTATGACGTCACCACTCAATGTCTTTCGCTCCAAGAAATACAGCCCATTCCTACACAGTCTCTCCTTATAACTTATCTTAAGGATAAGGGGGAAATCCTTTAAAACCGAGATGAGAAGAACTTTTTTTTTCACACAGAGAGTGGTGAATCTCTGGAACTCTCTGCCACAGAGGGTAGTTGAGGCCAGTTCATTGGCTATATTTAAGAGGGAGTTAGATGTGGCCCTTGTGGCTAAAGGGATCAGGGGGTATGGAGAGAAGGCAGGTACGGGATACTGAGTTGGATGATCAGCCATGATCATATTGAATGGCGGTGCAGGCTCGAAGGGCCGAATGGCCTACTCCTGCACCTATTTTCTATGTTTCTATGTTTCTATGTTTCATGCCCTCCAGTCATGGCAACATCTTGTAGCTTATTTAATTATTTAAAAAGAAACACTTTATTTTAACAGTATTTAGCACATTCTTTTTGTTACAGACACGATGTCGGGATGTGTGAGGGAGATATACAAAAACATACCTTGTATGTTTAACATTAAAGTGGTAAAACTAGATGAATAGCACAAGGATAAGAAATAAATGATTGACATGATTTCCCATCATTAGACCCCCATAAAATGTTGAGAAAATCACACATTTAATGAAAATTTGTGTCTTTCTAACTTTATGCCAAGCGGTTTTAGAGAATAGAGTCAATAAAATTGTAACTTGGTTTCTCTCACCACATTTGCTGCTCAGCCTGTGACTAGTGGCATGCCTCAAGGATCGGTGCTATTTGTGGTTTATAATGAACATACAATGGATTACTAGTAAGTTTGCAGATGACGCTGAAAAGGGTGATATTTTAGATAGTAAAAATGGTTATCAAAGGTTACAGCAGGATCTTTGTCAGTTGAGCAAGTAGGCAGAGGAATTGTTGATGGAGTTTAATGCACAAAAATGTGAGGTGTTGCATTTTGGAAAGTATAACCAGGGCAGGACTTTCACAGTGAATGTTAGGACTCTGGGGAGTGTTGAAAAGCAGAGGGATCTAGGAGTGCAGGTAGACAATAGACAATAGACAATAGGTGCAGGAGCTCTTCGTGCCAGAACTGCCATTCACTGTGATCATTGCTGATCATCCACAATCAGTACCCCATTCCTGCCTTCTCCCCATATCCCCTGACTCCACGATCTTTAAGAGCTCCATCTAACTCTCTCCTGAGAGCATCCGGAGAATTGGCCTCCACTGCCTTCTGAAGCGGAGAATTGCACAGATTCACAACCCTGTGTGAAAAAGTTGTTCCTCATCTCCGTTCTAAATGGCTTACCCCTTATTCTTAAACTGGGGGCCCTAGTTCTGGAACTGTGCCCCCTGGTCCTGGTTCAAGGTACATAGTTCCTTGAAAGTAGAATCACAAGTTGATAAGGTGGGTCAAGAAATCACATGGATTTGTGAGGCCACAGTTGGATTATTGTGTTTAGTTTTATTCACCCTGCTATAGTTAAGATATTGTTAAGTTGAAAAGAGTGCAGAGAAAATTGACAAGCATGTTGGCAGGATTTTACAGTCTGAGCTATAGGAAGAGGTTGGGCAGGGTGGAAACTGTATTCCTTCGAGCGTAGGAGGATAAGAGTTGATCTTACAGTGGTGTATTAGATCACAAATGGAGTAGAGTAGATACATGGAGGTAGGGATGTCGATGTGAGGTCCTGTTGGTGCCGGCGCATCGCGACCAGGGTGGATCGGGGAGACTAAGCGTAGGTTGGGCGATCGTTTCGCCGAACACCTCCGCTCAGTCCGCAATAACCAACCTGACCTCCCGGTGGCTCAGCACTTCAACTCCCCCTCCCATTCCCAATCTGACCTCTCTGTTCTGGGTCTCCTCCATTGCCAGAGTGAGCAACAGTGGAAATTGGAGGAACAGCACCTCATATTCCTCCTGGGGACCTTGCGTCCGGATGGCATGAACATTGAATTCTCCCAATTTTGCTAGCCCTTGCTGTCTCCTCCCCTTCCTTAACCCTCGAGCTGTCTCCTCCCACCCTCCTATCCACCCGCCCTCGGGCTCCTCCTCCTCCCCTTTTCCTTCCTTCTCCCCCTCCACCTCCGATCAGTCTGAAGAAGGGTTTCGGCCCGAAACATCGCCTATTTCCTTCGCTCCATAGATGCTGCTGCACCCGCTGAGTTTCTCCAGCAATTTTGTGTACCTTAGAGTAGATACATAGTCATTTACCCAGAGGAAGGGAATCAAAGACCAGAGAACATAGGTTTAAGGTAAGAAGAGAAGGATTTGATAGGAACTGAGGGGTAACTTTTTCCCGCAGAGGGTGGTGGGTAAATGGAATGAGCTGACAGAGGAGGTAGAAATTACAACAACATTTAAAAGACATTTAGACAGGTACATGAATAGGAAATGTCTGGAAGGATATGGACCAAACACAGGCAGGAGGGCCTAATGTAGATGGGGCAACTTGGTTGGCATGGGACAAATGGGCCGAAGGGCCTGTTTCCGTGCTGTGTGACTATGGCCCATTCTCATCCCAAGGTTACCACATTAAGCCAATCTCCCTTCTCACTGGCTTTATCGTCCCTTCAACAACACTCCAGGCACTGCCACATTGCCATTCCTGGCCCCGTGGAGCAGAGAAAAAGAGGAAAATCGCTACTTATCTGTCAAATAACAAATGGCTGCTTAACAGGAACCCTTGAATACTTTTGATAGTCATTCACAACAAAAACAGTGCGGCACTTTGGCCCTTTGCTGCCTCATAACACCAAAGGCCCGGTTCAATCCTGATCTCGTCTGCTTTTTGCGTGGGGTCACATTTTCCCTGTGACCATGTAGGTTTCCTCCTTCATCCCAAAGACGTGCAGCTTTGGAGGTGAATTGGCCTCTGTAAATTGCCCCTAGTGTGAAGGAAGTGGATGTGAAAGTGGGATAACATAGAACGGAAGTGTACGGGTGATCGATTGTCGATGTGGACTCAGTGGGCCCACAAGCCTGTTTCCATAGTGTTTCTGTCAATCAATTTTTCAATCAATTAATCAGTCATGACGTAATAGAGCATGGAATGAGGATCTTTAGCTCATCTCATCTGTGTTGAACAAATGCCCACCTAAGCTAGTCCTGTTTGTCCACATTAGGCCCATGTCCCTCGAAACCAAAATTATTATAACATAAGAGGAGGCCTTTAGTCTATTGTGGCCACACAGACTCTATGGAAGAGTGATCCAGCTTGTTCCACTCCCTGTAGACCTGCAAATGTTCCTTTCATATACTTATCAGCCTCCACTATTTCTCTTGGCAATGCAGTACTGAATCCAAACATTCAGTTTTTCCTCATGTGACTTCTTTTTTTGGCTAACCAACTTCATCCTAAATCCTCTGCTTAACTCTTCATCAACTCTCTACCTCCTCTATCGAGTCTGTTCATGATTTTAAATATCACCATCAGATCCCCTCGCATCTTCCTTTGTTTCAAGATAACCTTCATCTTACCGGTCCATTCACTTAACTAAAGGCCCTCATTTTCCAAAATGATGTAACTTTCTTCTGCATCCTCTTCAATACATTTCATACATTTTCTCAGAGTATGGAGCCCAGAACTGAACACAACTCCAGTTAATTAGAATGGTTCGCCATCATGTCTTTGCTCTTGTACAATCTCTCGCTCTCTATCTTTTAACACATGTTTCAACTGCTTTCTTGAACTGCCCTAGTGCTTGTTGCAATGCTGGTGCTGTTATGCTGCATGGAAATAAAAGCAAACATGTAACTCCTTGAGTGTTGGTTCTGTAAGTTTAAACAGTTTGATTTAAGATGTAAAATTTATTTTATTTTATTCCACCATTCAGTTACAGACTTTCAAATTAACCATAATAAAGATAACAGAATGATAATACTACAAATAGTATAAAATAATATTCAACAGCACTTTGTTGGTAAAGGTTTTAAATATATACACAGCCATCTCGTATGTACAGTATCTTCCACAAATACAGATGTAAACTGAACATCCTGTTCACCATGTAAAAAAAACAAAGTTCATTTAAGCCATTTTATCATGCAAAGTTGGAATTTCAATGTGCTGGCAATCTCTACTTTTGGCCTTGCCTGAGAATTTAGGATAAGGGGTCAATTTTAAGATTCTTGACAAGTATTCAACGCCAGAATTGCAATGGGCCAGTCAGCATCTGTGTAGAGAAGGCAAATAAACATTCTGGAAAAAAGACAACACACAGCCATCTCAATCAAACACAACTTTAATTTGACTTTAATTTTAGTAATCCAAATATAACACTTGAATAATAATACCGAAAGAAAGCCTTGGGATAATTTGCAAATCAGGCATACTATTACACGAAGGACAGCCAAGCAAATGAACGCATACACATACAGATTCATTGGAATGGTGCCAAGAATGTGATGTTACAGTGAATCTGACATTATGAAGAGAGACAGACAGGGTACTGACCTATTTCCACAGAAGCAGCCAATCTTAAAATGATTTATTGTAAAGTGATGGAGCAACTTGGGAATTATTTCCTCTAAGTATGGTATTAGCTACCAGGAGTGAAGAAGCAACACATTTGGAAGCTATTCTTTACATAACATATTGTTAAAACAGAGAGTATTTGACCACTGGGAAGAGTTGAAGTTCAAACCAAGACATTTATGAAAGGAACAGACAAATATTTGAAGTAAAGAAAAAGAATTCAAATACAGAAAAGCTTTGAACAGTCTACAGGTCAGGTAGTGATGAAAAGTCATCGAGTTGAAATGTTAACGCTCGTTTCATTTTCACAGATGCCGCCTGGCTTTCTTCATGTTATCAGCGCTTTCTGGTTTTAATTCAGATTTCTACCATCCGTTCTGATCTTTGATCTGAAATGTTACCAGTGTCTAAGCTGCTGAATCGATTCAACATTTTCTGGGGGTTTTTCCAGTACCACGTCAATTTTAAAAATTGTTCATGTGCATTTTTCCCAGCACTAAAATTATCTGCCACCCTACAGCTGGTTTTACATTAGTTACTGCTGATTCAATGGTTTGAAGCATCTTGATAAATGTGCTACTTAATCCACATTAGTTCGGAGCCTTCTACTGGAATAGCTGAACCATATTTACGATTAAAATGTTTTTGCTAATTGCATGATGATTATGAACTTCAGTATTTATACAGTTATTAAATCATCTTTGCGCCTTCCAAATATTTCTGCTAAAAGCAGGGTGATTTGTTAAGCCAAAAAAGTCTTAAACTAAGTGCATTCCTCAAAGATTAATTAGGTATATGGCTGTCATTTATAGGATATAATGAAATTATTGAGTCATGTCAATAAGATGAAATGTCTTTTGTAATCTATTACAAAAGCGATCTTGCGGGTTCATATAGTCATTGAGGTCATTAACATACAATGTGCAAAAATAATGTTGCTACTGAAGAGACATGTATAAACTTTCACAGTCAAATACATAGCCTGATTTCCATACTACAATTCTGCTTTCTCATCTCTCCTAACAAATTTATCTTGTGTGAATATCATGTAATTTTGATTTTTCAATGGTTTTCCTTCTTAAAACTCAAATTATGTCAATATTATGATAATTGAAATCAGCTAGTAGTCATGAGATGAGCAGAGGGCATATTTTAATATTTTTACAACAGCAACAGTGTTCGTATTTTTGTGTCAAAAGAATTTGTGAAAATCTGCATATGTTGATGTACCCATGAACTTATGAAGAGAATAGACAATATTCTGACATTCAGAAAGAAATGAATTACAATATCAAAGATCCATTGAAAATCGATAGATTGTACTATCATATTTGTTAAAATACAAGTTGACAGACTCCTATGTTAAAATTACTGAATGTCAGTAAAGTCGATGGAGAACATTGTCACTTTCACTATTTTGGCAGATGAGAATATCTAGAAACATAGACATAGAAACATAGAAATTAGGTGCAGGAGTAGGCCATTCGGCCCTTCGAGCCTGCACCACCATTCAATATGATCATGGCTGATCATCCAACTCAGTATCCCGTACCGGCCTTCTCTCCATACCCCCTGATCCCTTTAGCCACAAGGGCCACATCTAACTCCCTCTTAAATATAGCCAATGAACTGGCCTCAACTACCCTCTGTGGCAGAGAGTTCCAGAGATTCACCACTCTCTGGTGAATTTTTTTTTTCTCATCTCGGTTTTAAAGGATTTCCCCCTTATCCTTAAGCTGTGAACCCTTGTCCTGGACTTCCCCAACATCGGGAACAATCTTCCTGCATTTAGCCTGTCCAACCCCTTAAGAATTTTGTAAGTTTCTATAAGATCCCCTCTCAATCTTCTAAATTCTAGAGCGTATAAAGTATGTTAGAGATTATCAGCTGTTAAAGTGCAGCACTTAGGTAATTGTTCTGTCTCTTTAAAGTTGTAACTCCCCACCCAAGGTCAGTTTGAGGTTAATCACTCTGAAGCTAAAACAAGGTGAACTAGAAGGTGATTATGAACTGGCCTCAATTACCCTCTGTGGCAGAGAGTTCCAGAGATTCACCACTCTCTGTGTCATCTAATCATGGGGCCATGCGGCATGGGAACAAGCCCTTTGGCCCAACTCACCAATGCTGACCATGTTACCTAACCAGCCTGTTCTCAGTTGCCAGCACATGGTCCCTGTCCCTCCACATCTTTTTTAAGCATGTATGCTTCCAAATTCTTTTTTAAATGTCATAATTGTACCCATCTCTAATACTTCCTGCTGCAGCTGTTTCATATATGCACCACCCTGTGTGAAAAAGTTGTCTTTCGTGTCCCTTTTAAATCTTGCCCTTCTCACCTTAAACCTAGCTTCACACACATCCAACCTAGGGGAGAGATTGAGGCTATTTACCTTACCTATGCCACTTATGATTTTATACATAATTCCAGGTAGAAATTTACCTGATTGCCTTCCCACAATGTGCTAGGGTACACTTGATCAGTCTCAGGGATTTATCTAGTTTATTGGTTTTCAGACCTCGAGCACCTCCTCTTCTGTAATATGTAGCAATGTTACAAAATTTTGAGATTTAAAAAATCAAGTCTGCAATTTATCCCATCAGATAAAGCATAACAATAAGTTTAATTTGACACCAAATTCACTTTCATATCTCAAGTATTAAAAAAGTTATGACCATTTTCATACTCGGAAATTAGCATCTTGTTCCCTATTGATTTTCAATGGACATTACAAAAAAGCTGTGATCTTGGATAGTCAAACACCCATTTCTTAAGGAAAGATTAACATTTTTAAATAGCCTAAGTGTCCAAAGATTATTCACAAATAATTCACAATATAACATGATTTTTATATCTAATTTACATTAATTTATAGGCCAAATGGAAGGAATTTAGTGTTCAATTGCTGTAAATAAATGCCCATTTAAATCGGCTTTCTAGTGGGTTCATGTGGAACGCGCTGGTTTAGAACGTTGACATAGCGCTGGATTAGTGCCCTCAAATGCCGAGAAAAATACTGCGGGATATAAAAAGCCCAAAATGAACCACTCGCTATAGATAACTTGATATATAGGGTTATATATATGCCCCATTTAATGTAAAAATAAGGTACATACCTTTAATTGTTTGCTTTATAAAACCCTGGGGCTGCGAGAGGTTGCGGAATCAGAGAGTAATTTTAAAACTATTAGAACTATATTATCGAGGCCTATAAAACTAATAATACCTTTTGCGACCGGGTCTTGCAGCGATTTTTCGTTAATGATTTACTAGGCTGAACATGTGCGATTAGTACAGCCTAGTAAAAATCGCGTTTTAAACCCGCCCCCTCCAAACAGCGCCAAAATCGCCGACATGGCTGAGGGCAGATTCCTAATGACGATTCAGGTAGGTTTTGTAACATACCTATAATATGGACTCTGTTCAAGACATCACTTGTATTCTTTTGTATTGTATTCAAATTTATTGTCATTGTCTCAATTAGAGACAACGAAATGAATTTTCCTTACAGGCAGTATCATAAAAATAAATAAATAATAAATAATAAAACATATTAAAAATAAAATTGAATTGAATTAAAAAAAAGAAAAGCACAAACACAGAAAGTCCACGACACAACACAACACAGTGGCACCAAGGTGAGGAAGGCACCATAGTCCAGCCAGCCTCCCCTCCGATCTTCCCAGATGTTCATCCGTGGTCTGATCACAATTAACCTGTCGGAATTTCATAGCATCCACTTCTTTTTCCCGATAAATACAGATGAGAAATATTTATTTAACACCTAGTCCATCTCCTATGACTCCACACATAGATTGTTGACCATTAAGGGGCCATGGTATCTTCCTAGTAACTCTTTTGCCCTTAATATTCTCATAGAATCTCTTTGGAATTTTCTTTATCTTATTTGCCAAAGCTACATCTTGTCCTCTGCATAACCCTCACCAAAATCACATTATATAATGTTCACAGTTTTATCCTTTATTGAACGTCATCTCAGCTCGAAACTAAGATAATATTGTAGCCTGTCAGTTTTCTTATAACCATATAACAATTACAGCACGGAAACAAGCCATCTCGGCCCTTCTAGTTTAAAAATCATTTAAGTTATTTAAAAATTCTCAGCATATTCAAATTTAAATGTTCTTAAAATCTAAATGTATTTAAATAAATAAAACAATATGCAATTATAACCATATAACCATATAACAAATACAGCACGGAAACAGGCCCACCAAGTCCGTGCCGGACACTTATTCTCCCCTAGTCCCATCTACCTGCACTCAGACCATAACCCTCCATTCCTTTCCCGTCCATATACCTATCCAATTTATTTTTAAATGATAAAATCGAACCTGCCTCCACCACTTCCACTGGAAGTTCATTCCACACAGCTACCAATTTTATAGCACAGAGAGCATTTGTGCTACTTCAATTTCAGGGAAACAATATCAAAAATCGCACACTTTTTACAGCCACTTCACACAGGATCTCACATGACTACTTGGAGACATTACAGATTTTAAATCTAAGAGGCACTTAGAAGAATTATTCTTGGCATAAAAAGTTGGAGATAGGATGTCACGCTATAATATAAAATTTAAGAAATTCCTAGTATTGAAGGCATCTGCAAAAAATTGAAGTTGGAGACTTTGGCCAATGTGAGATATTTTTGTATTAAAATAAAATATTTTGGAACGGCCCATGTGGCTAAACTCCAGATTCATGTTATGTTGCAAAAAGGCTGCTCATTTAATGTGAGATGAATGAGAAACAATTAAAGACTACAATAATTTTCAGAACCGGAATTAAATCATGTGCTGCAATATTTAGAATCAGTTAAAATGATTTGATGTATAAAGTACCAGACTTTGATGTATTGGATATTCTTCCAATAATAATAATAATAATAATAATAATAATAATAATAATAACAATAAGAATAATATATTTTATTGTCATTGCACATAAATACAACGAGATTTGGGTATGCAGCTTCCATCCGACATCATAACTTAAGTAACTACTAAAATTTAGGTTTAGATACCCCGAGAACATGGTTTGTACAAAGAACATTACAACAGTAAAAGAGTCAAAACAGACCAAAGTGCAGATGTGTCTGTGCGACGTGACCATCCGAGAGAGACAGTCCGTGGAGGTGGGGGGGCATTCAGCAGGGCCGGTTCAGAGCCGTTATAGCTCTGGGAATGAAGCTGTTCCTGAGTCTGGAGGTGCGGGCGTAGAAGGCCCTGTAACGTCTGCGGAGGGAAGTAGTTCGAACAGCCCGTTACAAGGGTGTGAGGAGTCTTTGTGAATGCTGACGGCCTTCCTGAGGCACCGTGTGTGGTAGATGCCCTCCAAGGCTGGTAGCGGTGTCCCAATGATCCTCTGACCTCTGTGGACGACGCTCTGAAGAGCTCTCCTCTCCGCCTCCGTGCAGCTGAGATACCACACAGAGATGCCATGTGTTAGTATGCTCTCTGTGGTGCAGCGGTAGAAGGTTGTCAGCAGCTGTTGGGGCAGACCAGTCTTTTTTAATGTCCTCAGGAAGAACAGTCATTGCTGTGCCTTCTTGACCAGCACAGCGGTGTTGGTGGACCATGTGAGGTCCTCTGAAATGTGAGTGCCCAGAAACCTAAAGCTGGACACTCTCTCCACTCTGTCCCTATAGATGGAGATTGGGGCGTATTCTCCATTATGGGACCTCCTGAAGTCAATAATCAGCTCCTTGGTCTTGGAGGTGTTTAGTGACAAGCTGTTACGTGAGCACCAGTCCGCCAGGTTCTGCACCTCCGCTCTGTAGTTTGTTTCATCACCGTTGGTGATCAGCCCAATCACCGTTGTGTCGCTTGCAAACTTCACAATGGTGTTGGTGTCGAATGCAGGAACACAGTCGTGAGTGAAGAGGGAGTAGAGCATGAGGCCTAGCACACAGCCCTGTGGTATGCCGGTGCTCAGGGTGATAGTGGAGGACAGGTGGGAGGCCAGTCTCATTGCCTGCGGTCGCTCTGTCAGACAATTCAGGATCCAATCGTATATCGGCAAGCTGAGGCCTAGCTGGTGGAGTTTGGTGGTGAGCTTGGTGGGGATGACCGCATTGAATGCAGAGCTATAGTCAACGAAGAGCATCCTCACGTACGTGCCCTGTCTTTCCAGGTGAGCCAGGAGACAAAGGGGGCCCACTTCATCAGGGGCCCACTTGATATAGGGGGCCCACTTCATCAGGGGCCCACTTGCCATCGGACAAGCTGACACCCTGGCCAGTCCACCACTGCTCTCAAGTAACATTGTTTAAAAGAGATAAACTATCATTTGCTTCCTGCTGTTTTGGGATTCTTGGTCTGATAATTCAACTGTTTGTTATTTCCTGCATTAGAATAGTGTCTGCATTTCAAAGCAATTTCATTGGCTGCAGTACATTATGATCTTGCTGCTGCCAATGACTTTTGGTTCCATGTTGAAAATAAGTATGTTTTTTTATTGTGAATCTATCCTGGGATCTCCAGTACATTAAAGTGTGTTTTCTTCATTAACCCTTAGGTTGTTGATTCACCCCTGCCCAATTGTCTCCTCACAGTGTAAATACAGCCAAGAGCAAACCAGTAATGTTAGTGCAATTAGAAAGATAGGTGGATTTGTTTGAGATGCACCCCAGGCAAAAATTCATGTTGGGCAGGATGTTTCAAGTAGCAAGTCTGTTTCAGTATTGTTGAATGTTTGGATCAAATGAGGAGGAAAATTCAATCCAATGGCAAAATATTAGGAATGGCTATTTCAGTTAATGGCATTCAACACGTATAGTTTCATCATTATCTCAAAGTTAAAGGTTTGTTCCAGAGATTACCGAAAATCAGTAACTAATCCACCGGCTTTTCGACTCCCACCCATCTATAAGCTTTATCTGTACAGCATGTGCACTCATAGCCCTTTGCAGATAACAAGTGGTCATTACTTCTCAAAATTTACAGAAGTTTGTTGTTGCTACTTATGACCAGGCTAAACTGAACCGAATAAAATATTTTGGAACACAAATAATGGGCATTAAAAGTTTAATTTACATTGTACAAATATTAGCCATATAATATTTGCTTTGCCAGAGCTAGCATTTAAAATAGTAATTAATAGCTCTAAAACCATTCATTTGTTTAAATGTTAATTAATGCAGTAAAAATAAATATAAATATTAGAATAATTGTATTTCTTTTGTGAACTTAATTGCTTTCAATCTTCGTCTCGTGGGAGAACGACACAAGTTCCTTTTCAGATAATTGAGTTAATAGTTTGCATAAAAATCTTGTTTGAAAACTGAGAGGGTACAGACACTCGCCCATTGCCTGTATTTTTGCTTATTCATTACAATATTGTTAAAATTATTATTATTATTATTATTGTCCATTATTATTGTTCAGCAATGTACAGGTTAATGTTCTGTTGGTCTAGTCTGTAACTTTCCAGCTTTTTATCTCTAGCTAAGCATTTGCATTGTTTCAACATAATAATGTACTGGCTATTTCAGGCCTTAACTATAAGAGCTCATGCTCTTTCAAAGGATACCACTCACATTGGCCTGAATTTGCAGTGAAAATGATAGGTAATGCCCCTGTCCCACTTAGGAAACCTGAACGGAAACCTCTGGAGACTTTGCGCCCCACCCAAGGTTTCCGTGCGGTTCCCGGAGGTTTTTGTCAGTCTCCCCCCTACCTGCTTCCACTACCTGCAACCTCCGGCAACCACCTGCAATCACGCATCCAGTATTACAGGCTTTCAATTGTTTAGACAGATCATCGATATATAGATTAAAAGAGACTGGGGACAAAATTCCCCCTTTGTCTAACACCATTGCTAACCCCAACTGGGGCTGAGACCCTATTGCCCCATTGTATTTGCATAGTCTGGTGGGCATACCAGCAGGCCAGAATTCTAACAATGTATTTAGGCTCCCCTCTTTGATTCATTTTACCAAACAGCTTTCTGTGATTAACACGGTCAAATGCTTTGGAAGCATCAATAAAGCACATAAGGATTGAAGAATTTTGTTTACAAATTTGTTTACAATACAATACAATTTATTTGTCAATTGAACCCCATTGAGGTTCAAACGAAATGTTGTTTCTGCAGTCATACACACAAAAAAGAACCAAGACACAACACAATTTACACAAACATCCATCACAGCGCATCTCCTCCTTGCTGTGATGGAAGGCAAAGACTTATCTCTCCCCTGCACTCCCCATTCTCCTCCCGATGTCAGAGTCAAAGTCAAAGCCCCCGGCGGGCGATGGCAATTGTCCCGTGGCCATTAACGCCGCGCCGGGTGATGCAAGGCCGCGCTCTGGGTCCTGTTGTTGGAGCCCCCGGCGGGCGCTAGCAAAGTCCCGCGGCCATTCAAAGCCGTGCCGGGCGATGATGTAAGGCCCCGCTCCAGGTAATCTTCAACCCCACAACTCGGGCGGGTGAAGTCGCCGTTGCGGAAGCCCCGAAAAGCGGTCTCCCAGCAGGGACCCGCGGGCTCCCAGTGTTCCTCTCTGCCAGACCTACGGTTGGAGCCTCCGAATCCCCGGGGTCGGGTCGCAGCAGCGCGCCACCACCGCTCCTCCCGCTCCGGACTCGGACAGCTCTATGATGGTGAGTAGGTCCGCAGCTCCGCGACTGGAGCCCCAGGTCGTTCCTGCTGGAGGCCGCTCCACGGTGCTCGGCCCCAACGACAACGGAGACCCGACAGAGAAAAGGTTGGGTTCTCCGTGCAGGGGATAGATTTTTTTAAGTTTCCCCCATCCCCCGCCTCCCACACACATACCCACACACATACGCACACAATCTCCTTTAGGGCATATATGCATGTCAGTGCCATGTTTAGCTTTAAAGCCAAACTGGTTATCTGTGGAGTTAACAAACTCATTTAATCTATCCAGCAGAACTCTTTCTAAGACGTTTGACATATGCTGGCAAGCTATGGGCCTGTAATTATTTAGGCTGCCTACTTTACCAGCTTTGTCCTTAATGATCGGCACTAACAGAACAGACAACATTGGGTCTGGTAACAAGCCATGCATCATAAAGCCAGTAAAACAAATAGCAAGGGGAGGAGCTAACCTCATACTCCCTCAACTTAAGATGTTCAGCAGAAATATGATCCAAGCCACTTGCTTTGTTGTTGAACAGCTTGTTCAAGGCATGTGACATAATCACCATTATCTCAATGGGGTTAGGTTAGGTAAGGGGGAGGTGCAGCAAGATCTGGGTGTCCTTGTACACCGGTCACTGAAAGTTGGCGAGCAGGTACAGCAGGCAGTGAAGAAAGCTAATGGAATGTTAGCCTTCATAACAAGAGGATTTCAGTATAGGAGTAAAGAGGTTCTTCTGCAGTTGTATAGGGCTCTGGTGAGACCACATCTGGAGTATTGTGTACAGTTTTGGTCTCCCAATTTGAGGAAGGACATCCTTGTGATTGAGGCAGTGCAGCGTAGGTTCACGAGATTGATCCCTGGGATGGCGGGACTGTCATATGAGGAAAGATTAAAAAGACTAGGCTTGTATTCATTGGAGTTTAGAAGGATGAGGGGAAAACTTATAGAAATATAAAATTATAAAAGGACTGGACAAGCTGGATGCAGGAAAAAATGTTCCCAATGTTGGGCGAGTCCAGAACCAGGGGACACAGTCTTAGAATAAAGGGGAGGTCATTTAAAACTGAGGTGAGAAAAAACATTTTCACCCAGAAAGTTGTGAATTTGTGGAATTCCCTGCCACAGAGGGCAGCGGAGGCCAAGTCACTGGATGGATTTAAGAGAGTTAGATAGAGCTCTAGGGGCTAGTGGAGTCAAGGGATATGGGGAGAAGGCAGGCACGGGTTATTGATTGGGGACGATCAGCCATGATCACAATGAATGGCGGTGCTGGCTCAAAGGGCCGAACGGCCTCCTCCTGCACCTATTTTCTAAGTTTCTATGAGTCATTAGTCTCAATATTGTCCACCCTATACAAATCACCTTGGAGACAGTTGAATAAAGTACTATAATGTTGTCGCCATAACTCCGTGATATTTGCTGTTCCAGAGATTCCATCTACAGTGCATGGTAGAGATGTTTTGCAACTGTTAAGAACTGTCACCTCTTTCCAAAAATCAGTAGCATTGTTACTTAGCCATGGAATCAGCCCTCATAGTTTGCTCATTTTTACAGATGAAGCGAACAGCATACTTATATCTTGCACTAGTGAGCTTCTTGTACTCAAACACAGGCCCCTGTCTGGGTCTACCTGCCATAGCCCATGTTTTAGTTGCTTCACGGGTTTCAGCATGATACTCAGCTTCATACTTATTCCACCCAGGCCTGATGTTATGTATTATGTATATAAGTATTATGTGTCTTATTTTTATGCTTGCAGTAGGGCTTACTGCCTACATATAAAGCGCTTACTATATCATTATACATGGAGCAGATATCTCTCCTATGCTTCATATCCTTACAATTAACATTACTACACATTATTGCATCTTTAGGTCGATAAATATTGCTTAAGGATTTATCTGTATGGGCATAACAGGCTAAGATGTCTTCCTTTGTGAGAGTTGACCAGTCAGGTTTTTCTGTATTAGAGCTATTTCTATCTCTGGATACCACAGGGAGGTGTTCAACATTTACTGTCATAGCAACAGACTCCAACTATGGACAACTATGGACAAAAAGGCTCGAGGACGACCCCCCTCCTACCGACATGGGTACCCCTCCTTCTGAAGCCCTCCCTCCGGGCTCAGAAGCACCATGGTTCCAGTGGAAGACACTCAACCGCCTGAGAACAGGAACAGGGCGATCAAAATTAGTAATGCAGGGCGATGCATTAATAATAATCTTTCAAAACTCTTTAGATTCTGGAGTAGTTCCAGAGGGTTGGCGGGTAGCAAACGTAACCCCACTTTTTAAGAAGGGAGGGAGAGAGAAAACGGGGAATTACAGACCAGTTAGCCTAACATCGGTAGTGGGGAAACTGCTAGAGTCAGTTATTAAAGATGGGATAGCAGCACATTTGGAAAGTGGTGAAATCATTGGACAAAGTCAGCATGGATTTACGAAAGGTAAATCATGTCTGACGAATCTTATAGAATTTTTCGAGGATGTAACTAGTAGCGTGGATAGGGGAGACCAGTGGATGTGGTGTATCTGGACTTCCAGAAGGCTTTCGACAAGGTCCCACATAAGAGATTAGTATACAAACTTAAAGCACATGGCATTGGGGGTTCAGTATTGATGTAGATAGAGAACTGGCTGGCAAACAGGAAGCAAAGAGTAGGAGTAAACGGGTCCTTTTCACAATGGCAGGCAGTGACTAGTGGGGTACCACAAGGCTCAGTACTGGGACCCCAGCTATTTACAATATATATTAATGATCTGGATGAGGGAATTGAAGGCAATATCTCCAAGTTTGCAGACGACACTAAGCTGGGGGGCAGTGTTAGGTGTGAGGAGGATGCTAGGAGACTGCAAGGTGACTTGGATAGGCTGGGTGAGTGGGCAAATGTTTGGCAGATGCAGTTTAATGTGGATAAATGTGAGGTTATCCATTTTGGTGGCAAAAACGGGAAAGCAGATTATTATCTAAACGGTGGCCGATTGGGAAAGGGGGAGATGCAGCGAGACCTGGGTGTCATGGTACACCAGTCATTGAAAGTAGGCATGCAGGTGCAGCAGGCAGTGAAGAAAGCGAATGGCATGTTGGCTTTCATAGCAAAAGGATTTGAGTATAGGAGCAGGGAGGTTCTACGACCGGTAGGCGGCGCGGCTCTAGCCAGCAGCGGCCTCTGCAGTCTGTCCGCGGTTTATTATTTTTTGTCTGTGTTTTAATGTAGTTTTTTGTTATTTTTTGTTGGGGTGTGTGTGTGTGGGGGGGTGGGGGGGGGGGTGGGGTGGGAGGGAGGGGGGGGGAAACTTTTTAAATCTCTCCCTGGAGACCCGACCTTTTTTTTCGTCGGGACTCCGTTGTCGTTGGGGGCGCAACGAGGAGCGGCCTCCAACAGGAAGAGACCGGGGACTCTGGTGCTACGACTCACCGTCGCCGTCGCGGGGCTGGCCGAGTCTGGAGCGGGTGGAGCGGTGGAGGAGCGCTGCTGCTGCTGCTGCTGCTGCTGCTGCTACTGGAGAGTCGGAGGCTCCAACGGCAGGTCTGTGGAGCTGGAGGGAGACCGCTTTTCAGGGCTCTCGCAACGGCGACTTCTCCCGCCCGAGTTGCGGGGTCGAAGAGCTCCTGGAGCGGGGCCTTTACAGCACCACCCCGCGAGGCTTGGAATGGCCTCGGGACTCTGCGAGCGCACACCGGGGGCTCCAACATCAAGACCCGGTGTGCGACCTCGCACCACCCGGCGTGGCTTTAATGGCCGCGAGACAATCGCCATCGCCAGCCGGGGGCTTTGACTTTGACTCTGACATCGTGGGGGGGGAGAGTGCAGTGGAGAGATAAGTGTTTTTGGCCTTCCATCACAATGATGTGATGGATGTTTATGTAAATTATGTTGTGTTGTTGTGTCTGGGGTCTATTTGTTTGTAATGTATGGCTGCAGAAACGGCATTTCGTTTGGACCTCAAAGGGTCCAAATGACAATTAAATGTATCTTGTATCTTGTATCTTGTACTGCAGTTGCATAGGGTCTTGGTGAGACCACACCTGGAGTATTGCGTGCAGTTTTGGTCTCCAAATCTGAGGAAGGACATTATTGCCATAGAGGGAGTGCAGAGAAGGTTCACCAGACTGATTCCTGGGATGTCAGGACTGTCTTATGAAGAAAGACTGGATAGACTTGGTTTATACTCTCTAGAATTTAGGAGATTGAGAGGGGATCTTATAGAAACGTACAAAATTCTTAAGGGGTTGGACAGGCTAGATGCAGGAAGATTGTTCCCGATGTTGGGGAAGTCCAGGACAAGGGGTCACAGCTTAAGGATAAGGGGGAAATCCTTTAAAACCGAGATGAGGAGAACTTTTTTCACACAGAGAGTGGTGAATCTCTGGAACTCTCTGCCACAGAGGGTAGTTGAGGCCAGTTCATTGGCTATATTTAAGAGGGAGTTAGATGTGGCCCTTGTGGCCAAGGGGATCAGAGGGTATGGAGAGAAGGCAGGTACGGGATACTGAGTTGGATGAGCAGCCATGATCATATTAAATGGCGGTGCAGGCTCGAAGGGCCGAATGGCCTACTCCTGCACCTAATTTCTATGTTTCTATGTTTCTAAAAGCTGCCATGGCCAGATGGGGCTATGAAACTGGCCAAACCACCTGTGAATGTGGAGAAGAGGACAATACAATGCAGCACTGCCTTGTCTGCCCCCTACTACCCAACCAGTGCAGCCCTAAGGATCTTGCAGTGTTCAATAAAAACGCAAAGGACTGTGTAAAGGAATTGGAAAGTGTCATATAACCAACCAGCTTCAAAGACACGAAAAGAAGAGAAGAACAGGTAAATGATCAGTCATTGCTGCCCCATACAAAATGCTCATAACCCCCAACGAGGCATGTGCATCAGCTGTACTAATACAGTGGTCCAGCCATGATGTGGCGTGCCAGGCCTCACTAATATAAGTATAACTATCTGTAGGTAAAATCACTTTGCTTGACAATATTAAATTATTATCTTGACAGAACTGAGCCATATGATTGGCAAATAATGAGTTCCTATCTGAGATATCTGCATTCATATACCCAATGACATATACACTACAATAATTATTGTTTTGAATAAAGGAATAGATGAAGGCAAGTCTATTTAAATATTCATCCTCATTCTGATGGCATTCATAGGGTGTATATACATTCAGGATAATAAATTCCTTGTCGTTGTGAGCAAAGTGTATTGCAATACACCAGTCAGCATCAAGCTGAACCACAGTTATTGATGAGTCAAGCTTCTTGTTCCATAGAATGGCCACACCCCTGATATCCTACCTCTGACTATTCCAATGCCAAGGTCAGTTGTAGACTCCCCAGCCCCATGAAAGTTGTCATTGAGAGAATTGAGTTTGTCCAAGTCTTGCTTCACTAAGAATGTCTTTTGCATACATAATATGTCACAGTTCTCCAGAATGTTGTCAACAACTGAGCGGTGAGCTTTATCCCCTGCGCTCCGGCCCAAACGCAGGCCACGACAGTTGTACGATAGAACCTGAATGGTCATTTAGCGAGACTAGTGAGTGCCGCTACCACCAGCAGGCACACTCATTCCCCCCGCAGCAGGCGCGGTGCTTGATCCGATAACTCCAACCCTGCGCGGCTCGTAATAGCGCCGGACAAATGCCCCTTCTGGCCAGAGCTCTGGATTGTACATTTCGCCAACCTCATTACATTCCGCAGATAGTTTAAATGAACAGTATCTACTGTGTACAGTGTCAATCTTTTGACAGGTAACCTCAGGGCAAGTTTTTCTTTAAGATACGCAGATAAACTTTCGGCGTCTAGATAGTAATCCGCCTTCCTGTTTTTGCTACCAAATTGGATAACCTCACATTTATCCACATTAAACTGCATCTGCCATGCATCTGCCCACTCACCCAACCTGTCCAAGTCACCCTGCATTCTCATAACATCCTCCTCACAGTTCACACTGCCACCCAGCTTTGTGTCATCTGCAAATTTGTTAATGTTGCTTTGAATCCCTTCATCCAAATCATTGATGTATATTGTAAATCGCTGCAGTCCCATCACCGAGCCTTGCGGTACCCCACTAGTCACTGCCTGCCATTCTGAAAGGGACCCGTTAATCCCTACTCTTTATTTCCTGTCTGCCAACCACTTCTCTATCCATGTCAGCACTCTATTCCCACTACCATCTGCTCTAATTTTGTCCACTAATCTCCTATGTGGGACCTTATCGAATGCTTTCTGAAAGTCCAGGTACACTACATCCACTGGCTCTCTCTTGTACATTTTCCTAGTTACATCCTCATAAAATTCCAGAAGATTAGTCAAGCATGATTTCTCCCTCATAAATCCATGCTGACTCAGACCGATCCTGTTACTGCTATCCAAATGTGCCGCTATTTCATCTTTGATAATTGACTCCAGCATCTTCCCCACCACCGATGTCAGGCTAACTGGTCTATAATTCCATTTTCTCTCTCCCCCCTTTCCACAAGAACTGATCCTGAGTCTATAGAACATTGGAAAATTATCACCAATGCGTCCACGATTTCTAGAGCCACTTCAGAGTACCCTGGGATGCAGACCATCAGGCCCTGGGGATTTATCAGCCTTCAGTCCCATCAGTCAACCCAACACCATTTCCTGCCTAATGTGGATTTCCTTCAGTTCCTCCGTCACCCCAGATCCTCTGGCCACTATTACATCAGAGAGATTGTTTGTGTCTTCCTTAGTGAAGACGGATCCAAAGTACCTGTTCAACTCATCTGCCATTTCCTTGTTCCCCATAATAAGTTCACCTTTTTCAGTCATCAAGGATCCAACTTTGGTCTTAACTAATTTTTTCCTCTTCACATACCTCAAGAAGGTTTTACTATCCTCCTTTATATTGGCTAGCTTACCTTCATACCTCATCTTTTTCCCTGTATTGCCTTTTTAGTTATCTTCTGTTGCTCTTTAAACATTACCCAATCTTCTTGCTTCCCGCTCATCTTTGCTATGTTGTTATTCTATTTCACTTTTATACTATCCCTGACGTCCATTGTCAGCCACGGTGGCCCCTTACTCCCCTTGGAATCTTTCTTCCTCTTTGGAATGAACTGATCCTGCACCTTCTGTATTTTTCCCAGAAATCCCTGCCATTGTTGTTCCATTGTCATCCCTGCTGGGGTATCTTTCCAGTCAACTCTGGCCAGCTCCTCCCTCATGGCTACATAGTCCCCTTTATTCAACTGTAACACTAACACCTCCGATTCACCCTTCTCCCTCTCAAATTGTCGATTAAACTTGACCATATTATGGTCACTACCTCCTAACGGCTCATTAACCTCAAGTTCCTTTATCAAATCCGGTTTATTACATAACACTAAATCCAGAATTGCCTTCTCCCTGGTAGGCTCCACTACAAGCTGCTCTAAGAATCCATCACGGAGGCACTCCACAAACTCCCTTTCTTGGGGTCCAGTACCAACCTGATTTTCCCAGTCTACCTGCATGTTGAAATATCCCATAACAACCGTAGCATTGACTTTACTGCATGCCAATTTTAACTCCTGATTCAACTTGTACCCTATATCCAGACTACTGGATAACCTGACCATATAATTACTCAGATTATTCTGATATTCCAAGGTGTATGTTGCAAGGCAATAACCCTGAGAGACCTGCTGTTGATCAATTAAACAGAATGTTCAGTCAGTGGCTTTGGTCAGTGGATACAAGAAGAATGTCAGAGCATGGAGACTGCGGTTGGTGGTGAACATGGAAATCCTGGGTCCAGGAGCACCAGTGATCTTTTATTATCTCGGGAAGAATAGTGCTGGGTTTTTTTTGTTTTTTTTGCAAAGGCAGTCAGCAATGGCACTGGATACTGTGCTTGTAAGCATAAAACAAGGCTGACAATCAGCTCAACTCTCATTAACCCCATATGTTTATAAAATGTGAGACCAACATAAGAACATACAAAAAAGAGTGTAGAAAAATAAGTAATGGTTAATCCTATCTGTCCAACATGGCACTGGTGCATGGTGCATCAATATACACAAACCTTCCAATTCATAGAGTTGTAGAATGACACAGTGTGGAAACAGGCACTTCGGCCCAACTCGCCCACACCTGCCAACAATGTCCCAGCTACACAAGTCCCACTTGCCTGCGCTTGGTCCATATCCCTCCAAACCTGGTCTATCCATGTACCTGTCTATATGTTTCTTAAATGATGGGATAGTCCCAGCCTCAACTACCTCCTCTGGCAGCTTATTCCATACACCCACCACCCAGTGTGTGAAAAAGGTACCCCACCGGTTCCTATTACATATTTCCCCCTTCTCCTTGAATGTATTTCCTCTGGTCCTCGATTCCCTCACACTGGGCAAAAGACTCTGGGCATCTACCGATCTATTCCTCTCATGATATTGTATACTTCTATAAGATCACCCCTCATCCTCCTGCGCTCCATAGAATAGAGGCCCAGCCTACTCAACCTCTCTCTATAGCTCACACCCTCTAGTCCTGGCAACATTCTTGTTGCTACAAATACATCGATAGATGCTCCTGAACACATCATCAGTGATGTAACCTGGGGTCATTGGGTGTTTCGGGTCTTTCAACATCAGACACCCTCACCCAGGCGACCCGGCCGTGGTTGATCAGACCACGACTTGCGTTCAGGTGACATTCGCTCCTCCCCATGGACCTCCTCTCCTGAACCAGAGCCATCTCGAGGCTTTCTCCGCTGCCTCTGTGGTGTTCTTGATGGCCTTTCTCCTCTCCACTCCATTTATGCCCAGTGCACTCAAGGCTTTGTAGAGCGATTGCCCTGCAAAACCTCTGCAGCCAACCTCGATGGGCATACACCTTGCCTTCCAGCCCTGCTTGCGGCAGTCTATGACCAGCTCATCATACTTGGCCATCTTCCTCTCGTGGGCCTCCTCCAGACGGTCCTCCCACGGCACGGTCAGTTCCAACAAGACGATGTTTTTGGTCGCCTCCAAGACCAGGAGGACATCTGGCCTCAGGGTGGTCGTGGCAATGTGCCGTGGGAACTTCAGCTGTTTCACCAGGTCTACGGAAAGCTGCCAGTCCTGCGCAGTCGCCAGGATTCCTGACGGATTCCAGGCTGCTGTGGTTCTTGGCAGCTGCACTCCGGCCTTCACAAAGGCGATCATCTGGGTGGTGGGGTGTTCTCGTCTGCAGCTGCTGATTCCCATGCTGATGGCTTCTGCAATGGGTTTGAGAACCTGGTCATGACGCCATGTGTACCGGCCCTGCCCAAGAGCCTTTGGGCAACAGCTCAGGATGTGTTCCAACGTCCCCTTGCCTGAGCATTGCGGGCAATCTGGAGATTCCGCTTTGCCCCAGATGAAGAGGTTCGATGGGCTGGGCAGGACATCATACACTGCCTGGACCAGGAACTTGATGCGCTGTGGTTCAGCCTGCCAGAGCTCAGTCCATGTGACTTTTCGGTCCATGGCCTGCTCCCACCTTGTCCAGGCTCCCTGCTGCCTCAATCCAACTGCTCTGGTAGACCTCTCCTCCTCCACCACTGCCCTCACTTCCTCCTGGACCAGCCTGCGCCTCTCCTTCCCCTTGGCCTTGTCAAACTGGGGAGATGGGAAGATTCCCAGGCCTGCTCTTCCCCGAGTCACTGCTCCCACCAGGACTCTGTGGCGTATCCGAGACTCTGCTTGCAGCACGGCTTCGCCGGCTCTCTACTTCCTCCCAGTTTTCACCTCCACCCCTGCTTGAGCCACCTTGGGGTTGCTGGAGTCCCTGTACATCATCACCTCTCTGGCCCGAGTCACCTTGAACTCCTCCTCCAGGGACTTCAGGGGCAGCTGGAGCTTGGTGTTATACCCGTAAAGGGCGATGCTGCTAAGGCTCCTGGGCAGTCCCAGCCACCTCCTGAGAAAGCTGCTGACTTTCCTCTCCAATCTCTCTACGATGGATATTGGGAATTCGTAGACAAGCAGTGGCCAGAGTATCCTTGGCAGGATACCATGCTGGTAAATCCATGCCTTGAACTTGCCGGGAATCCCCGACCGGTCCACTGCTCTCAACCAGCTCTCCAGCTCCTGACAGGTTGCCTGGACAGATGCTGTATCCTTCAGGCTGCTATTAAACACCTTGCCAAGACTCTTCACTGGCCTTTCGGAGACTGTTGGGATTGGTGACCCTTCGATGCTGAAGCGGAACCTGTCCGTGGCTTTGCCCTTCTTCAGCACCAGTCACCTTGATTTTCCTGGCTTAAACTTCATCCTTGCCCATCCAATCAGCTTCTCCAACCCCTGCAGGATCCACCTGCCTCCTGGCACTGACTCAGTGGTGACAGTCAGGTCATCCATGAAGGCTCTGATTGGTGGTTGGCGCATTCCTGACTTGGTCCGAGGGCCCCTATAGCTCATACCCTCTAGTCCTGGCAACATCCTTGTAAATCTTTTCTGAACCCTTTCAAGCTCGACAATTCCCTTGGACATCATCTAACTTGATTAATTTCTTCCTTTATTCTTCACTTCTCTCTTTATGTTTTGTTTCTCATTTTCTTTGACCCCTTGCTCCTGCTCCATTCAACATAGACCACTCCAAAGTAGAAGGCTGCTGATGCAGGTAGCACCATTGCTCTTGTTTCCCAACTATTCATCATAAAAAAGCAAGACATTTTTATTGGGAGATTCCAAATTGATAGACTGAGCAATTCTACGCAGTCAGATCTTTTAGAGAAAATGTTCCTGGGGGTTTGTGCAAGAGACACCATCCAAATCAGAGAGCAGAATGCCAGATTCCAACAGCTAATGGGATGCACCAGCTGGTTTTGCAATATGTTCCCACTGTTTTTAAAACCTAGATAACTTTGAATGATTTAATCATCTGGAAATGTGCTCAAACATCTGAGATTGATCTTCATGGATAAATAATGACAAATTTCCCCAGATTGGAAACCCTAATCTGAGGAAGGACATTCTTGCCATGGAGGGAGTTCACCAGACTGATTCCTGGGATGTCAGGACTTTCATATGAAGAAAGACTGGATAGACTCGGCTTATACTCTCTAGAATTTGGAAGATTGAGGGGGGATCTTATAGAAATTTACAAAATTCTTAAGGGGTTGGACAGGCTAGATGCAGGAAGATTGTTCCCGATGTTGGGGAAGTCCAGAACAAGGGGTCACAGTTTAAGGATAAAGGGGAAATCTTTTTGGACCGAGATGAGAAAAACATTTTTCACACAGAGAGTGATGAATCTCTGGAATTCTCTGCCACAGAATGCAGTTGAGACCAGTTCATTTGCTATATTTAAGATGGAGTTAGATGTGGCCCTTGTGGCTAAAGGGATCAGGGAGAGAAGGCAGGTACAGGATACTGAGTTGGATGATCAGCCATGATCATATTGAATGGCGGTGCAGGCTCGAAGGGCCGAATGCCCTACTCCTGCACCTATTTTCTATGTTTCTACGTTTACCTGGATCCACATTGAAATGTGCACATCTGCTGAAAGCCAGGGCTTCAATGTATTAACCTCCCACTATTCAGATTGGCACCAATGGGCTGGATATTGCTTCATCTGAACTGCTCCTTGTGTGCACCCTATGCTGCTTGACCTGGGCTGCACTAACCTTCTATAAACTCACCAGTCAAATTAAACTCCAGGCCTTAGCCCATACTGTGAAACAGAGCAATCAATATACAGCAAATAGACTTTAAGCAATGGATTCAGAGGTCCTATTTCTGGGATAAGTTGAAACGGGAAAAATCCAGAGGACGATTAACTGAATGCCGAGAGGACATTTCCCCGAATGGGGGCTATGGAACCAGGGCATATTTTCAGAAAATGGTTGGTCATGGAGATGAGGAGGAATTTTCTCTCTCAGAAGATTGTGAATATGTGAAATTGGTTTCCCCACAGAGCTCCAGAGGCAGAGTCACTGAATATATTCACGATGGGACAGGCAGACATTTAAATACAAGGAAATCAAAGTGTAGGATGAACACAATGACAGTCAGGCCAAAATTGGATCAGACACAATTTTAGTGAATGGCAGATGTCTCTTGGGGCCTAGTGACCTACACCTGAGTTTGTTTCTCATTTTCTTATGTTCTTACAGTTATCTTGATACCCCCATGCCGTCAAAAATCTTAATTAATATTTCCAAATGTCTCTGATGATCAGAGACATTTTAAAACTGCTGAAATAGAGATACAAAATCAAAAATGTAACATTACTTCAAAATAAATGTATTTGAAAGTGTAAAATAAATTCATGACAACACTAAGATTGATTAAAATAAGGGACCAAGAAAAAATACCTGTGCTTATCTTTCAATCCAGATTGGAGACCTCATTGAAATGAACATGGCTTAGTTGCACAATTCAGACATCCCTGCATATTGCTGAAATGCTGGATTTGGCATGTATAAAACTCACAGCTCAATAGGGTTGAGCTCTGCCTTTGCACGCAGTGCTCAGCCTAGCAGCAGATCAGGAAGTTGGATGCAGAAGCATCTGCCCTCCAGCATGTTCCTGAATTCTGTTTAACAATGCTCAGGCATAGAAATCAGGACACACTGATCAATGCTTTGCAGCTAGCTGGCAGATTGCCACGAAAGCCAGCCATTAGCACAATCAGGGTCCAAATTGCTTATAGGCAAAAGGGACTGCAACATTTTGCAGACATAATATAAAATAAGCAACAAGATCTTGAGCATTAAAAGTATTTTCTTTCTTAATATTCCTCTATATTTACCTGCTCCATAATTGAATTGCTTCATTTTGATATCCACCTACAACCTAAAAAAGCGTTATTAAGGGTATTATACCCAACTAATGGTATATATAAAACCATACCGTATATATATATATATATATATATATATATATATATATATATATATAACCATGTCGTTGCACAATATCAAAATTCACAGATAACCCTTAAGAAATGGGAAATACAGTTAATCATGATAATACATTTATGTGATTCGAAGAGGATTCGTAGATTGGGCCAATGAATGCTAATAAAATATATTTAATGCTGCAAGATGGATGGTAAGAAATTCTGGTAAGGAGAAGTGTACAAGCACAGACTTTAGAGTACAGATAAACAAACCTTAACAACGAGAAAACAAGATGATAACAAAGCTGTTTTTTTAATAATGTAATCCTAGATTTCAAGTGCATATCACGGAACGGAGTAGTAGTAATTTCCTACCAGTATTGATTGGCTAAGTTATGAAGGATATTGAGGCTAAAAGAGGGTGCAAAAAAAATAATTAGGGCAATATAAGAGTAATGGAATTTAATTTTGAGGAGAGCCAGTGAAAGTAAACATTTTCAATGTAGGACATTTGACAGATTATGACTGGGAAATTACTGATGCGCAGTTTTTCTTATGTAATGCCCAGCTTGTCTCTTGCTACATTTACTCACAAATATATTTGTATTATTCGCCATGAGAATGAGGAACTGAATAGGACAAGATAGAGAGACACAAAAAGCTGGTGTAATTCAGTTGGTCACACAGGAGAAAAGGAATTGGTGACGTTTCGGGCCGAAACCCTTCTTCAGCTTTTGTGTCTATCTTCGGTTTAAACCAGGACCTGTAGTTCCTTCCTGCACAGGACAAGATAGATATTTACTTTTATCAATAACCCTGCTTGGACATTGTCTCTTGCCACCTTCCATGTGAAATGGGAAGTCTTAACCCAAGCACCCATGGACATGAGCCGACAGAACAGAATTATTCCTAACATGGCATTAATAGGCAATTTCACTAGAATACCCTGCTTGGCAAGTTGGGGAAATATCACATTGATGCAATATGGCAGCTTTCCTAACTGTGGCTCTTAAAGATAGCGGAGTCAGGGAATATGGGGAAAAGGCAGGAATGGGGTACTGATTGGGGATCATCAGCCATGATCACGTTGAATGGCGGTGCTGGCACGAAGGGCCGAATGGCCTACTCCTGCACCTATTGTCTATTGTGGCACATGGGTGTGACAAATTATAATGAGCAATGTGATGTGCTATTGCTTCAAGCTGACATAGTTGCTTTACCTGGAAAGGGTTCCTCTCTTCATCAATACTAATTTTCACCTTGATAAGCACAAATATTGATTTAAAATGAAGTCAAAACCCCTGCTCTTTCGTCTATTTTCAAAAATGTTAAAAGAATGCAGTAAAACCTCCTCTTCCTTTCTTCTTCCTGCCCCCCACCCTGCATCAGTCTGAAGAAGGGTTTTGGCCTGAAACGTTGCCCATTTCCTTCGTTCCATAGATGCTGCCGCACCCGCTGAGTTTCTCCAGCAATTTTGTCTACCTGCATGGATGATTACTCCTCCTTGGTGGTTAGGTGAATGTTTCTCGTGACTCACCATGTCCAAGTAACCATATTACTTACACAATACAGTTTACAATTGTGAACATGCATTACAGTAAACCATAGGTACACAAAAAAGCTGGAGAAACTCAGCGGGTGCAGCAGCATCTATGGAGCGAAGGAAATAGGCAGCGTTTGGGGCTTCTTCATACGAAACGTTGCCTATTTCCTTCGCTCCATAGATGCTGTTGCACCCGCTGGGTTTCTCCAGCTTTTTTGTGTACATTTGATTTTCCAGCATCTGCAGTTCCTTCTTAAACAGTAAACCATAGCACAATTTCTGGGACCCTAGAAATTGTCTAAGTTTTTACACCATAGCTTCTGTAAACTGCTGCGTATGTGACACTACACAAGTAAAGAAAGCGAATGAGCTAAATCCTCTGCATTGCATTAGCAACTTCTGTTTTATTTTTTTTTAAATATTTTTATTAGAAGTACTGTAAATTACAATAATACACATCAGATATATCTTATTACATTATGTTGTACCACTTCGTTTTTCGAGCTTTAAAAAAGATAGAAATAAAAGAAGTAAGGAAAGTGAGCAAGAATCGTGAAGGTGCAGGAAAAGAAAGCCCCTTAGGGAAGAAGAGAAGGAAGTAAAGAAAGGAAATAAGACCCTAGGAAGAAAAGAAAAAAAAGGAAAAACAATCGCTCTATTGTAACACAAAACTCGCAAAAAAGAATATACCAACCTTGTTTTTTTTTTGTTTTTTTTTAATTTATTTTATACCCCCCGTTACCAGATCCTGGTATCATTTATACTTTAAATTACTATTGCACCTTATGCTTGTAATAATTCCATAAATGCAGACCACGTCCTTTGGAAGTGGTCTGCTTTGCCTGCTAGGAGGAGTCTCATCTCTTCCAAGTGTAGTGTTTCGAACATGTTTGAAATCCACATTTTTATTGTTGGTATTGGAGCATTTTTCCAAAATTTGAGTATAAGCTTTTTTTCCCATTATTAGCCCGTAATTAAGTAAGTTCTTTTGAAACACGTTTAATTCGAGGTTACCTTCCGATATTCCAAAAATGATCCATTCTGCTTTTGGTACAAGTTTTATTTTAAATAATTTTGTAAAGATTTCAAATATTTAGTTCCAAAATGTTTGGATTTTTATACAAAAAGCAAAAGAATGCGCTATGGTAGCTTCTTGTGACTGACATTTATCACAAATGGGTGAGACATTGGGGAAAAGTTTATTTATTTTACTTTTTGAATAATATAGTCTATGTAATGTTTTATATTGAATTAGAGTATGTCGTACGTTGATCGAGCATTTATGCACATATAGTAAGTGTTTATCCCAGCTCTCTTTTGAAATTTTATAGCTAGTTCTTGTTCCCAGTCTCTTCTAATACCATCGGTTGTAGGTATTTCTATATTTAAAATAATGTTGTATAAGTATGATATTAGATTTGCTGATTCAGCCTTTATCTTCATGGCTTCATCCAATAAGTCTGGGGACATGTTATGATAGTCTTTTGTGTGTTTTTTCAGATAATCACGGATCTGAAGATATTTAAAGTATTGATTATTTTACAAATTATATTTCAGTTGTAATTGTTGAAATGATAATAATTTTCCTACTTCATACAAGTCTCCGAGCATTTTAATTCCCATTCTTTCCCATTGTATAAATGATTTATCTATAATTGAAGGTTTAAACGATTTTGTCTACCTGCATGGATGATCACTCCTCCTTGGTGGTTAGGTGAATGTTTCTCGTGACTCACCATGTCCAAGTAACCATATTACTCACACAATACAGTTTATAATTGTGAACATGCATTACAGTAAACCATAGGTACACAAAAAAGCTGGAGAAACTCAGCGGGTGCAGCAGCATCTATGGAGCGAAGGAAATAGGCAGCGTTTGGGGCCGAAACCCTTCTTCTTACGAAACGTTGCCTATTTCCTTCGCTCCATAGATGCTGCTGCACCCGCTGGGTTTCTCCAGGTTTTTTGTGTACGTTTGATTTTCCAGCATCTGCAGTTCCTTCTTAAACAGTAAACCATAGCACAATTTCTGGGACCCTAGAAATTGTCTAAGTTTTTACACCATAGCTTCTGTAAACTGCTGCATATGTGGCACTTACACAAGTAAAGAAAGCGAATGAGCTAAATCCTCTGCATTGCATTAGCAACTTCTGTTTAACTGTCGACTAACCTTGGGGGTTTTGTGCAAACACTGAAGTCTCAAAATTGCAACCAGCTGTTTATGATTGTTTGGCACATTTGCTGTGATGTTGTTCTCCAGCATTCCAGAGAGAGTGTAAAGTTGTGAAAATAATCCACAAGTTACAGAGCCTCTCTCTGCAAGTTGCTGCTGGGGGAACTGCAAAAAGTAAATTCAAATGTTTTATCGAAGATCAGCAGCAGGCTCGCCATAGCCAAATGTTAGTGATGGACCCATAAAAAATGTTGATGTGTTCAAATTTACAAAATGAAAAGATCAAACATGAAAAAAAACCGCACCTTATTTTTAAACTGGCTTACAAAACATTGTTGATACAGATACAGAGATTGAACTGTAATTTCACAAAGCCAATTTACAGTTGTGACATGCATTATGAAGGTAGGAACGGGGAGATAGGGGATATGAATATGTGGCTGAGGAGTTGATGTAGGGGACAGGGATTTAGATTTCTAGATCACTGGAATCTCTTCTGGGGCAGGGGTGACCTGTACAAAAGGGACGGGTTGCACCTTAATTGGAAGGGGACCGACATTCTGGCAGGCAGGTTTGCTAGTGCAACATGGGTGGGTTTAAACTAAACAGTGGAGCCAACATCTTGGAAGCGTATGTGTGCAATTAACGGGAAAGAAAGTGTAGGAAAGGTCACATTTAAATTAACAGGGCAGGGTGATGGGAACTAATACAAAGAGACAGATGGACATAAAAGGAGGACAGAAGCAAAAGGTAGAAGGGAGTTAAGAAAACCCAAGGCCGGGAGCTAAACACGCAGGGGTATACGATATTCAGGAAAGATAGACAGAAAGGAAGAGGAGGTGGGGTGGCATTGCTGGTTAAAGAGGAGATTAATGCAATAGCAAAGAGAGACATTAGCTTGGATGCTGTAGAATCGGTATGGGTAGAACTGCGAAATAGCCAAGGGCAGAAAACACTTGTTGGAGTTGTGTACAGGCCACCATGCAGCAGTAGGGTGGTTGGGGATAGCATCAAGCAGGAAATTAGGGATTCCTGAACTTGAAGCAATGAGAATTTGAAGGTATGAGATGGTAATTGGCTCGGATAGACTGGCAAATTATACGTAAAGGGTTGACGGTGGAGTTGCAATGGCAGATTTAAAGACCGCATGGGTGAACTCCAAAATTGTTCATCCCTGACTGGGAAAAAAATAAAACGGGGAAGGCGGCTGAACCGTGACTAACGAGGAAAATCAAGGATAGTGTTAAATCCAAGGAAAAGGCATATAAATTGGCCAGAGGAAGCAACAAACTGGAGGAATGGGAGAAATTTAGAACTCAACAGAGGAGGACAAAGGGTTAATTAAGAGGGGGGGGGGGAAAGAGCATGAAAGAAAGCTTGCGAGGAATATAAAAACTGACTAAAAGCTTCTTCAGATATGTAAAAAGGAAAAGATTAGTGAAGACAAATGTAGGTCCCTTACAATCAGAGACAGGTGAATTTATAAAGGGAGACAAGGAAATGGCAGAACAGTTAAATTAGTACTTTGGTTCTGTCTTCACTAAGGAAGACACAAACAATCTCCCAGAAATACCAGGAAATCCTGCTTTTTCCTCATATCCCTTGATTCCTTTTGCCCGAAGAGCTAAATCTAACTCTCTCTTGAAAACATCCAGCGAATTGGCCTCCACTGCCCTTTGTGGCAGAGAATTCCACAGATTCGCATCTCTCATGGGTGAAAACCTTTTTCTTCATAGTCCTAAATGGCTTACCACTTATCTTAAACTATGACCCTTGGTTCTGGACACCCCCAACATCAGGAATTTTTTTCCTGTATCTAGTCTCTTCGATCCTTTAAGAATTTTATACATTCCTTTAAGATTCCCTCTCATACTTCTAAATTCCAGTGAATACAAATCCAGTTGACCCATTCGTTCATCATATGTCAGTCCTGACATCCTGGGAATTAATCTGGTGCATTTACGTTGCACTCCCTCAACAGCAATAATGTCCTTCCTCAAATTGGGAGACCAAAATTGCACACAATACTCCAGGTAATTAGAAGACCAAAATTGCACACAATACTCCAGTTTGTACCTTCTCCCTGTGACCACGTGGGTTTTCTCCAGGTGCTCCGGTTTGCTCCCACACTCCAAAGACGTGCAGGTTTGTAGGTTAATTGGCTTCTGAAAAAAGTTCAAAGTTCAAAGTTCAAAGTAAACATTATTGTCAATTCAATTATGCAACAGTAGTTACACAGAGGATTAAAATTACGTTTCCCCATACTCCAAATGTGCAAGTAATATTAAAAACACAGACAGTGTTTATGACACAAAAATGGCCCTAATGTGTAGGTTAGAATTTGCGAGTTGATCGTTGGCCAGCATGGACTCAGTGGGCCGAAAGGCCTGTTTCCACACTTAATCTCTAAACTAAACTAAACTAAACTTTGCTGATATTATTTCTGAACTTGAGAAATACTGGCCTTTCTCCCATCTCCCATCAAGAGTAATTCTGATATTGAACTAGGCATAACTGTACCACAGAAATGACAGTACTACTCAACGTTAAGAAGATTTGTAGATTTGAAAATGCAATTGTCCCTTTTATTAGGCCTGTGCCCCTGGTTTTCAAAGCCCAGATTAGAATATGCTATTCCTGTATCTACAACTATATGAGTCATGCAGTTTCAATTCATTTCTGAAACTGTGAATCCAGCTTAGTGTGAGCTATAAAAGCTTCAGTTCTCCAATACCTTTAACAAAACATTTATCAGGATATTGGATATAACACCTTTCTGAGCTGAACTTGAATGTAACTGATTCATCAAATAGATTAGCATTGTGTTATCCTGACTATGGGAGCTTGTCTGTTCGGAGTTTGTACGTTCTCCCCATAACTTGCGTGGGTTTTCTCCGAGATCTTCGGTTTCCTCCCACACTCCAAAGACGTACAGGTTTGTAGATTAATTGGCTTGGTATAATTGTATAAATTGTCCCTAGTGTGTGTAGGGTGGAGATGATGTTCGGGGATCTCTGGTCAGTGCTGACGCGGTGGGCCGAAGGTCCTGTTTCTGCGCTGTATCTCTAAGCCAGGCAAGGTAGGCAGTCAGTCGGCTTTAAAAAAAAAATTAAACTGCGCACGCGCAGATTGTTCACTCCGTAAAAATAAAAAATAAAAATAAAAACATGAAGTTTGCTGGTTCATGAAGATTTTATATTTCTGATGAAATAAATTAGTGGAAATTTGAAGCCAAATCTGGCCAATTTCAAGCACATTTGGAGCACAATTCTGGATTCTGCTGAAGTAAGGTAGGGTCCGTTGAACAATCCCTGTTCCAGACGTACACTGGCCCTATCCCTGGACTCTATCTCTGTAACATTGACACCTGCATCAGGGCTAACTACTGCACCCATGCAGAACTCACGGACTTCAATAACTTCACTACAGGTGCACAACCTTTTATCCGACAGCCTTGGGACCAGACACTTTTCGTAATTCGGAATTTGTCGGCCTTCGGAATGGAATTTTTTTTGCGTAGATTTTAATGGCTGGCTCAGTGGTAGAGTGCTCGGCTCATATCCGCAAGGTCGCGAGTTTGCGCCTCGATCCCGGCAGTTCCTCGGTCGCGAGTTTGAGTCTTCAATGTAGTTTTTTCTTGCAGGATAAATGTTTGTATGAAATGCAGTGTGTTGAATGAATTCCTGAATTTGTAAATGTGACCGCAGCATTGAATCACCTCTCGCATTCATGCCCTTAGGCGGCCTAAGGCGACATTTTCACACTCTATATCCGTGTGCAGCAGAGGCGACGTGCGTTTGGCGCCAAACGTGAGCTTTGGTGTGCAGACGACATCCTGGAAAAAATGTCCGGTTTCTTCCAGGTAGGCGATATACCCTCCCGGGCAATATACCCTCACCTTCTCTTTTATGAATGGGGATTTAGTTCCCCTTTCCTCCAGGACCGACCGGAGGTTCCGCTGTCACCTCTGTGGGCTGCCCTCGGTGAACGTCCTGTCTCCCTGTCCCTGGGATAGCAGGGGGCGATCAAACCCTCCCCCCTCCAACTCCAGAGGAATCCTCTCCCCGATGGGCCGCGACGGCGACAAGTGGCAGTTCGCCCACAGCCCGAGCTGCACGACCCCAAGAACAAGACGTACCTTGCACACCATCAGCTTCTGCCCCTACTGTTCCTCTGGAGTTGGAGCGGGGCTGGGCTGGAGTTGCTGGTCTGGGATCTCCGTGCTTGCAATGGGCCTGGGTGTCGGTGTCCCGATGAGGGGGCGCAGCTCGGGCTGTGGGCGAACTGCCACTTGTCGCCGTAGCGGCCCATCGGGGAGCGGCTTCTGGTGGTCCTGATGTCTCCCGCTAGTTTGCAGTTTTCCTCTGGAGTTGGAATGGGGCTGGGCTTCTGCTGGCTGTGGGTCTCTGGGATCTCCGTGCTTGCAGTGGGCCTGGGGGTCGGTGTCCCGTTGGTCCTGACGCCTCCAGTGACTGGAAGGGGTTACACACATGGCCAGGAAGCAGAGGGGTGTAGGTGGGGTGAAACTGAAGGGAGCGACAATCTGCTGCTCCCTGCCCGCTGAGTTAAAAAGTTCCCACGCAAGACTCACGATACACTGTATATCGTGAGTCTACCATGGGAACTTTTTAACTCAGCGGGCTGGCAGCAGCAGATTGTCAATTATTAACCCTCCCGCGCAATATACCCTCACCTTCTCTTTTATGAATGGGGATTTAGTTCCCCTTTCTTCGAGGACCGACCGGAGGTTCCGCTGTCACCTCTGCGGGCCGCCCTCGGTGAACGTTTTCAAGGACCTTTCTTCAAGGACTGAAAAAAATGTCCGCTATTCGGAGGTTTTCGTTATTTGGATCTTCGGATAAAAGGTTGTGCACCTGTACTAGTTTCCATCGTGCACTCAAATTCACTTGGACCATCTCCGAAATCTCCCTATCGTTTCTTGATCTCACCGTCTCCATCACAGGAGACAGACTGTCGACTGACATTTTATTGAATTTTGCATTTGTTAATGGTGAAGAATGGTGGTAGGACTTGACAAGCATTGGCTTCTTCCCATCCCTTTTCGAACGAGTCTAATGTGTATTATGTTGAAATTGGCTTTTGATTTTTTAATTTATGTATGTACATATATGTTATGTATATGTGTATGTGTGTATATGTATGTATGTATATATGTACATGTATATATGTGTGTATGTATTTATGTATATATATATGTATATATAATTTTCCTTTTATTTATTCATTTTCATCTTTTCTTTTCTTCTTTTTTTTTAATCGTTCGAAATAAAGAAAAGATAAAGAAAGAATATCATATCATATCATATCATATCATATCACATCTATTATAAACCCACTGACTCCCACTGCTATCTAGACTACACTTCTTCCCAACCTGCCTCTTGCAAAGACTCAATCCCCTACTCCCAATTCCTCCATCTATGCTGCATCTGCACCCAAGACGAGGTGTTCCATATCAGAAGATCTGAGTTGTTCTTTCTTTAGGGAACAGGGGTTCCCCTCTTCCATCATAGATGAGGCCCTCACACGGGTCTCACAGTCGCAACAGGACAGATTCCCCCTACTCCTCACCTTTCACCTCATCAGCCGCCACATACAGCACATAAGCCTCTGACATTTTCGCCACTTCCAACAGGATCCCACATCTTCCGAACTCCACCCATTTCCGCTTTCCACTGAGACCGTTCCTCCACAACTCCCTGGTTAAGTCTTCCCACCTAAATTACCCCCTCCCCAATTACTTTCCCCTGCAACCACAGGAGATGCAACACCTGGCCTATACCTCCTCCCAAAGGACCCTGACAGTCTTTTCATTATTTACCTGTATCATGAGTTCTTGACTATTATATTCAAAGCCCCTAGCAATGGAATGGAAATGGAATGCTATTTATTGTCATTCAAACCTAGGTTTGAACGAAATTTCATTTCTACAGTTTTCTACATTACAAAACAACCCAAGACCAACAGTTAACACAGTTTACACAAACATCCATCACAGTGAATCTCCAACATCTCCTCACTGTGATGGAAGGCAAAGTCTTTATCTATTCCCTTTGTTCTTCTCCCGCGGTCCAGCAGTCCAACTGCAGCATCGAGGTGACTGGGGCTCACGATGTTAAAGCCCCCAGTGGGCGATGGTAAGTCCTGTGGCCGTTTAAGCCGCGTGGGGCGATGTTTGGCCCTGCTCCGTGCTCTTTAAACCCGCGATTCCAGCGGAAGAAGTTGCCATTGTGGAGCTCGGAAAAGCGGTCTCCCCACCCGTGACCTGCGAGCTCCGATGTTACCGTCCACCGGGCTTGTGGTCGGAGCCTCCAAACTCCAGTCGTGGTCGCAGCCGTGCGCCACCACAGCTCTTCCCGTTCCGAAGACGGCCAGCTCCGTGATGTCAGTTCCGCAGGCTCCACGACTGGAGACCTCAGGTCGGTCCCGGCCGGAGGCTGCCGCCGGCTCCACGATGTTAGGCCCAACGACACCGGAGACCCGACAGGGAAAAAGTCGGGTCCCCGCACAGGGAAGAGATTAAACGGTTTCCCCCACAGCCCCCCCCCCACCATATTCGCAGCTAAAAATAAATAAAAACTAGCTCAAGAAATACATTTAACAAGACAAAAATTAAAAAAAAGACAGACGACTGTAGCCGAGCCGCTGCCGTTAGGCGCCGCCACTTACAAGGTACTAGCATATCATATGCCTTCTTTACCACCCTACCTACATGTGATGCTACCTTTAGCGAACCATGAACTTAGACCACAACATCCCTCGGTACATCATTGCTGTTAGGGGTCTTGACATTAAATGTATACTCTCTCCTGTTCAAATACCAAAGTGCAACATGTTGCACTGACTTGAGTTAAACTCAATCTGCCATTTTTTCACCCATTTCTGCAGCTGATCTATATACTGATAGCCCTCTTCACTGTCTGCAACACCTCCAAATGTGGTGTAGTCAGCAAACATCCTCACCAACCCATCTGCATTTACATCTAGGTCATTTATAAATATCACAAACAAAAGAGGTCGCTTCACAGATCCCACTGGCCACAGACCTCCAGCCAGATATTTACCTTCCACCACAATCTCTGTATTTTACTTCCAAATCCACATGACCAAGTGACTGTGAAGCCTGTACATATTAATATTCTGGATCAGCCTACAATGAGGTGGGTTGTGTGGTTTCTGTAGGAACATGTGCCCTGAAGAACTGATTCCAGCTAAATGAGGTCTAATGAGGAAATTAGGTCTCATTTGAGCATGTAAATGACCCTTACACTATTTCACATTAAATGTTTGTCAATTTTGTAATTTCATTCTTGATTGGAATCAGATTTGGAATTATCATCAACTCCATGATGTTTTAAAACACCAGAAATAAGCAGAATCTGATTTCTATGCAAGGGATGCTAGTTACCATCTGCCTGCATTTATACAAGATGCTGACAATGGATAAGGATCATTTTCTCTTTACATGATACATTAAAACGATGATAGTTTTTCAATCTTTTAAACATTTCTCCTAATTGTTTACTACCAAAAGGAATACTGGGAGAGATGTACGATATGTGATCAACATCACCCATTTATACTCTCATTCAAAATTACACCTAATCACCCAATTACTCTGGTTTCTCTGAGGAGACTACCTATTGCAGCTCGCTGTGTGTCCTCGGCTATTTGTCTTTAGATGCTCATCACCTGATATATTTCCTTTTTAATATTATGATGAAGTTTGTGATGTCACCTTGGGGAATTTATACAGAATTCCCATAATGACATAGGAAGTAACATCATGATCTACGCAATGATTTTCAACAATGTCACAGAACTATGACTCTACACAAATGATTATTTCCCCAGTTATCTTTAGTTCATGTATATTGCGTGTGTTCTGGATGACTCCCAGTTGTGTGGGTGTTGAGAATCAGATTCTTACTCATAGATGCTTCAGTTCATTAAGGTACTGGTCAAGAAGACAGGAAGAACTGGCCTTCATGAATCCTGGCAGTTTGCTTGCAGGATGCAACTGATTATGTGACACTCATGTGTTGGAAGCCAGAACCTGAAACAGGATGTAACCAGCTTGCAATTACAGGAAACGGGGCAGAGCTCAAATGCAGTCACTGTACTGATATAACTTTGATCAAATTATAGCTATCTTCAATCTCATCTTTACAGAACTCCCCGTCAACGATCGGCAATTAAAGGGGATTTGAAATATTAGAGAAGTGAATTCTCCCTCTTGTTATATACCAATATATCTGGACAATTGAAGACTGTTAAATTAAAATTGATTAACTGGAATCAATATTTAAAATGTGCTACTGTCAACAACCTTTGCCAGGCTGTCGCATTTGTTATAAATTAGGCTTTTATATATTGTATTTTTCCTGCTTGAACAATTTAATTGTAAATTTCACCACATTACAAATCAAATGAATAGAACTTTGATTAACATCCTTACTCTTGTCCTGATATTTCCTTTCAATCTCCTGTTTACTCTCGAACATATGATCTAATATGACCTTATGTGAGACGAATATTGAAGAGTAGCAAAATGAGTGACTATTCTAATAATTTTGTTTTGGATTAACAATGAAGATATCCATGAATCAAATTATGTTTCTGTATTTCTTTCCATTCATACAACGCTTTTAACTTTCTACAGTAATAAATAAATATTATTTACAGCTGTTTAGAAAAACATTTAGAGCTCCACTGATTTTATTCATTTTCAGTCTTTTGACCACTGCCATCTATTTGGATGTTTCATGTAATACTCTCTGTAAATTAATAGAGAATTGAACACTGTGTTTATTAAAAAATAAAATTTACATTGATACTGGGAAATAGGTGCAGGGAGTGGAGGGAGATGGTTCTTCATTTTGGCCTTTCCACACCTAAGGTAAAAGCAATTCAGATTTAAAAAAAACACTATTTCTGAAGACGGGTCTCAACCTAAAATAATCACCCATTCCTTCTATCCAGAGATGCTGCCTGCCACGCTGAGTTACTCCAGCATTTTGTGCCTATATTCGGCGTAAACCAGCATCTGCAGTTCCATCCTATACTGTTTCCCTTTCTCCTTTTACAAATACTGCCTGATCTGCTTTTAATTTAGATTCTCTTATTGCCAATATAGTTTGTAACTATATTTAAATAATATATTGATAAACTTAGACAATGAGTCACAGTCATAGGGTCCTACAGCACAGAAATAGACCCGGCAGCCCACCATGCCCTTCATGCCAGTCTACACTAATCCCATTTGTCTGCATTTGATCTGTATCCTTTTTTTCTGTGCCTCTTCAAGTACCTGCCTAAATGCCTCTTAAATCCAATGGTTGTCTCCTCTCCCCCCTCCTTTCCCCCCCTCCTCTGCCCCCTCCTCTCCCCCCACTCTTCTCACCTCTTCCTCTCCCCCCCCAGCCTCTCTCTCCCCCCTCTTCTCCCCCCCCCCACTGCCCCCCTCTCTCTCTCTCTCTCTCTCTCCCCCTCCTCTCTTCCCCCCCTCTCTCGCTGTTTTCTGCCCCTCTCTGTGTGTCCGTCCCCCCTCTCTCTCTGCCCGCTGTCTCTACCCCCTTCCCTCCCCCTCTCTAGATGCACCTGCAAGTTGGGGGCTATGCGTGAGTGGATAGGGCGGGGATGGGGTAAAAAGAGCAAATTAATAATATTAAATTAATAAAAGATCAAGGGGGATGGTTAGTGTGTGTGTGTGTGGGGGGGGGGGGGTTAGTGTGTGTGTGTGTGTGGGAGGTGGTTAGTGTTTGTGTGTGGGGGGGGGGTGTGTTGTGTGTGTGTGTGTGTGGGGGGGGTGGGTAGTGTGTGTGTGACGCCGCAGGCCACCACACCCGCAACCACGCTTTGAGGGGACGGGACCCAACAAATGCTACTTGGTCTAGTTCTCCTTAAATATCTTCATCATTTCTGCCCAAGGTACATCAGGAACCAGAATATTTTTCACTCTAAGGATTTATGAAAGAATTCCAGTTTTTGTGCATTTTTTATAATGTCAGTCTGGCAGAACTGACTCCAGCAAAGATTGCAGGATACAGAATCATCTCCAATTACTTTTAACCTGACCTTTGGCAATCCAAATCTATGCAGGTTCACCCATAGATTTTTAGGGCATTTTCTAAGCTAGTAGGACCAATACTAGTAAAATATTTTATGATATTCATTAAATAAAATAATATATTCCATTATTAGACACAAAAAGCTGGAGTAATGCCCCTGTCCCACTTAGGAAACCTGAACGGAAACCTCTGGAGACTTTGCGCCCCACCCAAGGTTTCCGTGCGGTTCCCGGAGGTTGCAGGTAGTGGAAGCAGGTAGGGAGACTGACAAAACCTCCGGGAACATCACGGAAACCTTGGGTGGGGCACAAAGTCTCCAGAGGTTTCCGTTCAGGTTTCCTAAGTGGGACAGGGGCATAACTCACCAGGTCGCACAACATCTCTGGAGAAAAGAATCAGGTGATGTTTTGGGCTGAGACCCTTCTTCAGACTGAAGAAGTCTCAAGCCGAAACGTCACCTATTCCTTTTCTCCAGAGATGCTGCCTGTCCCTCTGAGATACTCCAGCTTTTTGTGTCTATCTTCGGTTTAAATCGGCATCTGAAGTTCCTCCCTACACAAGATTCAAGATTCAAGATTCAATTTATTTGTCATTTGGACCCCTTGAGGTCCAAACGAAATGACGTTTCTGCAGCCATACATTACAAACAAATAGACCCGAGACACAACATAATTTACATAAAGGTTTACAGTAAGGCCCCGCTCCAAGAGCTCTTCAACCCCGCAACTCGGGCGGGAGAAGTCGCCGTTGCGGGAGCCCTGAAAAGCGGTCTCCCTCCAGGGACCCGCGGGCTCCCGGTGCCGCCGTCTGCCAGACCCGCAGTTGCAGCCTCCGAATCTCCGGAGGTCGGGCCGCAGCAGCGCTCCACCACCGCTCCACCCGCTCTGGACTCGGCCAGCTCCGCAACGGCGAGGTGAGTAGTCAGCACCAGAGCCCCCGGTCTTCCTGTTGGAGGCCGCTCCACTTGCAGCCCCAACGACAACGGAGACCCGACAAAGAAAAGGTCGGGTCTCCCGTGCAGAGAGAGATTTAAAAGTTACCCCCTCACTCCTTCCGCATCCCCACCCCCCCACACACATACCCCAACAAAAACTACATAAAAACATAGACAAAAAATAATAAAAACGCAGACGGGCTGCAGAGGCCGCTGCTGACGAAAGTCGCGCCGCCTACTTCCATTAGTTTAATTATGGGTAGTAATACAGTGATGTAATGAATGAATTTTAGCCAGGGTATGAACAGCAATATGATATGGGTAGCTATAGAATGTGAACGTGTCAGACATAAATAATCAGCTAATGGACGTCTGAAATCCAGGTACAGCCTTAGTGGATTATTTAGTTGTGTTTCTCTGAGAAAATCTTCTCTGAAAGACAAAGTTCACCAGCCGAGTTTACCATTTCAAATGCAATTGACGTCAGCAATCCTCTGTACAAGAATGAAAGGACATCAGTGAGTGTTTCTATTTGCTTTTGTTGCCAAGTAGACCTTGTTGAGCAGTGGAAGTATGTAGATAGTAGTTTGGGACTGGATCATTCCTTCTCTCTGGGCCAAATATTGGCTAATTAAATGTCTAAAAATGTCAGCGAAGACTCAGTATTGTACTGTGCCTCCAGGTCACAAGATCAAGTGTTTATTCAACACTAGACATGTAACTACTTCACCATGTGTGTCAAATATTGTTCGTGCAGTAAGGACACATTCTGAGGATGAATGCATATCATTCATTTTCCGTCCATTCAAAGTAAGCTTCTTGCCTTTTGAATTCTTGAATTTCCGATTCTGTAGTCTACCTGCCAATTCTCTAGCCCCCAAGAGAGGATTTGAAGATATACCTCCACATTTTAAAAGTATTCTGTTGTGGCTGAAAACCTTTGACCATTCCACTAGGGTGGGGCTAATCATGAGGGGGTGCCCACTACTTTTATAAACTGCTGCTTAATGAACATATTGTAAATGAAAATCATATTAATTTTAATGACAAAAGTGTTAACATTTTTGAAAAAGTATCTTTCAGCTAAGATACCATCCATCTGTGTTAAACATCTGGAGCTTATTAAACAGTTTCCAATATCTCATTCACATACAGTAACTTTGCTACAGCAACCATTCCCTGTGCAGAGAAAGTTATCGAAATAGTACAAACTGCAACCCATGTTTCTTGGCTAAGGCAAAGTTTTGCCACACCAAAGGATTTGCAGGTCAGCATGGTGCACTTTTTATGTGTTACTATTTTTTTGTTTAATTACCATGTGAATGAAGATGTCGTTTTGAATTGCTTCACTGCTGATGGGACCAGGAAAAGGTGAGGAATGCAGACAAAATCAACTGCATTCCTTTAGCCTTCATCTTTACTGTTGTGAGATATTTCTTTTATTCTGACTGCTTTGATCTTTATTTACAGGAATGCCTATCAGCCAGGAGTCACTTGCATATTTCAGTAGACTTGGCAAATCCAAATGACAATTCTATCAAGGATTCTCAGTTTTGGTGAATTATTGGGTGTTCAGTCAACAAAAAAAAAGTCATTTTACAAGAATCATTAAGACAATAGATAATTGTGTTTCTTATTTTAGATTAATAGCTCATTAATTTGTAAGTATGCTGTTTAAAATCCACAATGACCCAATAAAACTGTACTTTAACTTTCTTGTATTGTTCACAGTGAGATACACGCAATAATTATTTTTATTGGGATCATGTTCAATGATCCCCAAAATCTCATTTTCACTGGTGCAGTTAGATGTAGCTGGTAACGAAAATGCTTAAAAATAAGTGATTTTTCAATCAAGGCAGATGACTACTCTGTGTAAAGATCAAAAGTTGATTTTATATGTATGATTTCTACATGGCTATCCTCTGCTCATTTCATTTTATGTAGAAGATATCCTATTTTTATTAGGCCGCTCTGTTTCTTGAGTAAATTCAATTTCTTTGCTGTGCAATATTTCACACACAATAAGTCAAACATCCAACCTGTCCCTAATATATGGAATCCAAGATGGCGTCGCGTGCACAACGCGAGGCTCTGCGTCTCCGTAGTTTTTGTAATTTAGTTTTTTCTGTTAATAATTACCTTAGTTTTCGCCCGGAGCACCCGAGCAAAGACTCTGCACGGCCGTCAGGAGCTCCTGGAGCTCGGCCGTCTCTGCACAACGAGCCCCAGAAGCGACTTTCAACTGCCGCCGGAGATCGCCAGGACACCGTGGTCTAGCGGGTCAGCGCCCCCGACAGGAAGCACCCGGAGGCAGCGCAGGGACCGCAAACAAAGGTGTGGGAAGCGGGGAGGCCATCGAGCTAGGCTGAAATCAAATCCTCACCAGCCAGCTCTGCCCAGCATTTTCCTCGCAAATGTCCGGTCCCTGGTGAGTAAAATAGACGAACTAAGGCTGCGGATCACCACACACAGAAGGATCGCCGACTGCAACGCCATGGTATTCACGGAAACATGGCTCAAGGACAACATCCCAGACAACGCCATTGAGCTGGAGGGACGCACTGTCTTCAGGGCCGACAGATCAGTGGAGGACTCCGGTAAGACCAAGGGCGGCGGACTGTGCATTTATGTGAACAACACATGGTGCACGGACGCTGTTAAGATTGGTAGTCACTGCTCTGCTGACCTGGAATACCTGATGTTAAAGTGCAGGCCCTTCTATCTGCCCAGGGAATTCACATCAACTGTTATCACTGCAGTCTATGTTCCCCCGGACGCTAATGCCAGGCTAGCAATGGAAGAGCTGCAAGCTGCTATCAGCAAACATCTATCTGCTCACCCAGAGGGAGCATTTATTGTTGCGGGCGATTTCAACCACTCCGACCTTAAAACTGTACTCCCCAGGTTCCATCAGCATGTTTCCTGCCCAACCAGAGGAAACAATGTTCTGGACTTAGTTTACACTAATATTACTGAAGCCTACAAAGCCCTCCCCCTCCCCCACCTTGGACAGTCTGACCACCTCTCCCTGTTCCTGCTCCTCAAATACACACCTCTGATCAGACGTGTGAAACCTACCATGAGGACAGTGAAGGTTTGGCCTGAGGGGGCTGTCTCTGACTTACAGGAGCAGTTTCAGCAGACAGACTGGAGTCTCTTTGCTACTCAGTCCACCTTCAATTCACAAGTGGACATCAACTCGTCCTCACTCCAAGAAGACAGAGGAGATTATTGTTGACTTCAGGCAGACCAGAGGAGGCAGTCATACCCCCATCCATATAAACGGGACTGAGGTGGAGCGCGTCTCCAGCTATAAATTCCTCGGAGTGCATATCTCGGAGGATTTGTCCTGGTCCCGCAACACCTCCGAGCTGATCAAAAAGGCACAGCAGCGCCTTTACTTCCTGAGGAGGCTCAAGAAAGCCCACCTGTCCCCCCGGATCCTGACCAACTTTTACCGCTGTACCATAGAGAATATCCAGACCACCTGCTTCACGGTATGCTACAGCAGCTGCACTGCTGCGGACAGGAAGGCACTACAACGGGTGATGAAAACCGCGCAGTACATCATCGGTGCCCCGCTCCCTGCCACCGAAAACGGTGTCTGAGACGGGCTGGGAAGATCATCAAAGACCCCTCACACCCCAACCATGGACTGTTTGCCCTCCTCCCATCAGGGAGGCGGTACAGGAGCATCAGGTCACGTACTAGTAGGATGAGGAACAGCTTCTACAATAACACAATCACATTGCTGAACTCGGAGTCCCGCCGATAGATTTCTCCGGTCCCTCCGTCCCCATTGTTTAATTATTCTGTATTTTTTGATTATTCTGTACCTTCTCTCTTTCTATTTTTTTTATTTCTTTATGCACAACTACTACGGACTGACGCAAAACTGCATTTCGTTGTACTCATACTTGTATTTGTGCGATGACATTAAAGTCGAATTGAATTGAATTGAATATTATCTGATTCATTGATGTCAATAAATGCTCTGAAAGAAAAAAGAGCAGGGGAATTGTACAGTGGTGCAGCAATGTTTTCCGATGGAAGGTGGAGTTTTCCACAATCATCAACGGAGGATGCGATCTCACTGGCTCTCCACTGCACACTAGACCAATTGTACAGTAAAATAGGCTACAGCTCGGCGTTCAATACCATCATCTCCTCCAAGCTGGTTATCCGAGGAGGTGTGGTGTTGCGGAACTCACGCTCAAACACAAAAACGAGTGAGTTTAAACACCTTTTTGGAATTCAGAGGAGGTACAGCGGACATGAAACATCTCTGTGTGTCACTGCGACGTTGCAGAGAGTTTTTGTGTGTTTTTTTGGACTGTGAGCACTTTTATCAGCTAACTGTCGAGTTCCCATAACAACCTGCCAGGAAACTGTGGCGCACCAAAAGGGGGAGAAAATCTTTCTAGACTTTTTACACCTGGGTCCAGGATAACCCCCCCCCCCCTAACTGCCTAGTCAGTGCTACGATAGCTAAAATAAAACAATTCCTCCACTTTGATGACCTGGAAAAGATCATCCACACATTCATCTCCTCCCGCCTAGATTACTGCAACTCCCTTTACACTGGCATCAGCCAATCTTCCCTGTCCCGCCTGCAACTGGTCCAAAACGCCGCAGCGAGACTCCTGACGGGCACCCGAAAAAGGGACCACCATCACCCCGATCCTGGCCTCTCTCCACTGGCTCCCTGTGCGGTTCCGTATAAACTTCAAGATCCTCCTCCATGTCTACAAAGCCCTCAATGGGCTTGCCCCCTCCTACATAAAAAGTCTTCTCACCCACGACTCCATCTCCAGGCCCCTCAGATCGGCCGACTTGGGGCTGCTGAATATCCCGCGGTCTAGGCATAAGCTCAGGGGCGACCGCGCCTTTGCGGTTGCAGCTCCTAGACTGTGGAACAGCATCCCCCTTCCCATCAGAACTGCCCCCTCCATCGACTCTTTTAAGTCAAGACTAAAAACTTATCTATAGTCCCAAGCCTTTCCTGACGTCCTCTGAGTGAGGGCTACATGTATATATGTATGTAGTTTATTTTGTTGTGCTATTCTTATAACAAATGTAAAGCACTTTGGCCAACGAGAGTTGTTCTTTAAATGTGCTATATAAATAAATGTGACGTGACTTGTGACTCGGCCGGTCTGGCTTCCCTGTGGTGTGGGAGGTTTTCTGCACCGTCTCAACCTCCTTTGGAACCTGGAGCTGACGAAGCCTTTCTCTCGGAGATAGGAGGTTTCCAACAACAAAGACTGCAGGCAAATCCCTTTTGTTGCTGCAGGAGCAGCGAAAACCAGCTGGGTTTGTCTGCGAACGTCAGCAGCTCGCCAGAGAATGCACGAGAGCCGAGATAGTCGGGCGAAGAGGTGGTGACGCAGCAGTTTTTTCGTGGGAGCCGCCATCATCAACGTTTGAGGCGTCACCACTTGCCTACCTCCCTCGAACTGTTCCATATTGTTTTTGTGTGTGGACTGTCTGGCATTGTGTTAAGTGCTATGTTTAAATTGCACGCAGGATCAGTGTTCTGGAGGAGCGGGGGCCTTCAGCTGCTTCGGCTGCAGTTTTGGAGATTCCCAACATCGGTCTCTACCCAAGACTGCGAGCTCCTAGATGTTAAAGTCCGCCGGCCACGGTTGGAGCATCGATCCCAGGCAAGAAATCGGCTCCGATGGTAAGTCCACGCCCCGCGGTGGGGCTCAAAGTCAGTCCCGAGCAAGGCGTCCAGCTCCACAAATTCTCTCTACAATGAAGTAAAATCCCCAAACACCCGTCCGACAGATCAGAAACAATCTTCAGGATTCAGTTGTGGATTTGTCAATGACCACTGTCCGCAGAAGACTTCATGAACAGAAATACAGAGGTTACACTGCAAGATGCAAACCACTGGTTAGCTGTAAAAATAGGACGGCCAGGTTACAGTTTGCCAAGAAGTACTTAAAAGAACAATCACAGTTCTGGATAAAGGTCTCGTGGACAGATGAGATGAAGATTAACTTATATCAGAGTGATGGCAAGAGTAAAGTATGGAGGAGAGAAGGAACTGCCCAAGATCCAAAGCATACCACCTCATCTGTGAAACACGGTGGTGGGGGTGTTACGGCCTGGGCATGTATGGCTGCTGAAGGTACTGGCTCACTTATCTTCATTGATGATACAACTGCTGATGGTAGTAGCATAATGAATTCTGAAGTGTATAGACACATCCTATCTACTCAAGTTCAAACAAATGCCTCAAAACTCATTGGCCGGCAGGTCATTCTACAGCAAGACAATGATCCCAAACATACTGCTAAAGCAACAAAGGAGTTTTTCAAAACTAGAAAATGGTCAATTCTTGAGTGGCCAAGTCAATCACCTGATCTGAACCCAATTGAGCATGCCTTTTATATGCTGAACAGAAAAAAAGGGGACAAGCCCCCAAAACAAGCATAAGCTAAAGATGACTGCAATACAGGCCTGGCAGAGCATCACCAGAGAAGACACCCAGCAACTGGTGATGTCCATGAATTGCAGACTTCAAGCAGTCATTGCATGCAAAGGATATGCAACAAAATATTAAAAATGACTACTTTCATTTACATGACATTGCTGTGTCCCAAACATTTTGGTGCCCTGAAATGGGGGTGGGGGGGGGCTATGTATAAACACTGCTGTAATTTCTACATGGTGAAACCAAAATGTATAAAAATGGCCTTTATTAAAATCTGACAATGTGCACTTTAACCACGTGATTTTTTTATATTACAAATCTCAAATTGTGCAGTACAGAGGCAAATAGATAAATGATGGGTCTTTGTCCCAAATATTACGCAGGGCATTGTAGCTGGTGATGTGGATGCCTGGGAATTTGAAGCTGTCAACGAATATTCTACAGCAGTTTGTTTGATGAGAACACGGTAGTGTTTACACTGTCACTTCCTTAGATCAACAATCAACTCTTACTCCTTGCTGATGTTGAAGGCTAGTTTAGTGTCCTCCTGACACCACTGGCAGCAATTCATTACTGTAGGCCTCAGAATGGTAATGATCCAGGGGTGTTGGGGATCCGGGAACAGGAGACAAAGACTGCCCATCTTCAAGGACCTGTTTGCATAGAATCTTTCTTCAGGCCAGCACATCCTACCTAGACCTCGTCAAATAACACTGTATGTGGAGGTTCAGTTTTTACAAGGCTATGCTCACTGATGTGTAAAATGTTGTGGGAAGATATTAAATTATGCTCTAATACTTGAACAGCTCTCTCTGGAGATCAATGTTACCAAGGCCTTCGGCTTCATCACTATTGATCCTTTTCGAGCAATTGCAGCGCATCTGTGTGATCGTATTATTTTTGCTCACTGCGGCATTGCAGGGTTCATACCAGCATTTTTTAAATGTTGTCAAGAGCCTCATTTATTGGCCAGCAATAGCAACATGGGTCTGGGATTTTCCCTCATTGCTAACTTCCATTGAGTGCAGAGAGCCATTGAATGAGCTTGTGCCTGTAAGACTTCCCATGGATAAGCCAGATCTTTTAATTGCGGAAACTACTTCACTAAACTGGTTCAAGCCTTTAATTTAGAGGTTAAGGCAAGATAGTAGTGAAATTGAGATGGACTACAATGGATAAATTATAGACATTTAAAATGTTGGAAATGTTTTGAATAGAAAGATCACTCATCCAATTTTCACTTACTGAGAGTGGAACCACCCATGCAAGCTCTGGAATATTATTTCTTCTTCTTGCTTATGGCGTGCACAGCCTAAAGTTGTAGGACAACTTGTTCTATTTGATCTCATTTGATTGTGCACGCCAGGTTGATTGCATTCGTCGAAACAGGGTGGACCACGTGAAGGTTGCAATCTCCCAGACTGTCATCATGGGTTGCCATCGAAGGAACCTTCTGGGTCTAAATATTTAATGTAAAGCAAAACTTTAATATTTTTGATTTTAAATATATGCAGGCATGAGATTTCTCCGCAGATTTCGAGATTCGGTAAAAAAATTAATAAATAATAATAAGAGAGAGTACAGAGGAGATTTACTAGAATGTTGCCTGGGTTTCAACAACTAAGTTACAGAGATAGGTTGAATAAGTTAGGTCTTTATTCTCTGGAGCGCAGAAGGTTAAGGGGGGACCTGATAGAGGTCTTTAAAATGATGAGAGGGATAGACAGAGTTGATATGGACAAGCTTTTCCCTTTGAGAATAGGGAAGATTCAAACAAGAGGACATGACTTCAGAATTAAGGGACAGAAGTTTAGGGGTAATATGAGGGGGAACTTCTTTACTCAGAGAGTGGTAGCGGTGTGGAATGAGCTTCCAGTGGAAGTGGTGGAGGCAGGTTCATTGGTATCATTTAAAAATAAATTGGATAGGCATATGGATGAAAAGGGAATGGAGGGTTATGGTATGAGTGCAGGCAGGTGGGACTAAGGGGGAAAAAAATGTTGTTCGGCACGGACTTGTAGGGCCGAGATGGCCTGTTTCCGTGCTGTAATTGTTATATGGTTATATGTGAGCCACTGCGCCGATACTTGAGTGCAGGGAAATCCGCGGAGTCGATTTTAGCGGAAAACGTGTACGCGGGTGCGGGCAGACCGTCTTTGCATGCGCATCTCTACGGCTAGCGCTTGACTCTGCACATGTAGAGTAGCAGTTTTCCTTGTTCCCTAGGCCTACCGTACCGGGGTTGGGACGGGGAGCACAGAGTTACGTACATTTGAAAAACAAAAGCATTCAAGAGTCTGTATGTCATAGACACTATAATGTTCTTTTTTTAAATCTGATTCAATCAGGTAAAATGTGTTATTGTAAGGTATAATTATAAAAAAAATTACAATATAAATTAAGGGTAAACAAGCAAGGGAATGAAGTCATTTCAAGGTTTAATTATCAAAAAATGATCAAAAATTTCCTGTGTAAAGGATACTTCTCTCTAATTAGAGTAAGCAAGCAAGGAACAGGTGTCATGTTACAAGTAGGTGTAGATGTAGGTAAAATATTTTCAGTATGACTTAAGTGTAAACAAGCAAGGAGTTGGTGTCATTTTAAGGTATGATTATCACAAATTTTCCGTGTAAATTAAGAAGTGACAAGCAAGTAAAGTGTTATTTTACGGTACAATTTAAAAAAAATTACAGTTTAAATTAAGGGTAAACAGGCACGAAAACTGTCATTTCAAGGGACAATTATCAAAACATTTTTGCATAAAAGGGGCATCCATCTCTTCCTCTTTTTCATTTTTTTCCTCTCATGCCTGATATGTGCTCTTCCATGTAGTTTTTACATAAATTTGCCATTTAGGAGAAAACATATTTTAAATTATATTTTTAAAGGATGTTACACAATTATATTTAACAATATACAATTAACAGCCTATACAGAGTATTCTCTTCATTAAAAATGCACATAGTAGACATGGCTGCTTAATTTAATGATGCATGGGTGGAAAACCTGGGCTTGCTTCCGTGAAAAAACTGCTACTGTATCACACAAAACTGGTGTAACTCATCCAATCAATGCAGCACTTTCCCCGGCACCAAAGAATTTCTAGCTTCAACATAGAAACATAGAAAATTAGGTGCAGGAGAAGGCCAATCGGCCCTTCAAGCCAACACTGCCATTCAATAGGATTATGGCTGATCATCTAAAATCAGTACCCCATTCCTGCCTTTTCCCTTTTCCCCATATCCCTTGATTCCTTTAGCCCTAAGAGTTAAATCTAACTTCCTCTTGAAAACATCCAGTTAACTGGCCTCCACTGCCTTCTGTGGCAGAGAACTCCACAGATTAACAACTCTCTGGGCAAAAACGTTTCTCCTCATCTCAGTCCTAAATGGCCTACCTCTTATTTTGAAACTGTGACCCCTGGTTCTGGTGTGGGTATCATAGTTCTGCTTCATGGCCTCTTGTTAAAGAAATTAACGTAAAAAAAATATTTCCACAGAGACACATGTTTTTGTAAAAAGTTTTTTTCTATAATGTAGCATTTAGAAAAGCTAAAAATAATGCTTATTGGGTCCACTTCATACATAAAAATCCAAAAGTAGGAGTTGCATATTTTAAGAATCATCCATTGTATGCAATTACATTTGAAGTAATTACATTTCCTAAGCAGTACTTCGGAAAAACCAAGAACTTTGCTGCTAATGTCTGAGATTAAGTTTCTAAAGTTAGTTAAATTGTTGTAGTGATTCCAAGCAGAAAATTTATTCTGTCTACAGTTAAATTAATTTTAGGCATGTGCGGTGAAAACTGTTAATGAAAGCAATTGGTCGACAATTTACTTACACATTGTTGTTTAGAAGAAATCTAATAAAGCAATAAAATATTTTCTGAATGTTGACATTTTGCGTGATTCTGAGATGCAGAGATGTTGGTGTCATCTCTCTGCATCTCAGGTCTCTGCAATTTTTCAGCAGATCCACAATAAGCTGGTATGCAGAATGTTCCAAGTTAGAAAGCTAACTGAACATAAAGGCTACCAGGACCAGGGAACGGGGGGTATAAAATAAATTTTTAATAAAAACACGGTTGGTATATCCTTTTTTGCGGAGTTTTGTGTTACAATAGAGCAATTGATTTTCTTTTTTTTTTTTTTCTTTCTTTTTTTTTTTTTTCTTTCTAGGGTCTTATTTCTTTTCTTTACTTCCTTCTCTAATTCCTTCCCTAAGGGGTTCTCTTCTCCCAACACTTTCCTGCACCTTCACGATTCTTGCTTACTTTCCTTACTTCTTTTATTTCTATCTTTTTTAAAGCTCAAAAGTGGTACAACATAATGTAATAAGATATATGCGATGTATTAATGTGATTTACTGTACTGCTAATAAAAATAAAATTAAAAAAAAGAAAGCTAACTGAATGATATCAGTTATTACTGGGGAAATCAAATGCAAAGGATGTTAGGCTTCATTTAAGAAGGGTATTTGTGGAAAAATATCTGGAGTGTTGGATAAATATAGACCTCTTTATTTATAGAATTGCTTTAGAAGCAGTTCAGAAAAGGATGAGTGGACTGATACCTGCAAATGAAGATTGGATAGGCTGGTTTTGCATCTGCCAGATTTCAGAAGAGCGACAGAAGACGACTGCAATTTGTAAAGTATTGAGAGATCTTGGCAGGATGGATGTGGAATGAATATTTCCATATGTGAAAGGATTTCGAACAAGGGGGAAGGGATTGTTTAAAAATGAAGAGTTGCCCATTTGACTTTCAAACAAAAGACAGGGGGAGTCCACTCATCCTTTTCTGAACTGCTTTTTCAAAACTAAAAAATGGTCAATTCTTGAGTGGCCAAGTCATTCACCCAATTGAGCATGCCTTCATCGTATAAAAGGCATGCTCAATTGGGTTCAGATTGGGTGAATGACTTGGCCACTCAAGAATTGACCATTTTTTAGTTTTGAAAAACTCCTTTGTTGCTTTAGCAGTATGTTTGGGATCATTGTCTTACTGTAGAATGAACTGCCGGCCAATGAGTTTTGAGGCATTTGTTTGAACTTGAGCAGATAGGATGTGTCTATACACTTCAGAATTCATTATGCTACAACCATCACCAGTTGTATCATCAACGATGATAAGTAAGGCAGTACCTTCAGCAGCCATACATGCCCAGGCCATAACACCCCCACCACCGTGTTTCACATCCACTGTTTCAATGAGGTCCCCCCCCCCTCATTCTTCTAAACTGCAGCGAGTACAGGCCCAGTGCGGACAAACGCTCATCATAGGTTAACCTACTAATTCCTGGGATCATTCTTATAAACTTCCTCTGGAACCTCTCCAGACCCAGCACATCCTTCCTCAGATTGCTCACAATATTCCAAATGTGGCCTTACCAGCACCTTATAGAGCCTCAACATTACATCCCTGTTTTCGTATACAAGCCCTCTTGAAATAAATTGAGTTTGCTTTCACAGGCTCACCACTTCCTTCCATCCAGTCCACCCTCATGATGTGTTGCATCGTGAAGGCTGGATGTATTGTCAAGGATTCTTGTCATCCTGGCCTTTTTTCTCTACGATATGGGATAAGATACAGGAGTCTGGCAGCTCATACATTCATAATTAAGAACAGCTTTTTCCCACTACAATCTGACTCCTGAAAAAAATCAATTTTCTCACATCTCATTCCCTGAAGAGCTGCCACATACTCTCACATTTTGGTCTGAAGAAAGGTCCTGACCCGAAATGTCACCTATCCATGTTTTCCAAAGATATTGCCTGACCCACTGAGGTACTTCAACACTTTGTGGGGTTTTTTTTGTAAACCAGCATCTCCAGTTCCTTGTCTCCACTCTTACTATTTGATTATTCTGTTATTGTACTTTAAATATTATTTTGCCAGACCCACAATTTGCACTAGAAAATTTGCACCAATCTGTTGTATTGAACTTGTTGTTGTATTCGTTGTACACCATTTATTCAATGAACTTAATGTGAACAAAACATTTCATAGCACGCTGGTGTATTTAACAATAAACTGATCTAATCTGATCTAAAACACACTTTGTTTGTTTAAGCACTCTGTGACGTTTGGAAGATGTTTGAGCAGTTTACAACACATTTGGAAGTTGCCCAGTTAGGTTTCTGACCATCAGCAGTGCATTCCTTTAAAATCACAAGAATATATAAAACAGGAATGGGTCTAGGCCATTTGTACCCTTGAATGTTCCCCATTACTCAACAAGATCATTTTATTCAACAAGTTCAAATACTATATTCCTGCATTATCCCATATCCCTTGATTTCTTTGCAAACATACTTCTGTAGTAAACACATGTTGTTAAATGCTGTGGTGGTGCCTTGCAGAACTGAATAGTTGCTTAATGTTACATCTGCAGTTACAGTTTTGACCGGGATTGTCAGGGATAGCTTCTTGGAAGTAGTAGACATGAGGAAGATTTAGCTCTTAGGGCTAAAGGAATCAAGGGATATGGAGAAAAAGCAGGAACGAGGTACAGATGATCGAACATGATCATATTGTATGACAATGCTGGCTCAAAGGGCTGAATGGCCTACTCCAGCACATATTTTTCTATGTTTCTATGAACTGCAGAAGCTGTTTGTTTTTTTCAAATGTTGGAGTAACTCTGCAGGTCAAGCAGCGTCTCTCAAGGACATAGAAAGGTGAAGGTACACAAATATGCTGGAGAAACTCAGCAGGTGCAGCAGCATCTATGGAGCGAAGGAAATAGGCAATGTTTCGGGCTGAAACCCTTCTTCAGACTGATTGGGACCCATCTTGAAAGGCAGCAACAAGTGTACTGCACCAATTGTTTGTCCCAATGCATCCGACATTATTTCCCGCAAAGATACCAAGGTCCAAAAGAAGATGCTGCCATTGAAGTCTTCAATATCTGTTTTATGCTAAGTCCTTTATTAGTTCACTGTTTACACCTTCACACTGCAATATGTCCACTGTGCTTCCCAAAGCAAGAGGACAACAATATGCAACATGCAGGTGGTTTTAATACAAATCTAATCTAAACACATTTTAACGTCCGTTATTGCCTTTCAAAAGGTACATTAAATCTGTCACTTAGAATTTTTTCCAAAAATATATCTCCACTGATTTGTGGCTCACTGGCCTATAGTTACCAGCTTGCACCTGTTTAAGCACAGCACAACAGGAATAAGCTCTTCTGCAGATATCAACACATATGTTCTATCATTCCCGGCGAGAGGGCCTGAACATCGGGCCACCCGTGGCGGCGACTACAGGGTGCTCGGGAGGCCCCGACCACGGGTGAACATCTGGGAAGATCAGCGAGGAGGCTGACTGGACTATGGTTCCTTCCCTAACTTTGGTGCTGCTGTGGGGATGTTGTGTCGTGGACTTCTGTGTTTGTGTTTTTTTATTTTTTATGACTGTAAGGAAAATCCATTTTGTTGTCGCTTATGAGACAATGACAACAAATTGAATCCAATCCAATCCAATATGACCTGATTAATATTTACAACTTCATCATCATAATTAATCATTTTTACATTATTGGTTTATTTGTGTTTGATCAACTTGTACTTGCACTTTGAGACCATTTGCTGGGAATTTTCTTAACAATGCAGCTGCCCAACAGCCAGATCTTCTCCAGAAGTGTGTTGGAAATATTGTGAGCATATGTTATTCGTTACATTTCTGATAAAGTAGCAGAGTTCAGCCAGTTTCACAGAAATCATTAACAGGTTCAAATAAGAACAGAATAGTAGAAATGTTTAGCACCAGACAGTATGTCTCTTCAAAGATGCTATTTGTCCTATTTGCAAAATATTTCTAGCATCCCCTGTTCTGCTTCAATGGGGATATCATTTACAACTGAAATATGACATATTAAAATGTTTAAATGTCTGCCCACTCAGGTGAATGTAAAATATGCTTGATATAACTTCAAACCTAATCAATATTTATACCTCCATTGACATATCATGTTGTTATTGTGGAGCTTCCTTTGTGGGAATTGGTTGCCATGTTTCCTACATAAATCATATAAGTAACAATACTACATAAACATTACTTCTCCGTGAATTGTCACCGTGTCGTGGTGGAGAAGCTTGTGTGGGCCTAAGATCCCGAGAGCGATGCCGTCTGGAGCTATGGTCCTGGTAGGGCCACCCATGGCAGTAAGGTCGAGGGGGAGGTATCTGACAAAGAGCAATCCAATCAAGACCTCGACGGTGGAACAGGCAGAGGATGATGGCAGATCTTAGTGGAGCGTCACAATGGCTGGGAAGGCGGAACACATCATATATGTTGATTATTTTATTTATTATTGTCTTTTACCTACCATTGTCACTTTTATCTTTTTTTTTTAAACCTTAATTTTATCCTTGTAATATCATTGCTGAGGTGACCCATTGTCTTGTCAAACACATTTCATTGCACCGTTGACCCTGTGTTAACCTACATATGACAAATAAAACTGAACTGAACTGATGAAGGCTGCAGCAGAAAAGTGTCTCTGGTCGTCTTGGACCCCATGCCACTGGATCCCGACCCAGATCTGTCAAGGACAGTGGGGTTGGCTCTCTGTGCACCAGTCTCCCCACGTTAAATAAAGTCACACACAGGCGTCCTCCATATAGGGAATAGCACCCTGAAGACACCCATGGTCAGCCATGACCGAAGGGGGCCTAAGAGAAGACTACATAAACACATACTGTAATTGGCTGTAAAGCTTTATGGGGGCCTGTCCCACTTAGGTGATTTTTTAGGCAACTACAGGCGACTAGTTTGTCACCACGTGTTCGCCGGGAGTCGTCTCCTCAGTCGCGCAAAAAGTCGTAGCGTCTTTCTGGTCGCCGCTAAATTTTCAACATGTTGAAACATTTTTGACGACCGTGGGTTTGACGCCAATGAGCGTAGCTTGACTTCTCCTGACGTAGGTGCTGTCTTAGGTTGTCGCCAGGATGACGTAGGTTGTCGCCGGTTTTTCGGCGACCTGCTACGACTATGACAGTCGCCGGCAGTTGCCTAAAAAATTGCCAAGTGGGACGGGCCCATTAGGAGTCACCTAAAGCCATGTAATGTTTACAAACATTTTTCTTTCCTTCTTTTTCTCTTTCCATTTCTTATTCTGTTTTTTCTTTCTTGATTTTGTGATTCCAGTACACTTCCCATAGCTATTTTAACACTAAGTATAAACTACATTTACTTCAATAAAGGAGACTTAACAGGTAAGGTGAACAATCTCAGGGTGTGGATTGACTCGGAAGACTTTGATATTATACCCAAAACAGAAACATGGCTGAAGGAAGAGCAGGGCTGGCAGCTCAATGTTCCAGCATACAAATGCAATAGATGTGATAGAGATGCAGGTAAGAGAGGTAGGAACGTCACCTTTTTGATCAGGGAGGACATAACTACTGTGCTCTTTGGGGCTCGTCCAGTGAGGCTATGTGGTTAGAACTTGGAAACAGGAAGAGTATGATTGCTTTGAAAGGTCTGTACTATAGTCCCTTCCCCTCCCCTCCAACCCCTCAAATAGTCAGTGGGAATTAGAGGAAGGCAGAGTTCGGGATTAGCTCAGCAGGTCTCAGGAGTACATGGATGGGCAACGTTTTGGGTCAGGACTGATTGTGGGGGGAGGGCGGGCAAAAGGAAGCTGAAAGAGACCAGAGGTGGGACAATACCTACTAGGTAATAGGTCAACGCAGGTGAGGAGGGTTATTTGTTCAGCAGATTGCTGGACAAAGGCCAGAGATCTAAAATCGGAAGGTGTGTGACAAAAGGATAGAAGAGTTGCAAATTGCGATGCGAGAATTGTGTGGAGTGTTGGCAGTTAGCTGTAAAAATAATAGCAGTGTCAGGAGGAGATTTCAAATGTCCTTATATTGACATGGTCTCCCACAATGTAAAGGGTTTAGATGGGATGCAATGTGTTAAATATGTCCAGACAAATTTCCTTAACCAATACATAGAGGGTACCACTGAGAGTACACAACACTGGATCTCCTTTTAAGCAATAAGGCAGGGCAATGACTGAAGGATCAATGGAAGAACACTTTGGGACCTGTGACCATGTTTCTATTAGTTTTAAAGTTGTTAAGAAGAAGGATAAGACTGGCGTACAGGTAAAGGTCCTAAATTGTGGCAATGCTGCTTTTGGAGGCATTAGACGGGAGCATGTAAAGATCAATTGGGAGAGTCTGTGCGCAGGTAAGGTGATGGCAGGCAAGAGGGAGGCTTCCAAATGTGATATAGCAAATGTACTCGGGCACTCCACCTCCAGTTTAAATTCCATTTGGAATATTTTGGAGGACCAAGAAACCAAGAAAGAATTGTATCTGATGTTCCTGTTAAGGTGAAGGGCAAGGGGAGCAGAATATTGGAGAGTGGCTAATGTTGTACAATTATTTAAAAAGGGCAGCTAGGACATGGCTCCAGAGTATCTGGGTCCTGGGGAGAGGTTGAATACAGGTTGATGTCCAGATGTCCTTTAATTGATAATATGTATGAGGGTTTTGCAAAGGGAGCTAGGTCCTGCTGCAAATGCATGCTCAGGATTGGTTGGGAGATGATAGGGTTATTATAATGTTGATAACTATGTTGCATGGTCTTTGCGCCGTTACTCATGACTGGTGGGGCTTCCCCACACCCCCCCCCCCCCCCCCCCCCCCCCCCCCCCCCCCCCCCTCCTATGTATTTCACGCCAAGGGCCCGTAAAGGTATAAAAGAGGGGAGAACATATGAGAGTGTGCCGATCTTCTGGGGTAGCACATGGGACCATGCTGAACTTCCGGAGGTGTTCTATTCGCACGAGGCTAAAGGGCTTGAACGAATAAAGACAAGGGTCGGACCCGCGGTGTTGGATTAGGTATCGTATAGGTAGTGTGTTTGTGTTGGAAAATAAAGTTAGTTGATCCAGTGCTTGTATTCAATGTTTTGCTGAACCAGACTAACAGGGTAAGATGAGGATTGGAATTACATTCGGATAGGTAGGGACTGATTAGGGATAGCTACCATGGCCTTGTCCATGGGAAATCATGTCACACGAAACTGGTAGACTTTTTTGAAAAGGTTGCCAACCTGATTATTGAGGCCAGAGCAGACGATGTTGTCCATATGGCCTCTAGTAAGGCCTTTGGTAAGTTATAGGGAGAGCCTGGATAGGTTGGACATTTTTCTTTAGAGTTTAGGAGGCTGATTGGGTAACATCATTCAAGTATACAAAATCACGAGGGACGTATATAAGGTGAACATTTACAATTTTTGTTCCGAGAGTAGAGATTTCTAAAACTAGAGGGCATAGGCTTAAGGGAGAGAGAATTAAGAGGGATCTCAGGAGCAATATTTTCCCTCAGAGTGCAGTCCGTGTATCGTTACAGACTTCATAAAGAAATGTGTGGAGGACTGCATCCCAACAAAAACCTTCCAAGTGTTTCCCAATCAGCAACCTTGGATGAACTATGAGATCCGCACTCTTCTGAAGACCAGGCACCGGGCATTCATGTCTGATGATACAGTGGTCTCCAAGAAGTCCAGATATGACCTTGGTAAGGCCATTTAAAAGGCCAAAAGGAACTTCTGCTCCAAACTAGAGGATGAGACAGATGTTCGGCAGCTGTGGAAGGGCTTGAATGCAATCACCTCTTACAAGGCGAGATCAGGAGGCAGCCCGAATGTCAGAGAAACATCACTCCCTGATGAGCTCAATGCGTTTTACGCATGCTTTGATAGACACTGATGTGCCTTCTCGAGCCCCCATTCGCTGTGATAGTATTTCAGTCACAGTCACAGAGGCCGACGTCAGGAAATCCTTCAGAGGGGTGAACACTTGAAAAGCACCTGGACCTGATGGTATACCCGGTTGTGTTCTAAAAACCTGTGTAGACCAACTGGCTGGAGTTTTTATGGACATTTTCTACCTCTCACTTCTGAGGTCTGAGGTTCCCACCGGCTTTAAAAGGGCACCAATTATACTGGTGCCCAAGAAGAGAAAGGTGACGTGCCTCAATGACTATCGACCTGTGGCACTAGTGTCTGTGGTGATGAAGTGCTTTGAGAGGTTGATCATGGCGCAAATCAACTCCTACCTCGACAAAAACCTGGACCCACTGCAGTTCGCTTACCGCCACAACAGATCAACGGTGGATGCGATCTCGCTGGCCCTCCACTCCGCTCTGGACCACTTGGACAACAAAAACTCAGGCTGTTATTCATTGACTACAGCTCGGCATTCAACACAATCATCCCCTCCAAACTGGTTACCAAACTCGCAGAACTGGGTCTCTGCGCATCCCTCTGCAATTGGATCCTTGACTTCCTCATTCAATACAATAATACAATACAAATTTATTATCATTTGAGCCCCAGTGAGACTCAAACGAAATGTTGTTTCCACAGCCATACAAACAAAGACACTGTCTTACAGACATACACATAATTAAATTCACACAAACATCCATCACAGTGAAGCCACTGTGATGGAAGGCAAGTCTTTTCTCTCCCCTGTTCTCCGTGTCTCTCCCGATGTCCAAGCCCCAGGCGGGCGATGATGAGTCCCACGGCCATTTTAGGCCGCGCGGGGCGATTTAAGGCCCCGCTCCCGGTCTGAAAGTCCAAGGTTGGAACCCCCACGGGCGATGGTGAGTCCCACGGCCATGAAGCCGTGCCGGGTGATGTACTGTCCCGGTCCGGGTCGTTCCAACCCCGTGACACCGGCTGGAGAAGTCGCGTTGCGGGAGCTCCGGGAAGCGGTCTCTCTCTCTCCTCCCAGACCCGCGAGCTCCCGATGTCACAGTCCACCGGACCTGCGGCTGCGTTGCTGGAGCCTCCGAGCCCCAGGAGTCGAGTCGCAGCAGCGAGTCACCGCCGCTCCCCACGCTCCGAGGCCGGCCACCCCCGACGATGGTGAGTCCGCAGATCCGCAGCTCCGCAGCTCCGCAGTCTCCGGGACTGGAGCCCCCGGGTCGTTCAGGCTGGAGGCCGCTCCACGGTGCTAGGCCCCAACGACAGCCGAGACCCGACAGGGAAAAAGTCGGGTCTCCCGGACAGGGAAGAGATTTAAAACAGTTTCCCCCCCCCCCCCCCCCCCCCCCCCCCCACATTTACACATTTAAAAATACTATTAAAAAACACCAAAACTACATTTAACTAGACAAAAAATAAAAAAAAAGACAGACAGGCTGTAGGGGCCGCTGCAACGGGTGAGTCGCGCCGCCAAGTGATATCTCTCTAACTTCTACAGGCGCACAGTAGAGAGTATGCTGATTGGTTGCATCGTGGCTAGGTTCGGAAACTTGAGCGCCCTGGAGCGGAAAAAACTACAAAAAGAGGTAAATACTGCCCAGTCCATCATCGGCTCTGACCACAGTCAGTTCATATTGGTGGAAATGTGTCAGCCTCGATAACAATCAGCACGGGAGCACCTCAAGGCTGCGTGCTCAGCCCCCTGCTGTACTCACTCTATACCCATGACTGCATAGCCGGTCATAGTGCGAAGTTCGCTGACGACACGACTGATGTGGGACGTATCACTGACGTGGACGAGTCAGAGTACAGAAGTGAGATCGACCGACTGTCCAAATGGTGCCAGCACAATAACCTGGCCCTCAACACCAGCAAAAACAAAGGAACTGATTGTGGACTTTGGAAGGGGGAGGATGGGGACCCACAGTCCCGTTTATATCAACGGGTCGATGGTGGAAAGGGTCAAGAGCTTCAAATTCCTGGGCGTGCACATCTCTGAAGATCTTTCCTGGTTCGAGAACACTGATGCAATCTTAAAGAAAGCACATCAGTGCCTCTACTTCCGGAGAAGATTAAGGAGAGTCGGTATATCTCTCTAACTTCTACAGGTGCACAGTAGAGAGTATGCTGATTGGTTGCATCGTGGCTAGGTTCGGAAACTTGAGCGCCCTGGAGCGGAAAAAACTACAAAAAGAGGTAAATACTGCCCAGTCCATCATCGGCTCTGACCTCCCGTCCATCGAGGGGATCTATCACAGTCGCTGCCTCAAAATGGCTGGCAGCATCATCAAGGACCCACACCATCCGGGCCATACACTCATCTCCTAGCTACCTTCAGGTAGAAGGAACAGGAGCCTGTAGACTGCAACAATCAGGTTCAGGAACAGCTTCTTCCCCACAGCCATCAGGCTATTAAACTCGGCTCGGACAAAACTCTGAACATTAATAGCCAATAATCTGTTTATTTGCACTTTATCAGTTTATTTATTCATGTGTTCAGTGATCTGTTCAGTATCCGTGCCTACTATGTTCTGGTGTGCTAAAGCATAACAAGAATTTCATTGAACTATCAGGGACACAATGACAATAAAACTCTCTTGAACTCTTGAACTCTTGAAATAGTTGCCAGAGGGAGCTATAGAAGCCGATACAATTATGACTATTGATAGGTCATAAGTAATAGGAGCAGAATTAGGGTATTTGGCCCGTCAAGTCTACCATTCAATCATGGCTGATCTATCTCTCCCTCCTAACCCCATTACATACATACCTAGATACATAGACAATAGGTGCAGGAGTAGGCCATTCAGCTCTTTGAGCCAGCACCGCCATTCAATGTGATCATGGCTGATCATCCGCAATCAGTACCCTGTTCCTGCCTTCTCCCCATATCCCTTGATTCTGCTAGCCCTAAGAGCTCTGTCTACTCTCTTTCAGCGTATGATCAACCTCGGAGAGACCAAATGCAGGCTTGGCGATCGCTTCGCCCAACACCTCCACTCAGTTCGCAATAACCAACCTGATCTCCCGGTGGCTCAGCACTTCAATTCCGAATCCGACCTTTTTTTTTTTTTGTACAGTTTGCAAACATATGCGATAATGTAGCTTCTAATCCGAATCCGACCTTTCTGTCCTGGGCCTCCTCCATGGCCAGAGTGAGGCCCACTGCAAATTGGAGGAACAGCACCTCATATTTCGCTTGGGTAATTTACACCCCAGCGGTATGAACATTGACTTCTCCATCCAATTTCAGGTAGTCCTTGCTTTCTCCCTCCTTCTCCTCCCATTCCCAGCTCTCCCACAGCCTACTGTCTCTGCCTCTTCCTTTCTTTTTCACACCCCCCCCCTCTCCGTCTGAAGAATGGTCTTGACCCGAATCGTCGCCTATTCCTTCGCTCCATAGATGCTGCCTCACCCGCTGATTTTCTCCAGCTTTTTTGTCCACCGCCCATTCACACAAGTTCTGTTATCCCTAACCCACTTCCTACTCATTATGGACAATTTTACAGAAACAAGTTAACCTACAAAGCCAATGCGTCTTTGAGATGTGGGAGGAAACCCACACGCTTGCAGGGAGAATGTGCAAATTCAACACAGATAGTGCCTGAGGACAGGATCGAACACAGATCCCTGGCGTGTGAGGCAGCAAGTCCACCAGCTGTGCCACTATATTTTGTTTTCCAACACACAAAAAATTATACGTTGATAACTGGTTACTAAAAAAAATAAACTATCCATTTTCAGTCTTAAATCTCTAAGTCACGCTATGTCCCCCTTTACAGCTACTGTATGTTTTAATTCAGTTCAAGACTATGGGGCAGTACATTGGCCATAAAGTTGCTGCCTAAAAGTGCCAGAGACTCGGAATTGATCCTGAATATGGGTGCTGTCTGTATGGAGTTTGCTCCTTTTCCCTTTGATCGCATGGGTTTTCTCCGGGTGCTCTTGTTTCCTTCCACATTCCAAAGGTGTGCAGGAACCTTTTTCAGACCCAACCCAAAATGTAATATTTTCCTTTTGTCCAGAGATTCTGTCTGACCTGTTGAGTTACTCCAACTTTTTGTGTCCATCTTCAGCTTAAACCAGCATCTGCAGTTTCTTTCCATACACACGATACTATACGATAGAACTTATACACACAGGCAGCACAACACACACACACACACACACACACACACACACACACACACACACACACACACACACACACACACACACACACACACACACACACACACGCACACACAAACTCACACGCACACACACACAAACACACACACAAACACACGCACACACATATATATATAAATAGTTACCAGACCAAGTGCAGACCCGTTGGGTCTGATCCCCCAATGTGCGGTTGGGTGGGGGGGGGAGGGGAGGTGGCATGCAGCGTCACACACATTAACGATCCCCCCCCCCCCCCCACATGCTAATTACCCTACTTGATATGATATTAATATTATTACTTTGCTCATTTACCCCATAACCACCCTATCTACTGAGGCATAGCCCCCAACTTGCAATCACATCTAGAGGGGGGGGGGGGGGGATAGAGAGTGAGGGCAGCGAGATAAGGGGCAGAGACAGAGAGAGAGAGAGAGAGGCAGAGAGGGAGAGAGAGAGAGGGGCAAGAGGGAGAGGGGGTGGAGGGTGGGGGAGGAGAAGAGGGTGCGTGGGTGAGGGGGGAAAGGTGGGGGAGGAGGGGAGAGAGGGAGGGAGGGGAGGAGAGAGAGAGGGGAGAGGGATGAGAGGGGGGTGAAAGTGAGGGGGAGAGAGAGGGGGTGCTGAGGGGGGTGAGGGGAGGTGGGGAGCAGGGAGGGGAGGGGGGGGGAGGATGGAGGGAAGAGGGTAGGGGGTGTGGAGGGGGGGGGGGGTTTAGGGGAGGAGGGGGGGGGGGAGAGGGGGGAGGAGAGGAGGGACGAGAGGGGGGGGGAGAGAGGGGGGAGGAGAGGGAGGTGGGGGAGGAGGAGGGGGGAGAGATGGGGGGGAGAGGGGAGGGGGGGAGGAGGGGGGGAGAGAGGGGGTGCTGAGAGGGGGGTGAGGGAGAGGGGAGGGTGGGGAGCAGGGAGGGGAAGGGTGGAGGGGAGGGGAAGGGGGTAGGGGGTGGGGGTGGGGGGGGGGGATTTAGGGGAGGGGGGGTGGGGGAGGGGAGGGGGGATGGAGGGGAGGGGGGGGGGAGGGGGAGAGAGGGGAGGGGAGGAGGAGAGGAGGGAAGGAGGGGGGAGGGGGAAAGAGAGGGGGAGAAGAGGAGGGGGGGAGAGGAGGGGGGAGAGGGGGGTTAAGAGGGGGGGAGGGGGTGGGGAGGGAGAGGAGGGGGGGGGGAGGGGTGGGTGGGGTGAGGGAGGGAGGGGGGGAAGAGAGGGGAGGGGGGAAGAGAGAGAGAGAGAGGATTGGAGGGAGAGCGAGAGTGCATTTTTTACTTCAACCCAAACCCCCCAAACAACCATTTGCAGGTAGTGCCTTTTTACTTCAAACCAACCATATTTTCATTTTCAAACCACATTAAGGGCACTCACAGTTGAGTAGACATGTGTTCAGTGTTATTCAGAGCTCAGAGATACGTGACCTCCATCTTGCAGAGACTGAGTGAGGTACACCACTTCCTGGTTTTATAGTCCCACCCCCACCCTCCAGCAGGGGCAGCAGAAAGAATGGTGATTTTTTTTTAAAACATTAATATGTCTCTGATTTTTCATCGATGGGAAAAATCCTCTGGTCCAGGAAGGCAGACGTGGGCTCTGAGCGAGGCGGCCAAAAATGACGGCCGTAGGTGGCGGCGTTTTCTCGGAAATCGCAGCACAGTGGGCCAAAAGCGGTCAAGATCAGACTTTTAGTAATATAGATATTCATATATAAATATACACTGTTTTGTTTTCTCGTTCAAACATTGTTTGCAGAGTACCATGGTGTGCTGCTGCAAGTAAGGATTTCATTGTTCTACCTGGGATGTGAGAGAATGAAACACTCTTGACTTACGTCGCTAATGTGTGGGATAGAACTAGTGTACGGGTGATCGGTGGTTGGCGTGGACTCGATGGGCCAAAGGGTCTGTTTCCACGCTGTAACTTTATATTAAATTAAAACCACTAAAATCGGAGGGAGTCTAAAGAAGGGTCTCTACCCGAAACGTCACCCAATTTCTTTATCCAGAGATGCTGGCTGCTCCATGGAGTTCCCCAACACAATTAATGTATGGAATAGTCTTCACCCTACCATAGTTACCCAACTCCCCCAACCTGTCCAAGTCACCCTGCATTCTCATAGCATCCTCCTCACAGTTCACACTGCCACCCAGCTTTGTGTCAACTGCTAATTTGCTAATGTTACTTTGAATCCCTTAATCCAAATCATTGATGTACATTGTAAATAGCTGTGGTCCCAGCACCGAGCCTTGCGGTACCCCGCTAGTCACTGCCTGCCATTCTGAAAGGGACCCGTTAATCCCTACTCTTTGTTTCCTGTCTGCCAACCACTTCTCTATACATGTCAGCACTCTACCCCCAATACTATGTGCCCTAATTTTGCCCACTAATCTCCTATTTGGGGCCTTATGAAATGCTTTCTGAAAGTCCAGGTACACTACATCCACTGGCTCTCCCCTGTCCATTTTCCTAGTTACATCTTCAAAACGTTCCAGAAGATTAGTCATGCATGAATTCCCCTTGGTAAATCCATGCTGACTAGGACCGATCCTGATACCGCTATCCAAATGTGCCGCTAGTTCATCTTTTATAATTGACTCCAGCATCTTCCCCACCACCGATGTCAGGTTAACTGGTCTATAATTCCCCGTTTTTTCTCTCCTGCCTTCTTAAAAAGTTGGATAACATTAGCTACCCTCCAATCCACAGGAACTGATCCTGAGTCTATAGAACATTGGCAAATTATCACCAATGCATCCACGATTTCTAGAGCCACTTCCTTAAGTACCCTGGGATGCAGACCATCAGGCCCTGGGGATTTATCAGCCTTCAGTCCCTTCAGTCTATCCAACACCATTTCCTGCCTAATGTGGATTTCCTTCAGTTCCTTCACCCCAGATCCTCTGGCCACTACCATATCAGGAAGATTGGTTGTGTCCTCCTTAGTGAAGGAGGACACAGAGGATATTTTGGTGGCAGTTGCACTTTTCTGTCTGTTTCCCATAACGCTTGAGTCTCTGAAAGAGCCAAAATATTGTTATCATAGCCTTGAATGCAATTATTCAGGTCTCCTCAGTCTGCGAGTCAGAAAATTGCAAAGATACAAGACCTTTTCATGATCATGGTTGCTCTATACTGGCCTCAACTCTTCTTCTGTGTAAGTTTACCATAATTCTCAATGCCTATCATTTATCTTACGCCATCTAAAGGATCTGGCGTGGGGGGACCATCATGAGAGGCAATAGGAAAACAAAGGGGGCCCATCGTGGGGGAGGGGAGGCACTCTAGTTTTAGAATCCTCTGCTCAGGGGATAAGCCGGGGTGGGAGATTGCAACCTTCACGTGGTCCGCCCTGTTTCGACGAATCCAATCAACCTGGCGTGTTGATCAAATAAGATCAAATAGAACAAGTTGTCCTTCAACTTTAGGCTGTGCACGCCATGCGCAAGAAGAAGAAGGAGATAAGCCTACGTTTGTTTGTTGTTCGTTCTGGTGAAGGCACTGTGCACACAGCAGCCAGCCAACAGTCGCTTTGTCCTTTTCTTTTTGTTGCACTTTTAATTTCAAGTTTTTGTGTACCTTGTGTGTTGTGACTATTGGCAGACTAATATCCCTCCAGGAATGAATGAAGTTTTATCGTATCATATCGTTAAACAGGGCTAATCTTCTGGCCTCCATCACTCTCAGGGGCAGTGAATTCCAGAGATTCACTGCCCTCTTAAAAGTAGTAATTTCGATGCACCTCATTTTAACTGACCTTCCTCTTATTTTGTAACTATGTTTCCTCATCCATGACTCTCAGACTAGTGAACAGCGAGAAACCTCTCAATGTCTATTCTGTCAAACTATCATAAAAAAGCTTACATGTTTGCATAAGACCACTACTGTACTCCAATGAAAGCCAGCTTTTGCAGTTCCTATATTTCTAAACCTATAGCCTCTCAACCCAGGTGAAGGTCAACTGGAATCAAGTGCAATTATTAAGAAAGCACATCAGCGCCTCTACTTCCTGAGAAGATTACGGAGAGTCTCTAACTTCTACAGGTGCACAGTAGAAAGCATGCTAACCGGTTGCATCGTGGCTTGGTTCGGCAACTTGAGTGCCCTGGAGAGGAAAAGACTACAAAAAGTAGTAAACACTGCCCAGTCCATCATCGGCTCTGACCTCCCTTCCATCGAGGGGATCTATCGCAGTCGCTGCCTCAAAAAGGCCGGCAGTATCATCAAGGACCCACACCATCCTGGCCACACACTCATCTCCCTGCTACCTTCAGGTGGAAGGTACAGGAGCCTGAAGACTGCAACGACCTGGTTCAGGAATAGCTACTTCCCCACAGCTATCGGGCTATTAAACTTGGCTCGGCCAAAACTCTGAACATTAATAGCCCATTTTCTGTTATTTGCACTTTATCAGTTTATTTATTCATGTGTGTATATATTTATATAATGGTATATGGACACATTGATCTGTTTTGTAGTCATGCCTACAATGTTCTGTTGTGCTGAAGCAAAGCAAGAATTTTATTGTCCTATCAGGGACACATGACAATAAACTCACTTGAACTTGAACTTGAGGAGAATTTTCTTTGTAGAAACAAAGGTAGACACAAAGTTGCTGGAATAACTCAGTGGGTCAGGCAGCATCTCTGGAGGAAAAGGATAGGTGATGGGTCGGGTCGGGTCGGGACCCTTCCTCAGGCTGAAAGTAGGGGATGAGATGGGCTTGAAAGGCTGGAGGTGAGAAAAGACCAGGACCAATCAGGGTCAGCAACAAATTACCTCAGGCAAGATGGTGCCCTTGTATGCCCATTGTTGGCTAAGGAAGGTGTGATCTCAAGAGGGATACAACGTGGTGAACTATAGAACTGGTTAAATGAAACATAGAAACATAGAAAATAGGTGCAGGAGTAGGCCATTCGGCCCTTCGAGCCTGCACCGCCATTCAATATGATCATGGCTGATCATCCAACTCAGTATCCCGTACCTGCCTTCTCTCCATACCCTCTGATCCCCTTAGCCACAAGGGCCACATCTAACTCCCTCTTAAATATAGCCAATGAACTGGCCTCAACTACCCTCTGTGGCAGAGAGTTCCAGAGATTCACCACTCTCTGTGTGAAAAAAGTTCTTCTCATCTCAGTTTTAAAGGATTTCCCCCTTATCCTTAAGCTGTGATCCCTTGTCCTGGACTTCCCTAACATCGGGAACAATCTTCCTGCATCTAGCCTGTCCAACCCCTTAAGAATTTTGTAAGTTTCTATAAGATCCTCTCAATCTCCTAAATTCTAGAGAGTATAAACCAAGTCTATCCAGTCTTTCTTCATAAGACAGTCCTGACATCCCAGGAATCAGTCTGGTGAACCTTCTCTGCACTCCCTCTATGGCAATAATGTCCTTCCTCAGATTTGGAGACCAAAACTGCACGCAATACTACAGGTGTGGTCTCACCAAGACCCTGTACAACTGCAGTAGAACCTCCCTGCTCCTATACTCAAATCCTTTTGCAATGAAGGAGGCAAGGGAGTGTTAACAGGTAATTTATTGTGATTCATGGACCTACATTCCTCTGAACATACTGACTTGCAGACACAATGACCCGCATATGTCTGCTGATCTGTCCTTGACCCCAGCACATGGATGAATTCACAAACATAGCTCACCAACACCCTTATTTCCTAATAAGAGTGAGGAGATTGCCATCTTAAGAGAGTTATTATTGTGTTCCTCCTTTTGTCTCCCAAATTTTCTGATATTATTGAGATGCGTTTAGTATTTCCTGCCATGAAAGAAGATAAAAAATATTCCTTCAAACTTTTTTAAAAAATATATTTTTAATAGAAGCATAAACACATAATAGCAACACGATTTGTTCATCAATTACATTCATACAAAACTTCTGTTCTATTTATAGAATTTTTAAAAAGATAGAACTGATAAGAAAGATCTATAAAGAACTAATAGAAAGGAAGGGAAAAGAGAAAAAAAAGGGTAGAAAGAAAAAACACAATAAACAAAGAGAATTACCAACAATAATTTTGGAGATCGGTCTGAGGATTATAAGGTGTAATTATTCATCCAATCCTGAACGCAAGTTTCAGTCCAGTTTCTGTGTTGAACCAATCTACCTCTTTAGAAAATCAATAAATGGAGACCATATTCTAACAAATAATACTGGTTTGTCAATTAAGACAAATCTAATTTTTTCCAAGTGTAAGCTCTCAGACATTTCTGTAATCCACATTGTAATTGTGCGGGTTGTTAAATTTTTCCAAAATCTTAGTATTAATTTTTTCCCAGTAATTATTCTGTAATCAAGAAAACGTCTTTGATTTGTTGTAAGTTTTATACTTTGTTCTGATATTCCCAATATTATTAATTTTGGATTGAGATTCAATTGAATATTAACAACTTCAGAAATAATTTTAAAAATATCCATCCAAACTTTTTTAATTTTTATGCAATTTACCAAGGTATGAGTTAAGTTGGCTTCTAGATATTGTCATTTATCACAGATAGGTGAGATATTTGGAAAAATTCTGTTTAATTTTGTTTTGGAGTAATATAATCTATGTAGTACTTTAAATTGCATTAAAGAGTGTCTGGCGTTTAACGAACAGTAATGTATATGTTGTAAGTTTTCATCCCATATATCCTTCATTATGGATTGAGCCAATTCATTTTCCCATGCTTGTCTGTGTGGTTCCGTCGACGGTACCTCAGTGTCTAACAGGATATTATAAATGTAGGATATTAATTTATCTGTGTTGGGATGTTTATTCAAACATTCATCAAGGATTTCTGGGTCCTTAGTTCTATATACTTGTGTATGTGATTTTATATAATCTCCAAGTTGCAAGTATCTAAACAAATTATTTTGATGTAGTCCATAATTCTGTTGTAGCTCCTGGAATGAAAGAAGGATACCCTGTTGATAAAGGTGTCCCACTTTTGTAATTCCATAGCTTTTCCATTTTGCAAATCCTTTATCTAACACGGACGGTTTAAATGAGGGGTTATTTAAGATAGGAAGAAGAAGTGATAAATTATCCAATTTTAAAGTATTTTTTAATTGTTTCCAGATTCGCATTCCAATATGTATTATCTGGTTTCCACTACATTTTTTTAAACAATTTTGTAGGTTTTAACAAAATCGAGCCAATTTCAAAAAGTAGGCAGTCTTCTTTTTCCATCTTTCACCATTCTGGTTGTTGATCCATATCCTCCAACCAGAAGTTCATATTTTTGATATTAACTGCCCAAAAATAAAATAGAAAATTTGGTAAAACTAATCCTCCATTCATCTTAGATTTACACAGGCGTTTTTTTAACTTATTCTATGGTTCTTGTAGTCCCAAATAAAACTTGTAACAATAGTTTATTTATTATTTTATTTATTATTTATTTATGTTTTTTGGTTACTTCATAGATATTACTTGTAGTAGGTATGTTACAAAACCTACCTGAATCGTCATTGGGAATCTGCCCACAGCCAGGTCCGCGATTTTGGCGCTGTTTGGAGGGGGCGGGTTTAAATCGCGATTTTTACTAGGCTGTACTAATCGCAGATGTTCAGCCTAGTAAATCATTAACGAAAAATCGCTGCAAGACCCGGTCGCAAAAGGTATTATTAGTTTTATAGGCCTCGATAATATAGTTATAATAATTTTAAAATTACTGTCTCATTCCGCAACCTCTCGCAGCCCCAGGGTTTTATAAAGCAAACAATTAAAGGTATGTACCTTATTTTTACATTAAATGGGGCATATATATAACCCTATATATCAAGTTATCTATAGCGAGTAGTTCATTTTGGGCTTTTTATATCCCGCAGTATTTTTCTCGGCATTTGAGGGCACTAATCCAGCGTGATGTCAACGTTCTAAACCAGCGCGTTCACATGAACCCACTAGAAAGACGATTTAAATGGGCATTTATTTACAGCAATTGAACACTAAATTCCTTCCATTTGGCCTATAAATTAATGTAAATTAGATATAAAAATCATGTTATATTGTGAATTATTTGTGAATAATCTTTGGACACTTAGACTATTTAAAAATGTTAATCTTTCCTTAAGAAATGGCTTTTGACTATCCAAGATCACAGCTTTTTTGTAATGTCCATTGAAAATCAATAGGGAACAAGATGCTAATTTCCGAGTATGAAAATGGCCATAACTTTTTTAATACTTGAGATATGAAAGTGAATTTGGTGTCAAATTAAACTTATTGTTATGCTTTATCTGATGGGATAAATTGCAGACTTGATTTTTTAAATCTCAAAATTTTGTAACATTGCTACTTGTAGGGGAATATCAGTTGTATGTATATATATGCCTGTATGCATCTCTAAAAATTGTCTGGGGTATTAATATTATTAATTAATTAATTATTAAATATGGAAGAAGGGTTTAGGGAGAAGGGGTGAGATTAAATAAGTTATTCTTCTCTCACTCCTTTTCGAGCTTGTAAAGAAAAAGTGTTGGACATTTAAATTTTGCTTTATGTTTTTCATTGCTTTGTAAATATTGCCTGGAAAGTCCAATTGTTTGACTATTTCGATTTTGTTGTTGTTATTTATTCCTATTATGTCTTTACTTGTTCGGAACAAATACATGAATAAATAAATAAATAAATAGATAAATAAATGGGTAGTCAAGTTTAAAAAAAAATGTTTTGGGAAGATAGATCGGGATTGATTGAAATAAGTACAGTAATTGTGGAATGAAAATCATTTTGATGGCATTAATTCTACCAAATTGAAATGGGGAGTGTTTTTGAATATTGAATATTCTTATGTAGTTTATTAAGTAGAGGAGGAAAGTTTGATTTAAATAAAGACGCATATTTCTTAGTCATATAAATATCAAGGTATTTAAACTTTTTGTAGACTATTTTAAAAGGAGATTGTTGCAATATATGTGGGTTTTGTCCTGTTACTGGCACAATTTCACTTTTATTCCAATTAATTCTGTATCCCGAGAATGAGCTAAATTGCGTTATAAGATTTAATAAATTTGGAATACTAGTTTCTGAATTTGTGATGTATAATAATACATCATCTGCATATAAAGACATTTTATTAACTGTATCTTTAGTATTGTACCCATAAATTTCTGGATGAGCTTTGATACTTTCTGCAAGTGGTTCGATAGCTAAGGCAAATAGTAACGGAGATAGTGGGCATCCTTGTCTACAACCTCTAGATAGATTGAATTTGGGTGATAACATTTGATTTATCCTTCAAACTTTTGACCACTTCCCAATTCCCTATTTAATTTAGTTTAATTTAGAGATAGAGCATGAAAACGGGCCCTTCGGCGCAGTAAAGTGGCTGTCCCGCTGCGGCGACCTAATCTGGGAGTTCTGGCGAGTTTGCCCTCGACTCATACTTGCCGCATGGTCGACACGAGGTCCTGGGAGGTCTTTGCAACTCTCCTTCATGCTCGAGAGTAATCCCCGCGTACTCGAGGCCTCAGCTAGGTTGCGGCGTATTTTTCAACATGTTGAAAAATGCCTATGAGTAAAAAAAAGTCGCCATGGAGAAAATTGATACTTTCTTTACTCGTAGGTTTAGTCGAAGTAGGTCGTAGTAGGTCGGCATGTTATTTGTAAGTAATCGAGGGTAGTCGAAGGTAATCGAAGGTAGTCGAAGGTAGTCATAGCTAGTCTTCAAAATAGTCAAAGGGAGGTCGAAGGAGATTGAAGGAGGTCGGCTTCACTCTCCACTATTCAGAGTCCAATTTTCCCGAAGCTAGTCTTCAACGTAGTTGAAGGAGGTCAAAGGAGGTCTTCTACATAGTCGAAGGAGGTCTTCAACATGACATTTTTCAAACTCTCCCAAACTCTTCCAAACTCTCAAATTAGGTCGCCGCAGTGGGACAGCCCCTTAAGTCCACGTGAATCAAATACCTTTTCGTGATTCATGATTAAATTCATGAATCACCTGTTCACGCTAGTTCTATGTTATCCCACTGCCATCCACTCCCAACATATTCAAGGCAATTTACAGAAGCCAATTAACCTACAAACCCAAACGTCTTTGGTATGTGAGAGGAAACCGGAGCGCCCGGAGGATACACAACAGACTGCTCCCAAGGCCAGAATTGAACCCAGATATCTGGCACTGTGAAGCAGCAGCTCTGTCCTGGTGCCGCCACATTGTTAATCATCTGGTATTATCCTCTAAGGTAATAGCAATCTTCCTTTATATGTACTTGAAGGTCTTACTGACCCCTAGATTTCTTGCCAGCCTGTGCTTACAATCTATGTTTTCCCTATTTATTATTCATTCAAAGCAATTATCTTTGAATCACTTGAAATGGGCTGGTTTGAAATTTTTAAGATATCTTTAAGTGATAGGTGCTTGTATAAGTGGGGGCTTCTAGTGCTGCATGGGTAGACACATGCCTTTATGCTATTAAAACAGAGGATAGGTCTTTACTTAAACTAGGTGACAAGCTGAACTGTGTATCTGAGGAATTAATCAAATAACAACAAAGACACTGACATAGAGAGTGCATTGTTGGTGGACTGGATAGACACTGGGGAGATACATTCCGTCCTGCTGAGGAACTTCAGAATACTTAGAAATTGAGGTCCTGTGTGGTGATGATGGTCACATTTACAGCTCTGTGTAACTTGAAGAAGCGAAACACACCTTAATGTGTTTAATCCTGCCAAGATGTTGGCAAGGAGTCATGCCAAAATGAATTAAAAACCCTTGCTTAGCGAAACAGAGTGTCCACGACCTGCCTTGTGCAGGAACAGGCTGCACCTGGTTAATATTGCAGAGTTCCCCAGCTGCTGCCTGGAAAGAGGTTATGGGTGCCAGGGGGAAGAAGAGGAGTAAGGATCACAGGAAAAGGCAGCAGGGAGTATTGCTGGGGATGAGAATGTATGGGGAATGGGGTGTTAAGCAAAAAGTGGGAACACAGATCGGAGTAGGGACCTGGGACAACAAAAAATGGGAAAGGAGCACAGAGAAATGGGATTGTGAGGATTGTGGAGAAAGGGATAATATCACAAGAGGAATCTTGATTGAGATATGTAGGAGTTAAAGAGATTCACTGAATAGTGGAATGGAAATCAACATGGGGCAAGGGGGATAGAAGGGGAGAAAAAGGATTGCAGGAGAAGGTGTGATTGCATTGGCTAGAAAGGGGAGTAGATATAGTAGAGAATAAGAGAGAAGAGAGAGAGAGAGAGAGAGAGAGAGAGAGAGAGAGAGAGAGAGAGAGAGAGAGAGAGAGAGAGAGAGAGAGAGAGAGAGAGAGAGAGAGAGAGAGAGATTGTAGTGAATAAGGGAAGAGTATTGTGGGTGCAAGGGGATAAGGAAGAATATGGAAGAATGGACAAAGAGAAGGAAACAGGGGAAGGGATAGAGGGATGAGAAAGGAACATGGGGAGGACATGGAAATGTTTACAGGGAGAAGATAGATCAAGAGCATCAAGGCTCAGAGGGCAGAGAAGATTGTGGATGAAAGGATAAATAATCCACAGGAGCAGAAGATCAAAGAGATAAATGGGATAGGACCGCTGGGAGAGTAAGATTTAAAAAAACATCACTTTCAAGGCATATAGAGAGGGCAGAAGGTAAAGGAAAATCGAGAGGATCATGGAGGAAGGTAGAGAGTTCAGCAGGGGAAAGAAGGTGGGGTGAATGGAGGAAAGAATGAAGCTGATGGGGAATGGAGGAAAGTGGACAGGAAAGATCGTGAGAAAATGCTAAAGATGATCACAGGAAGAAGAGTGGACGAGAGGTCTTGGGGAACATTGTAAGCAGGAAGACAAATGAAGAGTTTTGAGGTTAAAAAGATTCAGAAGAACACAAAGGAATCAAACAAAGGATCAGAGAGATTGGGAGAATTGCAGGTTATGGGGAAGTCTTGCAGCAGTAGGGGGATAGAGAGGATCACAGGAAAGTGGCATCACAGATAGATAGGCTGGTCAAGAAGGCATCATCAGTCAGAGTATTGAGTATAGAAATTGGGAGATAGACACAATTCTGGAGTAACTCAGCGAGACAAGCAGCATCTCTGGACCGAAGGAATGGGTAACGTTTCAGGTCGAGACCCTTCTTCGGAAGAAGGGTCGACCCGAAACATCACCCATTCCTTATCTCCAGAGATTCTACCTGCCCTGTGAGAGTTACTCCAGCATTTTGTGTCTATCTTTGGTGTAAACCAGCATCTGAATTCCTTCCTACACACAGAATTTGGGAGGTCATGTTTCAGTTATATAAGATGCTGGTCAGGCTATATTTAAAGTATTGTGTTCAGGTTTAGTCACCATGTTACAGGAAAGATGTTGTCAAGCTGGAAAGGGTGCAGAGAAGACTTACGAGAACGTTGTCAGGTCTCGAGGGCCTGAACTATAGGGAGAGCTTGAACAGACTAGGACTTTATTTCTTGGAGTGTAAGAGGATGAGGGGTGATCTTACAGAGGTTTACAAGATTATGAGAGGAATAGATAGGACTGCAGATAGGACTAGAGAGGAATAGATAATGACTTTTTAGGCAACTGCAGGAGACTATGCAGTCGCCACATGGTCACCACATGTTCGCGGGTGGTTGCCGGGGAGTCGCCTTCATGGTCGTGAGGAGTTCCCTCATTCTGGGAACTAGTCGCAGCATCATTATGGTCGTTGTGAATTTTTCAACATGTTAAAAAATTAGCAGTGACCAGAATGAAGCCTCCATGGAGAGTAGCGAGAATTCTCGAGCAGGAAGGTCGGTCGCCAGGAGGTCCTAGTGGGTTGCCAGGAGGTCGGAGGTTCTCTTAGGTTCTCGGTTCACAGCCGGTGGTGACCGATGAATTTCATTGGCTCATTGGGGGGAAAAAACGTAAGCAGTAAGCGCCAACCTTCCTGTTCATGGCAGTGTGTCTGTATGTGTGTGTGGTGTGTGTGTGTATGTATGTGTGTGTGGTGTATGTGTGTGGTGTGTGTGTCTGTGTGTGTGTGTGTGTGTGTGTGTGGGTGTGTGTGTGTGATTAGTGGTTGGTGTGTGTGTGTGTGTGTGTGTGTGTGTGTGTGTGTGTGTGTGTGTGTGTGCTGTGTGTGTGTGTGTGCCTGTGTGTGTGTGTGTGTGTGTGTGTGTGTGTGTGTGTGTGTGTGTGCGTGTGTGTGTGTGTGTGTGTTCTGTGTGTGTGCGTGTGTGTGTGTTCTGGTTTTTCTGGTTGGTTGCCAGTCACTAGCGGAGTTGCGCATGGGTCGGTGCTGGGGCCGCTACTCTTCACGTTGTATATTAATGATTTGGATGAGGGAATTGAAGGCTTGAAGGCTTTGTGGCCAAGTTTGCAGATGATACGAAAATAGGTGGAGGGGCAGGTAGTGTAGAGAAAGCAGGGACTCTGCAGAAGGACTTGGACAGGTTGGGAGAGTGGGGAGAGAAGTGGCAGATGGAATATAGTGTAGCAAAATGTGTAGCCATGCATTTTGGTAGTAGGAATAAAGGCATTGACTATTTTCTAAATGGGGGGAGAATCCAGAAATTTGAGAATTTGGTGCAGGATTCCCAAAAAGTTCATCTGCAAGTCGAATAAGGCGGTGGTCAGGCTGATGAGCATTTGACGGCACTGGACCTGTACCCACTGGAGTTTAGAAGTATGGGAGGGGGACCTGAAATGTACAGAATAGTATAATGCTTGGGTAGAGTGGATGTGAAGGGGATGTTTCCACTAGTGGGAGGGTCTACGATTAGAAGTCATAGCCCAGAATTAAAGGATGGTCCTTTAGGAAGATGAGAGAAATTTCTTTAGTCAGAGGGTGGGGAATCTATGGAATTCTTTGCGACAGAAGGCTGTGGAGGCCAAGTCAATGGATATATTTAAGGCAGAAATGGATAAATTCATAAGTACGGGTGTCAGGAGTTACAGGAAAAAGGCAGGATAATGGGGTTAGGGAGTATAGATCAGCCATGTCAAAATAGGCTTGGTAGGCCGAATGGCCTAATTCTGCTCCTATTACTTATGACCAGAGTAGGGGAATCGAGAACAAGAGGACATAGGTTTAAGGTGAGGGCGGAATTATTTAATAGGAACCTGAAAAGTAACCTCTTTACACAAAGCTTGGTGGGTATATTGAATGAGCTGCTGGAGGAGGTAGTTGAGGCAGGTACTATCATAACATACACCTGAACAGGTACATGGATAGGATAGGTTTTGAGGGTTATGGGCCAAGTGCAGGCAGGTAGGACTACTGTAGATTGGGCATGTTGGTCGGCATAAGCAAGTTGGGCTGAAGGGCCTGTTTCCACACTGTAAGACTCTTATTAAAGGAGGATAGAGAATGAATAGGAGGAGAGCAGAGAGGATTATTCATATTTTCTGTTACTATTTCAGATTTTCCGCCATGTAGTAATTAGATTTTCAATCAGGGTAGAGGGGATATCGCGGCCATTAGGTGCATGCCATGCACAGCAAATCCAAGTCCTTTTCCCCTGTTGCACCATAATTTATTCTCTCACATATGGCTATCAACACACGAGAACATTTAATAGAAATTAGCTATTTCAATTTCTGAAGTGAGAAATGCACAAGTAATAGGGTGAACCCGAGGCATTTAATCTGTATATACTTTGTGCACCTGCAATTGTGTATAGAAAATGGTCGCCAAATCCAGAGAAACCATATTGTACAATTACCAACCTGGTCTCCAGATAAAATGTGATTTTATTTATAACTGCCTAATTCAGCTGTACAAGCTATTTATTTATCATTTTTTTAAACACTCGATGTGAGTAGCAGCTCCACTGTAAATAATCACCCCTGTTGCTGCTGATGTGGCAGCTGAGAGAAAATGGCAGACCAAGTAAAGCCAAGAGAAACATGATAGTAATGAAGCTGACTTGCAAAATGGGTAACACAGCATTTTAATTTGTAATCAGTTTCATTTTATTGAACAAATCGACATGTAAATATGAAGAGCTGGATTTTGATTTTGATTTGGAAGTATCATTGAATCATCGATTTTTAACCTCTGGACATAAAACAATATCTGGTTGCAATGCAGGGAGGAAAGGAGAGCAGTGTACAGCTAAAATGTGGCCTGCCTAATTCTACTTCCATTAATTTAGATGCAAGAGGAGCTTCATTTTGATTATGCTTTTCCCCATCAATATTTTTTCACCATTGTTCTTTCCAGTCAAATATTAACCATGGAAGTGAAAATTTACCACCTATTCTGTCACATAACATTGCTCAATAAAGTCAGATGTCAAATTATTCTGTTGTTAGCATATTGCAAGGGGAATGTCCAATTTCTCCCTGGTGCAACTAACAGATCAATTAATCTGATTTATCAAATTTCTTCAGGATTTGAAATGCCAATATCTTAAGGACTTGAAATTCTTATTCAAAAAGATTTTGCTGTAAAGTGATCAAATGCAAATTCCTTCTCTCAAGGACTGGCAGAAAATTATTTTGAGCGAGAAAAGTACCAATTAATTGTTGAGAAGTTGGGAAAAGCACTCATGAGCAAAACCCATATAGATCTTAAGATCCCAGAATCCTGAAATGAACAATGTTAACCAGGTTTGCCAATTAATAACACTCTTTCCAAATCAGTTATTTGGCATATTGCCTATCATTTTCAGGTTATTCTGCATTTTACCTGACTGAGAGGCAATGTCTTCCTAACTCTGAAAGAGATCAGTAAGCTATTGAGGGTTGCAGAGATCGCAGAGAAGAAAGAATAGCAGACTGTTTTCTTATAAACAATAGCCAGCTTCTGCTCCCATACTTTTGTTTTTAATCAACTAAATCTATTTTCTCAGATGATCAAAACTAATGTCTTAACAGGGAAGATGAGACATAGTTGGACCACTAGCCTTTCTTCCCATGCATTTTGCCCCAAAAGAAAAGAAGCATAATGCATATCTTAGCTACTATGGTAATAGTAGCTAAGATACATTGAAATAGTACTGCCCTCTGAAAATTCATAATGTGCGTTTTCAGGTGGATGAAACTATTATAAATTCCATTCCATGAAAGGCATTCAGTAAGATAATTCAGTGAATACTAAGGATGTAAATGGCACCGTATTATCATAAGTGTTAAAACGCATTTGTACTCCCTGGCTTTTGACCATGCCTGAGGCTTTGCTTCTGTTTGTGGTGTTTTTGATGTTTCTTTATTTTACATGTCTTTTCCTACTATTTCTTTTGATTGTTATTTTTGGTGTGTATTAACTTTTTGGCAATGATTAGTGATGTACAGCACTTTGTTGCAGCTATGTTTGTTTTTAAAGTGCTCTATAAATAAAATTATTATTATTATTATTATTATTATTATTATTATTATTATTATTATTATTATTATTATTATAAGGATATGAATGAAAACCTTGTGGGGCTATTTAATGGACTGAAAAATAAATAGTTGGATGTGCTGGACATAATGTCTTCTTGGAAGAGTTAGCTGGGTCTTCATATTTTAATAAAGTTGGTTAAGAGTCATTTAACATTTGGGGCATGATGTCGATGTTATAAAACATTGGAATCAGGGTAGTAGTCCTCCTACCTACTTCAGACCCAGTCTGAAGAAGGGTCCCGACCCGAAATGCCACCCATTCCTTCTCTCCAGAGATGCTGCCTGTCCCGCTGCGTTACTCCAGCATTTTGTGTCTATCTTTGGTTTAAACCAGCATCTGCAGTTCCTTCCTACACATGGAGTCATTTTATAATCTTTCTCCACTTTATCACAATGGCTGTCCTAGGTCCTGGGGGTCATCAGTTTCAAGCAGGCTTTCCTTCTAGTTCCTGACTTATTCTCACATTAGCATCTGAGAAGCCTCAAATTATTTCCCTGCTACAGGCAGGACGGAGATTTTCCAAACAGAAATCATCTGCAGCAAAATGATAAAGTATTTCTTAGGAATTATCATTAAACTTTGGTGGCAAAAACAGGAAAGTAGATTATTATCTGAATGGTGGCCGATTAGGAAAGGGGGAGATGCAACGAGACCTGGGTGTCATGGTACACCAGTCATTAAAAGTAGGCATGCAGATGCAGCAGGCAGTGAAGAAGGCGAATGGTATGTTAGCATTCATAGCAAAAGGATTTGAGTATAGGAGCAGGGAGGTTCTACTGCAGTTGTACAGGGTCTTGGTGAGACCACACCTGGAGTATTGCGTACAGTTTTGGTCTCTTAATCTGAGGAAAGACATTCTTGCCATAGAGGGAGTACAGATAAGGTTCACCAGGCTGATTCCTGGGATGTCAGGACTTTCATATGAAGAAAGACTGGATAGACTCGGTTTGTACTCGCTAGAATTTAGAAGATTGAGGGGGGATCTTATAGAAACTTACAAAATTCTTAAGGGGTTGGACAGGCTAGATGCAGGAAGATTGTTCCCGATGTTGGGGAAGTCCAGAACAAGGGGTCATAGTTTAAGGATAAGGGGGAAATCTTTTAGGACCGAGATGAGGAAAACTTTTTTCACACAGAGAGTGGTGGATCTCTGGAATTCTCTGCCACAGAGTTGAGGTAGTTGAGGCCAGTTCATTGACTATATTTAAGAGGGAGTTAGATGTGGCCCTTGTGGCTAAAGGGATCAAGGGGTATGGAGAGAAGGCAGGAACAGGATACTGAGTTGGATGATCAGCCATGATCATATTGAATGGCGGTGCAGGCTCGAAGGGCCGAATGGCCTACTCCTGCACCTATTTTCCATGTTTCTATGTTTCTAATAGACAATAGGTCAATTGAATAGACAATAGACAAAAGGTGCAGACATTTGGCCCTTCGAGCCAGCACCGCCATTCAATGTGATCATGACTGATCATCCTCAATCAGTACCCTGTTCCTGCCTTCTCCCCATATCCCCTGACTCCACTATTTTTAAGAGCCCTATCTAGCTCTCTCTTGAAAGCATCCAGAGAACCTGCCTGAGGCAGAGAATTCCACAGACTCACCACTCTCTGTGAGAAAAAGTGTTTCCCCCGTCTCAATTCTAAATGGTTTACTCCTTATTCTTAAACTGTGGCCCCTGGTTCGGGAGACTGTGGCCCCTGGTTCGGGAGACTGTGGCCCCTGGTTCTGGAGCTTTTCACTGAGCAACAAGGGGATTGATAAGCACATAAAGTTTCATCTTTGAAGAAGTTGATCAACAAGATTTAAGAAACATCTTAAAGGAAAAAAGGTGTGTAGAAATGCAACGTAAAAAGGTTTCCTTTTATTCCATTATTTCCATTTCCTTGCACACAATTCCAATAGTTTATGAATACACTACACATGTTCAAATACCTGATGTCAACGATCCTGAGCCAGATATCCATATATCTTCAATTACACTGCCAATCACATTGCTCATCATCTTCCCTTGCAACAAAGGATATACCAACATTTTTTTCTACATTTCAAAATAGACTTTATTCAGGTAATAAAAATGTACAATACATGAGCGGAGGAACAAATTCATCCAACATTTTCGGAGGCTATGCAAATTTTTCAATACAGTCTACATACATTGCTCAAATTTCACGAGTTTATCCCCACCCTTGCCACCCATGTGGTCCCACTGCCGTGGGGTCCTTTCCCTTATTTTGAGGGGCGTCTCCACCACACCTTTCCCCCCATGTCCAGTAACGGAAGAACCCTAAACTGTGGTTCTCCCCCACCGAGCCTTGGCGTTGGCTGCACCAAGCTTCAGTGCATCCCTCAGCACTTACTCCTGCAGTCTGTAGTGGGCCAGTCGGCAACATTCCCCGACGGACATCTTGCTCCGCTGGGTAGTGAACAACGCTCGGGCAGACCAAAGAGCGTCTTTCACCGAGTTGATGACCTTCCAGCAGCACTCGATGTCAGTCTCTGAATGCGTCCCTGGGAACAGTCCGTAAATCAGAGTCCTCTGTGATGGAACTGTTTGGAATAAAACGTGACAGGGACCCTTGCAGACCGCTCCAGACTCTCTTTGCGAATCCACACTCTGCAAAGAGGTGGGCAACCGTCTCCTCTCCATAGCAGCCGTCCCGAGGGCAGCGTGCGCTGTTAGTGAAGTTCTGAAGGTGCAGGAAGGATCTGACTGGGAGGGCTCCCCTCACCGCCAGCCAAGCCAGGTCTTGGTGCTTGTTGGTCAGTTCTGGCGATGAGGCATTTTGCCAGACAAGCTGGGCAGTCTGCTCTGGGAACCACGCCACCGGATCCATCGAGTCCTTTCCCTGCAGTGCCTGCAGGACGTTCCGTGCTGACCACTGCCCGATGGACTTGTGGTCAAAGGTGTTGGTCCGGAAGAAGCTTTCCACAGACGACAGATGGGGCGGCAATGTCCAGCTGACTGGCACATTGCGTGGCATCTGCGCCAGGCCCATCCTTCGCAACACCGGGGACAGGTAGAACCTCAGCAGGTAGTGACACTTGGTGCCCACGTGCCTTGGCTCTACACTCCGCCTGATGCAGCCACACACGAAGGTGGCCATCAGGGTGAGGGCGACGTTGGGCACGCTTTTACCCCCGTTGTCTGCCGACTTGTACATTGTGGCCCGTCGCACCCGGTCAATCCTCGACCCCCAGATGAACTGGAAGACGGCCCGGGTGATCCCTGTGGCGTAGGAGGGAGGGACAGGCCACACTTGCGCCAAGTACAGCAGCCCCAAGAGCACCTCACACCTGATGACCACATTTTTCCCCGTTATGGAGAGGGAGCGTTGCCTCCACAGCTCCAGCTTACTTCCCACCTTGGCTATCCGCTCCAGCCAATTCTTGTTACTCGCCTCAGCCCCCCTGAACCAGATCCCCAGCACCTTCAAGAAGTCAGGCTTGATGGTGAAGGGGATGGAAGATCGGTCGGGCCAGTTGCCAAAGAGCATGGCCTCGCTCTTCCTGCGGTTCACCCTGGCTCCCGTGGCCGACTCAAACTGGTCGCAGATGCTGATCAATCTGCCGGCCGACCTTGGATCCAAGCAGAAGACGGCGACAGCGTCCATGTAAGGGGAGGTTTTGACCTGAGTGCTCCCACTGCCTGGCAATGTCACTCCTCTTATGCTCGCGTCCTTCCCGATGGACTCAGCAAAAGGTTCAATACAACAGATAGACAATAGACAATAGGTGCAGGAGTAGGCCATTTGGCCCTTCAAGCCAGCACCGCCATTCAATGTGACCATGGCTGATCATCCCCAATCAGTAACCCCTGACTCCACTAGCCCTATCTAGCTCTCTCTTGAAAGCATCCAGAGAATCTGCCTCCACCGCCCTCTGAGGCACAGTTCCACAGACTCACCACTCTCTGTGAGAAAAAGTGTTTCCTGGCTTACTCCTTATTCTTAAACTGTGGCCCCTGGTTCTGGTCTCCCCCAACATCGGGAACATGTTTCCTGCCTCTAGCGTGTCCAAACCCTTAACAATCGTATATGAACAAGACAGGGGAGAGAGGGCAACCCTCCCCGACTCCAGACCTGACGCGGAAGCTGGCTGTTTCCCACCCATTGATTTGGACTGCGCTACAGATATTGGTGTAGAGCAGTTTGATCCAATTTCTAATCCCCTCCCCAAATCCCATTTTGGAGAGCACGTCCCTCATGTAGGTGTGCGTTATCCTGTCGAAGGCCTTCTCCTGGTCCAAGCTGACTAGGCAGGCATCCACACATCTGTCCTGCACATAGGCAATGGTATCTCTCAGCAGCGCCAGGCTGTCTGAGATTTTCCTTCCAGGTACAGCACAGGTTTGGTCCGGGTGGATCACCCGTCCCAGGGCAGACCGTCATGCTCAGTTTCTTTGTCACAACCTAGCTGTTATTTTGAAGTTGGAAAAGGATAATAATGTTCTCCTCTCTTTTCATACCTTGTGAAACATATATCATTTTCCATAGCTGATAATATCTCAACAAAAAACCCCTAAGATTGAAATTTCAACCACGAAGAAGGTAAATGCATCATGTGATGTTGTGCAAGACAAAGAAAATTAATAGATAGAATCTTTATTTGCCACGCAACCAGGGTTGGTGGTATTTGGGTTCGGTACATGATGATACACTGCTATTAGTTACATACCACTAATAACACAGATCACCGTAATAAAGTGCATCCATACCACATCACAAATCACAAATCTCACCAACAATACATAGTGCAAAAGAACAAACAAAGACCATAGACAAGACACTGTATACATCAAAAGTCATATTATTGTCTGATTATTGGACGGAATTAAGAGTTCTTATTGCTGAGGGGAAGAAACTGTTTTTAAAGCGGGTGGTTTTAGTAGCAAGTGACCTGAGGCTCCTCCCTGAAGGGAGAGACTGAAAAAGGTGATTTGCTGGATGGGAGTGGTCCGAGATGATCTTTTTTGCCCGTTTTGAGGTACGTTGGAGATAAATGGAATGGATTGAGGGGAGGGGGGAGTTGATGATCCTGGAGGCCTTGGAGACAATGCGCTGTATTCTGTGTAGTGAGTGACTATCGGTGTTACCGTACCAGACTGTGATTGAGGAGGTGATGATGCTTTCAATGATTGATTGATAGAAACGGACCAGGAGGTGTTTATGGACTCTGAACTTTTTGAGCTGTCTGAGGAAATATAGGCGTTGTTGACCTTTCTTGATGACGTGGTCTGCATTGATGTGCCATTTTAGATTATTGGAGATATAGGTGCCTAGAAACTTAAATGAGTTTGTGGAGGTAATGGGGTGAGAGTTGACATGGACCGGGGGTTTGTGGTTTTGATTGCGTCTGAAATCTATGATGATTTCTAAGGTTTTTGAAGTATTAAGCTGGAGGTTGTTGTCGGCGCACCATTTGACTGCGCTGTCGACTGTTTGATGGTATTGTGATTCTTTGTTGTCTGAGATGAGGCCAATTATTGTTGTGTCGTCTGCATATTTAAAATTTTTAACTGAGCTGCATTGGGATGTGAGGTTGTTGGTGTAAAGTGAGAAGAGCTGGGGTGACAGAACGCACCCTTGGGGGGCTCCTATGTTGAGAGTCAGAGGGCTGGAGAGTTTTTCACCCACCTTGACTCTTTGCTGTCTGTTTGTTAGAAAGTGTAGAATCCAATGGCACATGGCTGGGTGAATGCTCATGTCCAACATTTTATTGCAGAGTTTAATTGGGTGTATAGTATTAAAGACCAAACTAAAATCTATAAACAGGATGCGTGCATAGGTGTTCGGTGATTCCAGATGATGTAGGGAATAGTGAAGAGCTAAGTTGATAGCATCCTCAACAGACCGGTTGGCACTATATGCAAATTGGAAAGGGTCCATGATGGGGGCAGTGTGAGTTTTCAGATGGGTGAGGACTATGTGCTCAAAGGCCTTCATGGCGACTGATGTTAATGCCACAGGTCTATAATCGTTCAGGCAGCTCACCTTGGAGGACTTGGGCACAGGGATGATAATGGATGATTTAAAACACTGCGAGACTCTACATTGGCTGAGGGAGGTGTTAAAGATGGAGGTGAACACAGGGGCCAGCTGAGCTGCACAGTGGTTGAGAGCAGCGGGGCTGAGGTTGTCAGGCCCTGCCGCTTTGCTTTTATTAAGATTTTTGAAGGCCGCCCTAACCACCTCCTCAGAGATGGTGAATGGTGCTGAGTTAGGTGGGGGGGGAGGCATGGATGGCGGGGTGGCATTATCAAAGCGTGCATAAAAAGTGTTCAGTTTTTCCGGTAAATCCGGCTCCGCGTCTGGGATGGGAACAGGACGTTTTTCGTAGTCCGTCATCCTCTGTAGATGTTTCCAGACTTCTCTTGAATTGTGGGTTTTGAGTTGATCATGGCTGATCATCCAACTCAGTATCCCGTACCAGCCTTCTCTCCATACCCCCTGATCCCTCCTAAATTCTAGCGAGTACAATCCGAGTCTATCCAGTCTTTCTTCATAAGAAAGTCCTGCCATCCCAGGAATCAGTCTGGTGAACCTTCTCTGTACTCCCTCTATGGCAATAATGTCCTTCCTCAGATTTGGAGACCAAAACTGTACGCAATACTCCAGGTGTGGTCTCACCAAGACCCTGTACAACTGCAAGACCCTGTACAACTTATCATATATCTATACACTGTAATGGCTCGATTGGAATCATGTATTATCTTTCTGCTGACTGGATAGCACGCAACAAAAGCTTTTCACTGTATCTCGGTACACGTGGCAATAAACTAGACTGAAACAGAAACAAAACTGAAACTGAAACTCTGCCACTTATTTATGCAATCAGCACAGAATAGCTCAGTTATTATAATGCCATTAGGTGTGGAACAGTGATGATGGCCAGTGATGGATGTGTTGGCTAGTTCAGCAACCCTGGAGATATTTGAGTGTTGTTTAAGAAGGAACTGCACATGCTGGAAAATCGAAGGTAGACAAAAGTGCAGGAGAAACTCAGCGGGTGCGGCGGCAGCATCTATGGAGCAAAGGAAATAGGCAACGTTTCGGGCCGAAACCCTTCTTCAGACTGATGTAGAAATTTGAGTGAACTCAGTCATTGTCCATTTACATGAATTGAGTGGAAATGTTTGTAAGACATAATAAAATTGTTAAGGACTCATGTGAGGTCAGGTGAGAAAAATTGAGGTGAGGTGAGCAAGGTGTGCAAAATTAGAGCACATGGTGTTGGGGTAGAGTATTGACATGGATGGAGAACTGGTTGGCAGACAGGAAGCAAAGAGTAGGAATTAACGGGTCTTTTTAAGAATGGCAGGCAGTGTCTCATGGGGTGCTGCAAGGCTCGGTGGTGGTGTCCCAGTTATATGCAACATATATATTAATGATTTAGACAAGGGAATTAAATGTAACATCTCCAAGTTTGCGGATGACACAAAGCTGGGTAGTAAGCTAGGTGGCAGTGTGAGCAGCAAGGAGGATGCTATGAGGCTCCAGGGCGACTTGGATAAGTTGGGTGAATGGGCAGAAGAATGGCAGATGCAGTATAATGTGGATACATGTGAGGTTATCCACTTTGGTGGCAAGAACAGGAAGGCAGATTATTATCTGAATGGTGTCAGATTAGGAGAAGGGGAGGTGCAACGAGACCTGGGTGTGCATGTACATCAGTCACTGAAAGTAAGCATGCAGGTGCAGCAGGCAGTGAATAAAACAAATGGCATTTTGGGGATGATCAGCCATGGCATTTTGGGGATGATCAGACATTAAATGGCGGTGCTGGCTCGAAGGGCCGAATGACCTACTTCTGCACCTATTGTCTATTGTCTTTATTGCAAGTGGATTTGAGTTTACGAGCAAGGAGGACCTATGTGCAGTTATACAGAGCGCTCATGAGACCGCACATGAAGTATTGTATACAATTTTGGTCTCCTAATTTAAGGAAGGATATTATTGCTATTGAGCGTAGGTTCACCAGGTTAATTCCCGGGATGGCGGGACTGACATATAAAGGTTACAGAGAAAGGTTGAACAAGTTAGGGCTTTATTCTTTGGAGCGCAGAAAGTTAAGGGGGGATTTGATAGAGGTTTTTAAAATGATGAGAGGGATAGACAGAGTTGACGTGGAAAAGCTTTTCCCACTGAGAGTAGGGAAGATTCAAACAAGGGGACATGACTTGAGAATTAAGGGACTGAAGTTTAGGGGTAACATGAAGGGGGAACTTCTTTACTCAGAGAGTGGTGGCTGTGTGGAATGAGCTTCCAGTGAAGGTGGTGGAGGCAGGTTCGTTTTTATCATTTAAAAATAAATTGGATAGTTATATGGACGGGAAGGGAATAGAAGGTTATGGTCTGAGCGCAGGTATATGGGACTAGGGGAGAATATGTGTTCGGCATGGACTAGAAGGGTCGAGATGGCCTGTTTGCGTGCTGTAATTGTTATATGGTTATATGGTTATATGATGCAAGAATGGATCGACTGGGCTTATATTTACTGGAATTTAGATGGATGAGAGGGGATCTTATGGAAACATATAAAATTCTTAGGGGATTGGACAGAGTATATGCAGGAAAAATGTTCCCGATGTTGGGGGAGTCCAGAACCAGGGGTCACAGTTTAAGAATAAGCAGTAGGCCATTTAGGACTGTGATGAGGAAAAACTTTTTCACCCAGAGAATTGTGAATCTGTGGAATTCTCTGCTACAGAAGGCAGTAGACAATAGACAATAGGTGCAGGAGTAGGCCATTTGGCCCTTCGAGCCAGCACCGCCATTCAATGTGATCATGGCTGATCATCCCCAATCAGTACCCCGTTCCATTCAGATAAGAATGTGGAGGCTAATTCACTGCATGTTCTCAAGAGAGAGTTAGATTTAGCTCTTAGGGCTAAGGGAATCAAGGGATATGGGGAAAAAGTCATGATCATTTTCACACAGAGAGTGGTGAGTCTCTGGAACTCTCTGCCACGGAAGGTAGTTGAGGCCAGTTCATTGGCTATATTTAAGAGGGAGTTAGATGTGGCCCTTGTGGCTAAAGGGATCAGGGGGTATAGAGAGAAGGCAGGTACAGGATACTGAGTTGGATGATCAGCCATGATCATATTGAATGGCGGTGCAGGCTCGAAGGGCCGAATGGCCTACTCCTGCATCTATTTTCTATGTTTCTATGTTTCTATTATATTGAATGGCGGTGCTGGCTCGAAGGGCCGAATAGCTTACTACTGCACCTATTTTCTATGTTTTATGTGAGGGGGTGAGGACAGACAAATGTGATGATGTGCAAGAAGAAGATGATACTGTTACTGTTGGTATGTGTGGAGACATGAGACGTTGGCGAATCTACTCATGCCATACATTTTGGATGAGGTTTCATGCAAGGAAAAACCTTGAAAGGACACCATTGATTTCAGAGAAGTGCAAGTCTAACATCGTCAATTGGACGAAGTGGTTAGTGATTACACTGCAGATGTAATTTCCAGATGTTTTTTTATTGGGTCTTGCAAGATTACTGCTTTAGCAAACTGACGACTGAGAGAATTCAAGCAAAGTCTTTACTGCAGTGTTCAAGGAGTTTTTTTCCCACCATTTCAAACATGAGGCATCTTGCTTAGATGGGACATGTTGTTTGGTAGGGGAGAGTTGGGCCAAATGTATATTTGACTCAATTACTCTATTTCAGTAAGAGATCAATTTAAGAAAGGAAGCTGACTCATAGCCTTGCCCATGTTAGGCCAGTGAAGACTGGCTCTAAGATGATCATAAAGAACCTGCTTTAAAAAATCTGCATTACATTGACGTCATCAGATCAGAATCAGAATGCTTTATTGTCATTGCATGTGTCACATACAACGAGATTACTGTGTCTCTCCATTTAAAAGAACTTCAAACATTCACATACTCATACTTTTTACACTCCCTCCCTCCCCAAACCCACCTATGGATTCACATTTACATAAATTAACACTCTCTCCCACCCCCCCTCCCCTCCTTCCCCATAACCCACTCCCGAGACAGAGTTCAGTTCCAAGATTGCTGATGGGTAAAAGCTGTTCTTGAGTCTGGCAGTGCGTGACTTTAGCGACCTGTACCTTTTTCCTGAGGGCAGCAGTGTGAAAAGATGGTGACAAGGATGTGTAATGTCTTTCACCATATTACAGGTCCTGCTGCGGCATCTGGAGTGGTAAATGTCCTCCAGAGGGGGCAGGGGGAGTCCAATGATACCCTGGGCAGTTTTTATCACCCTCTGGAGAGCTGCTCTGTCAGCTGCTGAACAGTTCCCAAACCAGGCAGTTATGCAGTAAGTCCGTATGCTTTCTACCGAACAGCGGTGGAAAGACTCCAGCAGTTTAGCAGACAGATGGGCCTTCCTCAGTGTTCTGAGGAAGTAAAGTCTCTGTTGCGCCTTTTTTACAACTACAGCAGAGTTCACAGACCATTTAAGATCCTCACTGATGTTGATCCCCAGAAATGTAAAACTAGGCACCCTCTCCACCTCCTCGCCCCCTATCTCCAGTGGCCTGAGCTCCGCTCTATGTCACCTGAAATCAGTGATGATCTCCTTTGTCTTTTTAGTGTTCAGAGAGAGATTGTTGTGAGCACACCACTCAGAAAGTCTGTGCACCTCCTCTCTATAGGCGACCTCGTTCCCATTTGAGATGAGCCCCACCACGGTTGTATCGTCCGCAAATGTTATGATCCTATTTGCGGGGTGATGGGGCAAGCAGTCATGTGTGTATAGGGCATTGTTTGCACTTGCAAATGATGTTTCAAATACTTATTGTGAATGACACATTGCAGTCCCTTATGATATGTCAAAATGCAGATCTAGCCAAATTCTGATGAAGGTATGTTCTGAGGCAGTGTCTCGGTGACCAAGATTCACTATGCTGTTATATTTTACATTTGCAGTTTATTAGCAGTACTTCAGTCAGAAATGTCAGGATGCTTTAAACTTGTGTATGAGAGGATGTCACGATGAGCACACTCAGGCCATTATTTAATGATGAATTTCCAGACTATAGAATATAAACTTCCATAAATCAAACAAAGTGGCGGCATTACTCAGTTTTTCATCCTTCATTGGCTATGTTTGCAACTGGAAAGCATTTGAGTCCATGTATCAATAGTTCCCAAATGACATCCTTCCCAATGAAATATGCTTCTAAAAAAAATAAGGAATTATGCTTAATTGTTCCACTATGCAAAAAGTGCTATCCACAAGGATCCTTCCTAAATAAGCATTAGTATCTGATTAGTGTAAAGTGAGTGAAAACCTATGATGCTGGTCCAGATTCTGGATCATTAGAAGACCATCACTTTTCTTAGTAGGTTCAATTTAATGTTATGGTTGACTAGAAATAATCAGCACTGTATCCCCTTCTTCTCATTTAATTGAATGCCCTTTACTCTCAGCTGCAGTCTCACCTATTCACCTGCCCTCATAAATAGTTATTAAGACCAACAAATGAAGCTGTTTAACCAATTGGTCCTGTAACCAAGTAGATGTTCTGAAGGAATCTAATGTATGCAGATGAGAGAGCTTTATGAAATGTATCATTTTGACACAAAACATAGCCTGCAGATGTAGAAAATGTGAGTTGATAGATGATTTCCTTAGCATGTCAGAGGTAGGACAGCTACATGTTTTCAACTGTGCAACTGCATCCTGCAATACACAGGTGTCTATGCTGTATATATCCCTTTTTATGTTTTCATAATGCGCAGAGCTGCATTCTCACATTAATTATTTTTATTTCCTTGTTTTCTCAATAATTTCCAGTTCTACCACTCATCCACGCTTACTTACTTACTTACTTACTGACTGCCTATGATGCCTCCTGGCATGCAGGGCAGCAATGAAGGTCTTCCACTCCTGTGTGTTCCGGGCTAGCTTCTGCACACTACCCCAGGTCAGGTCCATTGTTTTAATTTCCTCCTCTACAGTTCGACACCAGGTGGTTTTGGATCTCCCTCTTTTCCTTTCCCTTCCGGTGTCCAGTGCAGGGCTATTCGTGGGATACTGTCTGGTTCTCTTCTTTCACCATTGACATTCATCCTAACATTGAAACACAGAAAATAGGCGCAGGAGTAGGCCATTCGGCCCTTCGAGCCTGCACCGTCATCCAATATGATCATGGCTGATCATCCAACTCAGTATCCTGTACCTGCCTTCTCTCCATACCCCCTGATCCCTTTAGCAACAAGGGCCACATCTAAATCCCTCTTAAATATAGCCAATGAACTGGCCTCAACCACCTTCTGTGGCAGAGAATTCCACAGTTTCACCACTCTCTGTGTGAAAAATGTTTATATCATCTCGGTCCTAAAAGACTTCCCCCTTATTCTTAAACTGTGACCCCTTGTTCTGGACTTCCCCAACATCGGGAACAATCTTCCTGCATCTAGCCTGTCCAACCCCTTAAGAATTTTGTACGTTTCTACAAGATCCCCCCTCAATCTTCTAAATTCTAGCGAGTACAAGCCGAGTCTGGCCAGTCTTTCTTCATATGAAAGTCCTGACATCCCAGGAATCAGTCTGGTGAACCTTCTCCGCACTCCCTCTATGGCAAGAATCTGCCGATAACCCTGGAAGTCCATCACGCCCAGTAGTGTTGATTCCTTCAGTCGCTGTTTCTGTAACATACTTGTTTTACGATGCAGGGTTGTTAGCCCTGTGCTCAACCTCCAAGCTGGAGGACCAGTCGATCGCTCTTCGTCTCGTCTCTACCCTTCGACCTGTCCAGCATGGGAGACCCGAACAGGAGACGAATCTCCCGCTGGCATAGCTCTAGGGGTCACTGAGACACACAAGCTCCCCGACCACAACAAGGTTGCAATCCAATGGGGAGACTCATTAGTTATTCAACACACAAACTTTAGGATATACTCACAAGAATTCGATTCAATGGCTTAATGATACTTTGTCACATGTGTCTAGGTACAGTGAAATGCTTAGTTTTGCATGCAACCTGGTAAAATCGTACAGCAGACCTCACCTAGGCAGTACATCAGTGTCGCCATATGTCGCCGACAAAGTTACTAAAGTTCACCAAAACTGAAGATGTTGGTTTACAAGAATGACACAAAGTGCCGGAGTAACTCAGCGGGTCAGGTATCATCTCTGGAGAACATGGATAGATAATGTTTTGGGTTGCGAGCCTTGTGGGATGAAACTGAAGAACCCACTAAAACACATTTAGAGAATGCACACACTCCTCACAGGTAGCCCCGAAGTTCAGGATTGAACCTGGATCACAGACACAGCCATTGTCTTCACCTTTGTAAGTATAACCTGCAGTGCACCCCCAAACTGGTGTAAAACACCAGAATTTCATATTGGGAATGCTTCATTTACTAAAGGGGCAAGGGGAAGTACTACGGCATCTGGGGGTCCTTGTTCATCAGTCTATGAAAGTAAGCATGCAGATACAGCAGGCAGTGAAGAAAGAGAATGGCATGTTGGCCTTCATAACAAGAAGAGTTGAGTATAGGAGCAAAGAGGTCCTTCTGCAGTTGTAAGGGCCCTAGTGAGACCACACCTGGAGTATTGTGTGCAGTTCTGGTCCCCTAATTTGAGGAAGGACATTATTGCTATTGAGGGAGTGCAGCGTAGGTATACAAGGTTAATTCCCGGGAGGACGGGACTGTCATATGCTGAGAGAATGGAGCGGCCGGGATTGTATACACTGGAATTTAGAAGGATGAGAGGGAATCTTATTGAAACATATAAGACGCATGTGGCAAGGCATCCAGGCCATCACGGACTACAGACCCTCCAACATCACCCCCACATCCAGCGACGCCTCCTTCCTTGAGGAGCTTAACCACTTCTATGGCCGCTTCGACAGGGACAATCTAGAGACAGCCATCAAGGCTGTGCTACCTGCCGATCACCAACCCCTCACACTCACCCCCTACGACGTGTACGTGGCACTGAGTAGGACTAATGCACGTAAGGCTGCTGGCCCTGACGGCATCCCCGGGCGCGTGCTCAGTGCCTGTGCTGCGCAGCTGACAGACGTCTGGACTGACATCTTCAACTTGTCACTTGCCCAAGCAGTTGTCCCCACTTGCCTTAAAGCCACCTCCATCGTGCCAGTGCCAAAACACTCCACTGCGGCAAGCCTCAACGACTTCCGCCCAGTTGCACTTACCCCCATCATCACCAAGTGCTTCGAGAGGCTGGTCCTGGCACACCTCAAAAGCTGCCTACCCCCCACACTGGATCCCTATCAGTTTGCCTACCGCAAGAACAGGAGTACGGAGGATGCCATCTCAACGGCACTTCACTCCGCCCTCTCCCACCTTGACAACAGAGACACTTATGTAAGAATGCTGTTCATCGATTACAGCTCAGCATTCAACACCATTATTCCATCAAAACTGATCACCAAACTCGGTAACCTGGGCATCGACCCCTCCCTCTGCAACTGGATACTGGACTTTCTAACCAACAGACCCCAGTCTGTGAGGTTAGACAAGCACACCTCTTCAACCCTCACCCTGAACACCGGTGTTCCTCAGGGCTGTGTGCTGAGCCCCCTCCTCTACTCCCTCTTCACCTATGACTGCACACCTGTACATGGTACTAACACCATCATCAAGTATGCAGATGATACAACGGTGATTGGCCTCATCAGCAACAACGATGAGCTGGCCTACAGGGAGGAGGTCCAGCACTTAGCAGCATGGTGCGCTGACAACAACCTGGCCCTTAACTCCAAGAAGACCAAGGAGCTCATTGTAGACTTCAGGAAGTCCAGAGGTGGCACGCACACCCCCATCCACATTAACGGGACGGAGGTGGAACGTGTTTCTAGCTTCCGGTTCCTGGGAGTCAACATCTCCGATGACCTCTCTTGGACCCACAATACCTCTACTCTGATCAAGAAGGCTCATCAGCGTCTCTTCTTCCTGAGGAGACTGAAGAAGGTCCATCTGTCTCCTCAGATCCTGGTGAACTTCTACCGCTGCACCATCGAGAGCATCCTTACCAACTGCATCACAGTATGGTATGGCAACTGCTCTGTCTCCGACCGGAAGGCACTGCAGAGGGTGGTGAAAATTGCCCAACGCATCACCGGTTCCACGCTCCCCTCCATTGAGTCTGTCCAAAGCAAGCGCTGTCTGCGGAGGGCGCTCAGCATCGCCAAGGACTGCTCTCACCCCAACCATGGACTGTTTACCCTCCTACCATCCGGGAGGCGCTACAGGTCTCTCCGTTGCCGAACCAGCAGGTCGAGGAACAGCTTCTTTCCGGCGGCTGTCACTCTACTAAACAACGTACCTCGGTGACTGCCAATCCCCCCCCCCCCCCCCCCCCCCGGACACTTATTATTTATTTTTTATTCAAATCGTTTGCTATGTCGCTCTTCAAGGGAGATGCTAAATGCATTTCGTTGTCTCTGTACTGTACACTGACAATGACAATTAATATTGAATCTGAATCTGAAGCTGAAGATTATTGAGGGTTTGGACACACAAGAAGCTGGAAACATGTTACCGATTTGGGGGAAGTCCAGAACCAGGGGCCACTGTTTAAGAATAAGGGGTATGACATTTAGAACGGAGCTGAGGAAACACTTTTTCACACAGAGAGTTGTGAGTCTGTGGAATTCTCTGCCTCAGTGGGCGGTGGAGGCCAGTTCTCTGGATACTTTCAAGAGAGAGCTAGATAGGGGATATGGGGAGAAGGCAGGAAAGGGGTACTGATTGGGGATTATCAGCCATGATGATCACATTGAATGATCATTGGTGCTGGCTCAAAGGGCCGAATGGCCTACTCCGGCACCTATTGTCTATAATGTCCATAGCCCTCAATGAAGTGACGCTCAGCTGGTCAGAAACTGTGTAAGGAATAGTTCTGTCTTATTTGCATGCCATTTCAAACTCCTTCCCTTTCTCACACTGACCTGTCCATCCGCTACCAGAGTAATGCTGAATGAAGGAATGACAGGTGGTGGCCATGTAGGTGGAGGCCACAGTGTAGAGAAAGCAGGTACTCTGCAGAACGACTTGGACAGATTGGTAGAGAGGGGAAATAAATGGCAGGTGGAATAGAGTAGCACGGTATGGTGTCATGCATTTTGGTAGTAGTTATAAAGGCATCGACTATTTTCTAAATTTCTATTATCCCAAGATATGCATATCTGACCAAATCTGATCCGTAACCATATCTGAAATCAATCCTTCAATCTAATTTTATCTGCTTCCAAGCTCCATGAGCCTCCAATACCACATGTGGCAAAATTTACTATCTAAATGGTGGCCGATTGGGAAAGGGGTAGATGCAGCGAGACCTGGGTGTCATGGTATACCAGTCATTGAAGGTAGGCATGCAGGTGCGGCAGGCAGTAAAGAAAGCGAATGGTATGTTGGCTTTCATAGCAAGAGGATTTGAGTATAGGAGCAGGGAGGTTCTACTGCAGTTGTACAGGGTCTTGGTGAGACCACACCTGGAGTATTGCGTGCAGTTTTGGTCTCCAAATCTGAGGAAGGACATTATTGCCATAGAGGGAGTGCAGAGACGGTTCACCAGACTGATTCCTGGGATGTCAGAACTGTCTTATGAAGAAAGACTGGATAGACTTGGTTTATACTCTCTAGAATTTAGAAGATTGAGAAGGAATCTTATAGAAACTTACAAAATTCTTAAGGGGTTGGACAGGCTAGATGCAGGAAGATTGTTCCCGATGTTGGGGAAGTCCAGGACAAGGGGTCACAGCTTAAGGATAAGGGGAAATCCTTTAAAACCGAGATGAGAAGAACTTTTTTCACACAGAGAGTGGTGAATCTCTGGAACTCTCTGCCACAGAGGGTAGTTGAGGCCAGTTCATTGGCTATATTTAAGAGGGAGTTAGATGTGGCCCTTGTGGCTAAGGGGATCAGGGGGTATGGAGAGAAGGCAGGTACGGGATACTGAGTTGGATGATCAGCCATGATCATATTGAATGGCGGTGCAGGCTCGAAGGGCCGAATGGCCTACTCCTGCACCTAATTTCTATGTTTCTATGTCTATGTTATGTTTCAACCCAAATACCTGTTCCTATTGACAACCGCCTCCCAAACATCTGATCTCACATGTTACCAACCTCTTTTGCTCTCAATCCCACCTGCAACTCACCCCCCTGACCTACAGTCCTATAATTAACTTTGAACCTCCTGATTTTACAGACTATCACTGATTCTACCCACTTCTCTTTCCAACTCACATTTTCATTGATTATTTCAATTCTGGCTGAATCCTCACTAATTTACCTCCTTTTAAACCACCTTTTGTGTATACATATTAGCCCCCAAAACACCATATTTAACAGCCTTGCTTCCTCCAGTTTGATGACCTGGAAAAGATCATCCACACATTCATCTCCTCCCGCCTAGATTACTGCAACTCCCTTTACACTGGCATCAGCCAATCTTCCCTGTCCCGCCTGCAACTGGTCCAAAACGCCGCAGCGAGACACCTGACGGGCATCCGAGAAAGGGACCACATCACCCCGATCCTGGCCTCTCTCTACTGGCTCCCCATGCGGTTCCGTATATCACCCTAGCCACAAACTCTTTGAATCACTTCCCTCTGGAAGGCAACTTCAGACTGTCAAAGCTGCCACAGCCAGACATAAAAACAGTTTTTATCCACGAGTAGTTGCTCTACTCAACAGCCAAAAATCTGTAGCCTCCCTTTGATCTGGTATTTTATTGGTTCACATGCTTGATCAACGGTGTTTTATCATTAATGTTTTATTATTATTAATGCTTAGTGTTTTCTGAGTCATTCGTAACTGTCACTGTATGTCATGTTGTTACCTGTGGGCGGCGGAGCACCAAGGCAAATTCCTTGTATGTGAATACTTGGCCAATAAACTTACTTACTTACTTACTTACACTTGACAATAAACTAAACTGAACTGTACTAGACTTCTTCTGCCAGCTCCCCATTAAGCATTGTGAGCAGTACAAATTAATTACCAGTGAGCCTACAGAAAGCTAGCAGAGCCCCCAATCACCATCACCCTTTACAGGTACAGTAAAATTTCAAAACTATAATTAACCCTAGCAAAAGAACAATGATTTTCTCCAAGATATTCAAAAACATCAGTTCATTTTGAAGTCACAGATATTTTAAAGCAGCTTGGTGTATTTAAAGCAAACAGATCAAATTGCATTTGAATAAATCCGTTTACTTAATTGAATATACTGAGGTGCTTTTCATGGATGATTAAGTCTGCAAATACACAATGAAAGAGAAAGATTCTGAGGAAATTTGAACAGATAGCACGAGAAAAGTTGGAGGTTTCAAGAGCAATTATACGATATCGTAAAACCCCAGTATGAATACTAGACACTTCCATGGAGTCCTTCCTGTCTGCCATCAGAGTTTTGTTGGGCTTACAATATAAACCATATTTAAATAGGCAGATGGAGTTCCTGCAATACCTGTAGCACACTTAGACTGGGTTTTTGTAGTTTACTTTGCAACATCAGTTTCATTAAGATGATCAGAGATGAAAATAACCACTGATAAGGTTTGCAAATACGTGCAGCAAATTCAAAGCAAGCAAATATTCACTTATCTCTCCATTCACAGCACATCATCTACACAAATGCTTTATTTTTGTAATATTATTTTGTCCATGGTTGCAGCTTCCTCACAAGGTCATCTTATAGAAGCAGAATTAGGCCATTCGGCCCATCAAGTCTACTCCCCCATTCTTATGAAGAAAGACTGGATAGACTTGGCTTGTACACGCTAGAATTTAGACGATTGAGGGGGGGATCTTATAGAAACTTACAAAATTCTTAAGGGGTTGGACAGGCTAGATGCAGGAAGATTGTTCCCGATGTTGGGGAAGTCCAGAACTACGGGTCACAGTTTAAGGATAAGAGGGAAGTCTTTTAGGACCGAGATGAGAAAATCATTTTTTACACAGAGAGTGGTGAATCTGTGGAATTCTCTGCCAAAGAAGGTAGTTGAGGCCAGTTAATTAGCTACATTTAAGAGGGAGTTAGATGTGGCCCTTGTGGCTAAAGGGATCAGGGGGTATGGAAAGAAGGCAGGTACAGGATACTGAGTTGGATGATCAGCCATGATCATATTGAATGGCGGTGCAGGCTCGAATGGCCGAATGGCCTACTCCTGCACCTATTTTCTATGTTTCTATGTTTCAATCATGGCTGATCGATCTCTCCCTCCTAACTCCATTCTCTTGCCTTCTAGCCATAACCCCTGACACCTGTACTGATCAATAATCTAACCATCTTTGCCTTAAACATATCCATTGACTTGATTCTTGATTTCATCTACATGGTATCCCTGGATGATATCAAAAGCCACAAGCTAGTTTCCATGTCTAAATTGACACCTAGGTCTACATTACACCAGTATAAAGGTAAAATACCTTGATAATGGAATTCTAAAATAAGAAGATTGCAGAAAATGCTCAAATGATGTGACAACACCTTCCACAATCTGCATTAAAGTCAATCTTCACATCCACCACACAGTTCTTATTTAATACCTCAAATCTATAATCAGTAGCATCAGCAAAGGGCAACAGGTTTTACGTATCTACCTCGGTTATACGTCTCTCCATCTTGTACATCTTTTCCAATTCCTGCTTAATTTATTTTAGTCCAGATATCGCAAACACTCATCATAGGAGTGCGTACTCTCTCCTCTCTCTACACCAACGACTGGACCTCCACAGACACCTCTGTCAAGCTTCTCAAGTTTGCGGACGACACAACCCTGATTGGACTGATCCAGGATGGGGAGGAATCTGCCTACAGACAGGAAGTGTCACAGCTGGCGTCCTGGTGCCATCGCAACAACCTAGAGCTCAATGCTCTTTAGACAGTGGAATTGATTGTAGTCTTTAGGAGATCTTCTCCCTCCCGTTCCCCACTCACCATCAACAACACCACAGTCACATCAGTGGAGTATTTTACATTCCTGGAAACCATCATCTTCAAGGACCTTAAATGGGGGGCTATCATCGACTACACAGTCAAAAAAGCACAACAGAGGATATACTTCCTGCGGCAGCTAAGGAAGCACAATTTACCACAGGTAATGATGGTCCAATTCTACACGGCCATCGTAGAGTCTGTTCTCACCTTCTCCATCATGGTCTGGTTTGGCTCAGCCACGCAGCACGACACCTGGAGGCTGCAGCGAATCGTTCGATCAGCAGAGAAGATTATTGGCTGCAACCTTCCCTCCATTGATGAACTGTACACTGCAAGGGCCAGGAAGCGAGCAGGCAAGATCATCTCTGACCCCTCTCACCCTGGCCACAAACTCTTTGAATCACTTCCCTCTGGAAGGCGTCAAAGCTGCCACAGCCAGACATAAAATGTTTTTATCCACGTGTAGTTGCTCTACTCGACACCAAAAATCTGTAGCCTCCCTTTGATCTGGTATTTTGTTGGTTCACATGCTTGATCAATGGTGTTTTATCATTAATGTTTTATTATTATTAATGTTTAGTGTTTTCTGAGTCATTCGTAACTGTCACTGTGTGTCATGTTGTTACTTGTGGGCGGAGCACTAAGGGAAATTCCTTGTATGTGAATACTTGGCCAATAAACTTACTTACTTATATGAGAATGATTCCAGTTTGCACAGCCCTGGAACTTTCAGTAAATCATTATGCACCCTCTTGGGACCTACACCTCCTTCCTTAAGTATGAAGCTCAGAATTAGATGCAGTAATCTAATTGCTGCTCCAAAGTTTCAAAAGGTTCTCATTCTCCAATTTTGTTAATTAATTCATGAAACCCAATATCCAAAATGATTCAGTAACTACTCTCTTAAAATAATTTTAAGAGGGAAACAGATTTAACATTTCTGGTCAATAACCCTTGATGAGAACTGGTGGAGAATCATAGAAACATGGAAAATAGGTCCAAGAGTAGGCTATTTGGCCCTTCAAGCCAGCACCGCCATTCAATATGATTTTGGGTGATCACCCAAAATCAGTACCCTGTTCTGACTTTTTCCCTGTGTGGAGAGGGTGGCGGATTTCCGCTTCCTGGGAATCCATATTGAGGAGGACCTGACGTGGAGCGTGAACACCACTGCGCTGCTGAAAAAGGTCCAGCAGAGACTGCACTTCCTGAGGGTGCTCAGGAAGAATAACATCACTCAGAGACTGCTGCTGTCCTTTTATCGGTGCTCCATTGAGAGCATACTAACATACTGTGTATGCGTGTGGTACACCAGCGGCACAGCGGCTCAGAGGAAAGCGCTCCAGAGGGCCATTGACAACGCCCAGAGGATTGTCGGCTGCCCTCTCCTTACCTTGGAGGACTTACACAGTTCCCGCTGCATCAAAAAATCCCAGAGTATCATAAAGGACATTTCCCACCCCGGATACTCCCTGTTTGAACTGTTGCCGTCAGGCAGACGGTACAGATCTACAAGGACAAGGACGAACAGACTAAAAAACGGTTTTTACCCCACTGCTATAAAAGCACTAAATGTAGCCGCCAAGGAACGCAGGGGCGATACATACTAAGGGACTGTGGTACACTGTGAAATCGACAGAAGGATGGAGGGTTGTGTGTTTATGTGTGATATTTTCGTGATATTTATTTTAGTTGTTTATCTTTTAATATTTTATCTTGTATGTATCGTTAGCTTTTAGAAATGTTTGAATGGTGCACTGACTGGCTGACATTTTTAAATTTCGTTGTACATGGTTCATGTACAATGACAATAAAGAAACTATTCTATTCTATTCCCCATATCCCTTGATTCCCTTAGCCCTAACTCTCTCTTGAATCATTCACCTGAAACAATTACATTTGAATCTTTCCACATCTGCTGCCTGAACTGCTGAGTATCTCCAGCATTTTGTTTTATTTTACATTTTTGTCATCTGTAGATACTTGTGTCTCTTGTTTAAGATCTCCTAAATACAGATACGAAACTCCATACCTTCTTTGTCCTTTCACTAACTGCTATTGCAGACTATCTACGCATCATTGAAATCTTTCATTATCACCACTACTGCTTTTGCTCATCTCTGTAATTTCCCCCCAAAATTTGTTTCTCCATATTCTTCCCATTAGTTGGCAGTCGTTTGAATTGCCTCAGTTCTTGTAATTAGACCTCCGCTGATTCATAATTCTAAACAAATAGGTTCAGTCCTGCTGTTCCAGGACATCCTCTCTAAGATGGCCACAAAATGCTGGAGTAACTCAGCGGGACAGGCAGCAGGACTGAGAAGGAATGGGTGACATAGACTACAAGACCTACACCAAACCCAAACCAATTAGGAGCAGACGAGGGCATTCGATCCAATTTGTGATCCCAGCTACAAAGACAGATGTATACAGCAATTCGTTCTTCCCCCGCACAATTATTCCACAATGGAATAATCTCCACCCAACTATAGTTACCCAACCAGATGCAACTAAATTTAAAGTAGCTCTTTCTTCCCAATAACCCTTTCTGGCTTAAGCCCTCCCTTCACCACCTCCAGTTTAAATTCCATTTGGAATATTTTGGAGGACCAAGAAACCAAGTGAGGTTTCAGGTCGAGATCTTTCTTCGATCACCCATTCCTTCTCTTCAGAGATCCTGCCTGTCCCACTGAGTTACTCCAGCATGTTGTGTCTATCTTCGGTTTAAACCAGCATCTGCAGTTTCTTCTTACACATCCTCTCTAAGTGACGTGGAAATGGAAGCAAAGCAGCAAAGCTTCTGAGGGGTTTTTCGGATCGGTTAAATAACACAAGGAAGACTGATTCTTATTTATAAAGTGTAGGAATGAACTGCAGCAGAATATGCTGCTTTACACCGAAGATTAGATAGACGTGAAATGCTAGAGTAACTCAGCGGGGAGGGCAGCATTCACATCTGCCACACGTCCCAAAGCGCATTAGAGGGTGGACGTGGAGCACCAGTGATGTGCAGTCACTGTCACTGTGGCAATGCAATGCAATGCAAGACGTGGGTAATCAGACAAACATCCCCTTACGCGACCTTACCTCAATGGACGTCACTTGGCGAAGAGGCCCAGGTCCCCCCCACCCCCCCGCTGGCTGCCCCGCCCGGCCGGGCCGGCCCGTGACGCCATCTCATTTACATATTTACACGGTCAGCCATGTACGTCATGCGACGGGCAACCGAGATGACAGTTGGACCGCTGGAACCCGGTGCGTGACGTCTGCGCGTCAATCAGCGCCGGCGGGACCGGAGGGCGGTCACGCTTCCCGGGGTCCGATTGCCAGCTGCGGCGTGACGTCAGCCGCGTCTGAGGTTAGCTCAGCTCCCGCCTCCGCCCGGCCGAAGGGCCCCATCCCCATTGGTCCGGGCGAGGGTGATGGACGTCGCGCCCAGCCAACCGGGCAGCGGAGACCATGCGCCAGCGAGAGGGGAGGTCGGGACGGGGTGAGCCAATGAGAGGGTCGGAGAGGCTGCGAGCTGGGCGGGATGTGCTTGTCCAAAGAAGTTGGGTGGCAGGCATTTGCCCCACAGTTACCCCCTCGGTTGCTCCGCTGGATGGTTCCCTCAGAGCCCGGGGAAGGGAAGGGAAGGGACGGGACGGCAGGGAGAAGGTGGACGATGAGAGGGACAGTAAACTGATGCCGGAGGGCCGAGTCCAAGATGGCGGCAGCGGCAGCGGCAGCGGCAGCAGCGCTCGCTGTGGATCAACGTTACGGGCTGTCGTGTGGGAAAGAGAATCCCGGCAAAATCACCGTATTTCATGTTAAATTGACAGAGACAGCCTTTCGAGCGCTGGAAGCCTTTCAAAACGCAAAGGTGCGGGTTGGGGAAGGTTTATAATTTCTTTAAACGCTATATTTCAACTTTTCGTTTACGGGACAAGTGGTGACTGACAGTTCAGATGCCGACAGTGAAAGCCGGGGGGTGGGGGGGGGGATTAAAAAGTTTAAAACTTACTGTGAGCTGTTCTTTCTAATTCATGATATATATCTAAACCTTCGCGTTCTGGAAAAAAAAACCTACGACTACTCCCCAATTTTTAATGTTATTTAGCACTGGATCGTAGTTTCCAGTAGCAAAGGAAAAACACTGATAATTTTGTTTAATGCATTTGTTTCTATCCTATTTTTTTTCTGAACCGATAACTTGCCATCGTAGCTAAAGTAAAACTTGACCAACTGAGATTGTTCCCATGAACAAAACTCAACAGACAGTATATTCGGTGTCTCTGTCGCCCACTGCTGCTGCTATTTCGTTAACAGATGTTAATTGACATTTAATTTCAAATATTAAATGTCATACACATTTTGGAATTCTAGCAGCAGCCAGCAACGGGTAAAGTTTGGATATATTGGTATGATTTTGAAATTGAAATAACAAACTTCATTGCTTAGTTTAATGTGACTCCAGACGATTCTCTAACTGCATTATTAAATGGAGATTCCGAGTACGTGATGTGTGTTGGGAAGCGATTAGGCGAGGCTGATTAACCTCTGCAGTAGCCATTTCAATCGCGACATACTGTGTTTGCATAGCAGCTCCAGGCGTATTTCATATAAATATTAAATCGCGATGCTTGGGTAATGTCAATTTCAGTGCATTAAAACAAATTAATTTCGCTTAACCGTTCGAAATATCTGGCAGGATTTTTGATCCCGAGACAAACTTGCAAAACCGTATCTAAAATATGGTGGGTGGGGGGGGGGGGCAGGTTCCCCTGGGCCTGGCAACAGCAGCCAGCCCAGCAGGGTGGCTAAGTCTAACCGAATACACACAGACTTAATTAACCACAAATACTGAATCTCCATTTATTCCATTTTCTTTTACCTTTGGTGGTCGTTCGGTTGAGAGATGAGTGAGTTTTTTTTTCACTTGTCATGTTCATTTGATTGGCTGAGACTAACATTTTTTTCCTGCAGGCGGTCATTTTACCGATCAATTTGCGTAGGTAGTATTGACACAGCAAACGTGGCCTCATTGGTGTATGAGTCTTCTTGCAAAAGTATAGAACGTTTTATCTTTTAGTTGCTATTCTTTAAATGTTATTATTAATTAAATGAATATTTGCCGTTTCTAATTTCATGAATAATTTATGAAGAAGCCGTCTGTCATTGCATTGACTGCTTAACCTGCCCAGACGCCAGGCTGACCTAAAATTGCTGTTCCGTCCATTAAAAAAAAATGTCTACGTCGAATTCTCCAGTCGTATCTTCAGTTCATAAGAGCGTCCTTTAGTTGGGACGCAAATGTTTGATATCTCTGCCGGGTTCCTCAGTTTTGTTTTTAGCTTTGCTTGGTTTTTAAACGTAGAGCATGGCATATTTTGAAGTTTGTTGAAAGCTGAAGGGAAATAACTTGCAGAACACATGCTTATGATGAACTGTTGACAGGTTTTGGGTGCACAGTATTTCAAATCCGAGTACTATGGCTTATTGCAAATATTGTTAGGCGTAGCTATCTTTTGGCCTTCTGTGTGTGTGATTGGGTTGGGAGACAGTTTGCGCTATCTTCCTGCTGTGTCAGCAAACTTGATCTGAGTATGCTATTTAAAATACTGCAGCAGTACTTCAATTTAATTCTGTTGAAATACAGTATTTATTCATTAATATGGTACTCCATAACATGTTTTTGAATTAATAACAAAAAAAATTAAATGCATTTCTTGGCCTAACCCTTGTGTAAAATATAACTTTAGAGCTCATCCAAGGTTTTCAGATTGCATCCATTTGAGTAAATAAACAGACCACTTTCAATGGATCAGGCAGCATCTGGAGGAAAATGTGAAGGTGCTATGAGTGATAGGAGTAGAATAAGGCCGTTTGGCCCATCAAGTCTATTCTACCATTCAATCATGGCTGATCTATCTCTCCCGTCTAACCCTATTCTTCTGCCTTCTCCCCATAACCTCTGACACCCTAATAAAGAAATTTTCTGCCTTAAATATATCCACTAACTTTGCCTCCACAGCCTTCTCGGGCAAAGAATTCCACAGATTCACCACCCTCTGACTAAATACATTCCTCTTCATCTCCTTCCTAAAAGAACATCCTTTAATGATGAGGCTATGACCTCTAGTCCTAGACTCTCCCACTAGTGGAAACATCCTCTCCACATCTACTCTATCCAAGCCTTTCGCCATTCTATATGTTTCAATGAGGTCCCCCCTCATTCTTCTAAGCTACTGCGAGTATAGGCCCAGTGCTGTCAAACATAGAAAATAGGCGCAGGAGTAGGCCATTCGGCCCTTCGAGCCCACACTGCCATTCAATATGATCATGGCTGATCATCCAACTCGGTATCCTGTACCTGCCTTCTCTCCATACCCCCTGATCCCTTTAGCCACAAGGGCCACATCTAACTCCCTCTTAAATATAGCCAATGAACTGGCCTCAACTACCTTCTGTGGCTCATTAAACGCTCATCATATGTTAACCTACTCATTCCTGGAATAATTCTTGTAAACTTCCTCTGGTCCCTCTCCAGAAACAGCACGCCCTTCCTCCGATATGGTGCCCAAAATTGCTCACAATATTCCAAATGCGGCCTGACCATGAGCCTCCGCATTACATCTCTGTTTTATAAGTTCTCTAAACATTGCGTTTGCTGACATCAGCCTGAAACATCGTCTGTCCACTTTAAGCAAGGCATTTGACAATGTTCCTCATGGTAGGCTGCTATGGAAGGTTAAATGGCATGGGATCCAAGGAGCGGTAGCCAATAGGATAGAAAATTGGCTTCATGGAAGGAAGCAGAAAGTGTTGGTGGAAGGATGTTTTTCGGATTGGAGGCCTGCGACTAATGGTGTGCATCAGGATTTAGTGCTGAGCCCATTACTGTTTGTCATCTATATCAATGATTTGGATGAGATCAGATAGTATGATTAACAAGTTTGCAGATGATGCTAAAGTATTGTATGAAGATGGTTGGTCAAAAATTGCAGCAGGATCTTGATTGGGTGGGCTGATGAATGGTTCATGGAATTTAATACATAGGTGCAAGATGTTTACTTCTGACGTGCCTTACCAGGGCAGGACCTGCAGTGTGAATGGCAGGGTTCTGGAAAGTGTTGTAGAGAAGAGGGATGAAGGAGTGCAGGTACATAGTTCCTTGACAGTTGCATCACAGGTAGACAGGGTGATCAAGAAGGCATTCTGCACATTAGCCTTCATAAGTCAGAATATTGAGTATAGAAGTTGGGAAGTCATGTAACAGTTGTATTTGGTGAGGTTCAATTTAGAGTATTGTGTTCCGTTTTGGTCACCCTGTTATCGGAAAAATTTTGTTAAGCTGGAATGGGTGCAGAGAAGATTAATGGGGATGTTGCAAGGTTCAAGGGCCGGAACTAAAGGGAGAGGTTGAGCTAGCTAGGACTTTATTCCTTGGAATACAAGAGGATGAGGGGTGATCTTATAGAGGTGTATAAGATCATGAGGTGAATGGAAAGGGTGAATCCATAGTCTTTTACTCAGAGTCCGGAAATCAAAAACCAAAGGACATAGTTTTAAAGTGAAGGGGAAAAGATTTAATAGGAACCTGAGGGGCAACCTGTTCACACAAGGTGGTAGGTATATGGAACAATTTGCCAAAGGAGGTAGTTGAGGCCAGTACTATAGCAACATTTCAAAAAACATTTGGACAGGTGTAGGGATAGATTTAGAGGGATATTGGCAGAATACTCGGGTGGAACTAGTGTACACGGGGCATGCTGACCGGCATAGGCAAGTTAAGCCAAAGGGCCTGTTTCCATGCTCTGACACTTCCCTCCACAACTGCTCCACCATGTTCTCCAAGATGCTGCCTGACCCACTATATTCTAGCACTTTGTGTCTTTTTTCTAAACCAGCATCTGCAGTACCTTGGTTCTCCACCAAATTTCTCCACTGGTTTGTTTTTTTACTCAACATGATTTCAACAGCTGTAGTCTTGTGTATCTGTATCCATTTCAAATCTGTTTAAAACTCCTTGATCTTCCTTTTCTGGATGTGGAAAATCCAAGCAAAGACTGCAGACCCACAAAATTTCAGTTGCCAATTAACACCATCTGTTAACGTGGACCAAGAATGAATATTTATTCTTTAATATTATGAAGAGAGCTGGCTGCCCTAACTTTTAAAATTTACGCAGAAATGTCACTTAAGACCTGCAATTTATTTAGTTTTGTTTATTGTCATGTGTACCGAGGTACAGTGAAAAGCTTTTGTGTACTAATATTATTATTTCTGTTTTTTGTTACGATGTTAGCCAATTTTCTAGTCTACAAATTCCACTTTCAAATAGGATCTGTGTTAATTGATTTGTGTAATTGGTGGTTATGGGCATTGGTGCTCAATGGGGGAAATCATTTTGGGTTTCCAGTTCTGGTTGGTAGTGTTTCGTTTGCTTTCTATATCCTGCGAACTGTAGTTTGGCTGTGATGTCCTAACATTCTGCACCCAGAAGGCTCTCCCTCCCTCCCTCCCTCCATCCATAAAAAGCAGCATCTGCAGTTTATTCATTGTTAGCTGTGTTTAGATCCCGTTGACTTGACGATTGGACCAGTTTGCATTGTGTGTATGTGTGTGAGTTAAACTTTGCACAAACTGCTCGGCCACCCTGCAACCCGACTCTCCCTCCAACCTTCTGCCCTCAGCCGCCGCTCGGACACTTTGACAAGAATTAGTTACTACGTTACCAAAGGATGCTGCTTTTTCTTTTGCAGGACATAATTCCATTAAGGGGCCAGTTTGCACTGAGTTTGGATTATTATGACAAAGTCCTCTTATTTTTCTCTCTGTGAGCCAAAACTGCAATGCATGCACTTTTCACACAAGCTTATTTTTTTTTCCTGCTTCTCTGACCCCATTTCCTACAGGATTGTGAAGCTAATTGAAACATCTTTTTGACAAGGTTAAGATTAAATTAAATCCAGCAAAGTAATTGGTTACACCCACTGACTCTATGATATCTCAGATATACTTTAACCCTCATACTTGTTCTTATCGCCGTTTTATTCTGACTTTTCTAATATTGCCATGCCTACTTCTTACTTGGTAGTACAGGTACCATCATCTCTGGATACACTCAAGTTAATAAGTTATTTCTGTATGCTAATTTGCACAATGATCTTCCTCTCACTCTTGCATTTACTGACATGAATTTTTCATTATTGTGTTCAAATGCACTTGTCAATGTTCTGAGATCCGTGTCACTCTATTTCTGGTCTCTTGGTATGATATTTTATTTCTCCTTGTTTGATGGTGCTTTTTTAAACATTCATTCTTAGGATGTGGATGTTGCCCAGCAATTATCATAATTGTACATAATGGGTTAGTGGTGCATTAAAAGGACTGTATTGTTGTGGATCACAATCAGAGCTGAATTAAATTCCCTGAATGATATGGCCTATTCAAATCTGTTTCAGACCTTTTGAATATTGTCCTGCTTTTTTTTGCAGCTTGGGTCCTAAGCCCTTGGATAATGTCTAATTCACTTTAGTATTTTTCCCTATCATGCTCATTAAAACATTTTAACCATGTTTTTGATCACCTGTCCTAATGCAGTCCTGTGCTAAAGTTTACAAAAGGTATATAACTCAGTTTAAAAAAACATTAAATATGATGTAGCTTGTTCTTGTGTGTTGCTGATGTTTTTTAACCTACCTAATACAAAAGAGTTTTAATTTAATGTAATGTAATGCAGTGCCATAATCTACTCTGATCTACCTATTTATAATTACAGTCGATGGTAGATAACGGTATGATTTTGTTTTGGGCAATTTTGTATCTTTTGAACAGGCTAACACTCATTCTGTTAACAAAAGTGAGAATGGTGCATAGTTGGATCAATCCTTTTTTTTCATTCTGAATCTCCCCATCATTAATAGGAAGTTAAAGAAGGGAACTAATATGTTTGTATTGTGATGAAAACTATATTTAAATTATATGCATGTGTTCTTTTTGACACATTTTAAACTTTTCTGAATGGGAATCATTGCAGCAAATATAACTACTTGGGCTATTTTTTTCAGTGTTAAAACGTAAACCCTTTTTATGGATATAATCCCAATTAATTTATTACCTAACCATATAACCATATAACAATTACAGCACAGAAACAGTCCATCTCGGCCCTACTAGTCCGTGCTGAACACTTACACTCACCTAGTCCCATCTACCTGCACTCAGACCATAACCCTCCATTCCTTTCCCGTCCATATACCTATCCAATTTATTTTTAAATTATAAAATCGAACCTGCCTCCACCACTTCCACTGGAAGCTCATTCCACACAGCTGCCACTCTCTTGAGTATAGAAGTTCCCCCTCATGTTGCCCTTAAACTTCTGTCCCTTAAATCATGTCCTCTTGTTTGAATCTTCCCTACTCAATGGAAAAAGCTTATCCACGTCAACTCTGTCTATCCCTCTCATAATTTTAAAGACCTCTATCAAGTCCCACCTTAACCTTCTGCGCTCCAAAGAATAAAGACCTAACTTGTTCAACCTTTCTCTGTAACGTAGGTGCTGAAACGAAGGCAACATTCTAGTAATTATCAATCACTTAGCATGTGATTGATATATTAAATAGAAGGTAAATTGTGGCAGTCAATTTTGATCAAACTTACAAAGATATATCTGATTAGAAATATTTTGGCAACTTTAGCAAATTCAGCTTCAAGCAATATTTGCATTTTGATAATTCCTGTACGTTAAAATATTGAAAGATTATTAAGTATATTGGAGTACAATTTTGACTGAATTCCTGGTGCTGTTTTCCTCCCCGTTGTACCATTTGCTTTCAGTGTAAGTGAAGTCTTGTTTTAAAATGCATAAAATTGGCTGTGAAATGCCTGCTTGTTATGGATTATTGTCAGTTGATTTTAAGTAAAAACGTGTGTACATTGTGAAGAAATAAGTTGGAAAAATAAATGCAAAGATTTAATGTTGCAGAAGCTCAATAGGGAGTTAAAGGTAGAGCCGAACTAGTCAGCATTTATTTGCAAGGGTTTTCTGTATTGGATCTTTCCTTCTCTTTTCACACTGCAACCTGAAGATTAAAAAAAATAAAAACAATTATTATTTTTTGCCTGTCACTGTGAAGAAATATTATTAGGCATATCAAAATAGGAAATGTTAGACTATTTCTTGGACTTCATTTCCCTGATTTCATTCAGGTAATTGAAAACCAAACAGATGCAAATAGTATTGTAACTGTCAATACGGTGATGTCTTCTGTACCTACCTAACTGCTATATTAAGGCCTTCTTTATATGAAGTTCTGAGTTTAGTATATATAAATAAATCATTTACTAAGGAATCAGATGCATGTGTAGAATTGATATCAGTACAGTATTCAGGTTAAATATTATAATTCATTTTGACAGTAACGATGAACCCTTTGGCCAATTTGACCCTTTAGCCAATTTGGTGTGTCCAATTCCAACTAAAAAGATTTATAAACAGGATTTTGTAAACTGGAAAATCAAAAAGCTAAGTTTCTAGAAAATCAGTCTTTTTAAAATAAATGCTTGTTAAGATAAAGTGAATTTGCAATATAATTGTGTCCGTGAAGCAAAGTTTTGTGCTTTGCCTCTGCTGCATGCATCTGACTTGAGTGTGAACTCTGCATGATATCATCAACATTAATTTGGGTCTCAACACAAAATGCATTCAGTTTAAGATTATACAAAGCACTATTGACTGCACAATACAAAGTTAATGTGAATGCTCTGTATAATTATCAGCGTTTGCAGTTGCTACCTTGACACATAGAATTTGCTTCTTTTAAGGGCAGAAGACAAAAACTCACAACGTTCAAAAAGTGTAAAGAGATACCATGACATTCTTCCTTATGTCAGTAATAGCAAAAAATAATTTTAGCTGAGTTATTTTAGAGTTTGTATAGTATGTGATTGTGGTCTAAATTATATTCTCTAAATAGAAGTTGTGGCATAGAAGAAAACAATTTCCACACATGACAAAGATATCCAGCCTATTCCTGCTTCCCTGTTCTTGACGTACCTTTTGTTAGTTAAGCATATCAATTGCTCATCCAAGTGATTTTTGAATGTAATGAGTTTTTGCCTCATGCCCTTTCAAATAAGTGAGTTGTAGACTCCTTTACTCTTGTCATCTTGCTACCAACGTAAATCGTGGTTGAAGAGGGAGAGCAAGGAGGGAAGAGACAATGACTTTGGGACTTTAAACTGTGTTGAGTGTTTGTTATTTATTCTATGTTATGGCTGCAGGCTAAACCATTTTGTTGCACTAAAAAGTGCAATGACAATAAATTGAATCAAAATCAAAGAGAATAATCCCAGCCTATCCATTGTTTCTTTATAAATAAAATTATGCGGTCCTGTTGACTGGAACAAAGTTGAGAATGCAGGACAATATCTTTGGCCTAATTGCAGTTTTGTTCAATTTTGGCATGATTTTCTGCTTCTTTGTCTTAATCAATAAAGGCAAGAATCCTTAAAATATATACACCTGTCTTGGTCCTTCGAATAATATGTAAATGAACATTGCAGAGCCCCAATGTTCCTCAAAATCATACAATTGACTATATATTGATTTCCCCTTTTAGCTTTTGATAGCTCTGCCACATACTTTGGCACATACTTTTGTCCATCCAGATGGTTTCTGATCACCTGAACAGTTCATAATATAATAAGGCCACAGCTTGTTTTCTTCACAATCATCTAACTGGGCTCATGTTGTACTGTTGCAAATAAACATGTTAGAAACACAGCATGGAAGAGACATAGCACTTAGGCCTGCAGTAATCATCCAAAACTATACATCCAGGCACTAAAACACATGTCTGCCATTATCCTTCCTCCTATCACTGAACTGGATTTAGACGTATACCTCATCAAAAGTCTTGTTTAAAATAAAATCTGCTAAGAAAGTAAAGCTTTTTCAATATTGCCTCTTCAATTACCTATACCTGAATTGGTTGACCTGTCCCCTAGCAACATTATGATAAGCATGCTCTTAGAAAAATCTTCAACCAACATCTTGGACTTCTATCCAAACCTTTCCCCATTTATTGAACACCTCAGCAAATATTGACATGGTAGTACAGGTACCATCACTGGCTAAGTTTCAAAGGAAATGGCTAACAGACCGATTCTCAGCTGGTCGTGAAAATTAAGTGCCAAGGAAATACTTGCCTCAGTCAGTTGCTTAATTACTGGTGTGAATGACTCTCGATAATCTTTGTGATAAAAATGAAATTTTGGCTTCACTATTGTCTATCTTCTATCAATTTTGTAGTCCTGTCTACAGGCTACACAGCAGAAACAAAGAAGCAAAGAAATTGCAGATGCTGGAATCTTGAGCAAAACACAATACTGGCAAAACTCAGTGGTGAGGCAGCATCTGGGGTGAGAGTGAGCAGGCTTTGGTCCAGTTAGGAAACTGGAAAAAGGCCCTTCAGAACAATTCTTCCATGCCAGCTGCGATGCTCCATCGAAACTAGTTGCCCCTTTGCTCCCTATATCTCTCCAAACCTTTCCTATGAAGAAGCGGCATGACATTGTGGTGAATCTCTGGATTTCTCTGCCACGGAAGGTAGTTGAGGCCAGTTCATTGGCTATATTTAAGAGGGAGTTAGATGTGGCCCTTGTGGCTAAAGGGATCAGGTGCTATGGAGAGAAGGCAGGTACAGGATACTGAGTTGGATGATCAGCCATGATCATATTGAATGGCAGTGCAGGCTCGAAAGGCCAGATAGCCTACTCCTGCACCTATTTTCTATGTTTCTATGACATTGCGATTAGCAATTCCACAGCCACTAGATCGTATCAAAGTTCTGCAATATCCTAGGAGACAGTTATGAATTGATGGTGGACAGTTATTTGGCTAATGGGAAAGAGGATGAGGCTTTAATGTCCATTACATAATGAAATCTGTGCCTGAATGTACAGAAACCTGGACAAATGGTGGAATTGGTTGATATTCACAATCGTTTCCACAGCACTAGACAATTACTATCTCTGACATGAGCATTAGAAAGCAGTATTTCCATCAATATCCCGACTTTGACAATTGTCCAGAAACTTAATTGCAGCAGCCACTTGACCTGCTGATAGCCGCTGGTACAGAGGCGAGGTATTTTAACTTGTTTCATATAGTTCTAATAGTTTCATATTTACTTGGTGTAATTTGTGTGCAAGGTAAAATATTTGCTAATTGTTGGATGTTCCAACAACACAAGGATGTACAGCAAGGGAACCATTTTGCCAACCAATCCTGCAACATAAATGTTCACTAAATTCCTGATGTCCTTTCTCATCGTGTGCCATAACTGATGTTGCTAGCAACTTGCCAATACTTCTTCAGCAGTTCCCAACATCTGGAATTACTAGAAGTACAGGGTCCATAGTTTATGGGATCATCTGCATGTTTTATACCTTCTCGAGTTAGAAATGCATTGTTTATTCACTGTCACTGGGAAACTGATTTTTAGCAATCCTTCAGGAGTGCCATCACCAGAATTGTAACTGTCCAAAGTAAATGCTCATTGATGCCTTTGTCAATAATGAATTATACATGTGTGTAAAATACTGGCTTTGACTACAAGGTGTACATCCCACAAAATAATTTGATTTAGTCAACTTAATCAGAAACAACATTTCCTTGAAACTATCTGACAGATAACAGAGAGCTACCTAGAGACACAGAAACCGCAGATACTGGAATCTCGAGCAAAGAGCAAAAGGCTGAAGGCACTCAGCGGGTCAGGCAGCATTTGTGGAGGGAACGGACAGGTAATAATTTGTGTTGGGACCCTTCTTCGAATTGGTGGAAAAGGGAGAGAGAAAACTGGGAAAGAGGTGGGGCTGAGACAAAAGTGTGGTATGGGATAAGTGGATGCAGCTGAGGGGGTGATTGGCAGATTGGTGGTGTAAGTGATAACGGCTAGAGGTGAAAAGACGGCATGAATGTCGGATAAGGAGAGAAGAGTGAAATGTAAAGCCAGATAAGGATATGAGGGGACGGGAAAAAAGAGAAGAAAGGAGAAATATAAGACTTGGGGGTGATGAGTGCGCAGAGGGGAAAGGAGCAGGGTGACCAGGGTGTGGGAGAAGTTAGTGCACACTGGAGTGGGGAGGGGGGGCAGGAGAAAGAGGGGAGGTTATTATTTGAAATTGGGAAAATTCAATGTTCATATTGTTAGGTTGTGATTTACCAAAGAATATAGAAAAGTTGAAGTGAAGTCTGAGAGCAGCAGATGAAACGGGAAGTTCATTAATTTGGATACATTTTATAATGGACTGAATTGCATCTCTCAAGACACTTGGACATGAATATAGTTTGAGTGGAGACACAAAATGCTGGAGTAACTCAGCAGGACAGGCATCATCTCTGGAGAGAAGGAATGGGTGATGTTTCGGGTCGAGATGTTGAGAGTCCCTGGGTTGGGTTATGGCTCATCACCAAATGCAAAATTAGCTAATTTGTCTGTTGGGCTTAAATAGGTATTTTGAATAATGTAAATAAATGGCAAGTTAATTTCCAAGATTCAAGACATTCCAGTTGGCTTCCAATGTAAATGTTGATTTTTCTCGCACTGTGAAAAGTACTTTTCTCAACAATGTGCTTTAATAAGATTCTGATCATGTGTCACTCTGAAATGGTTTATTGGACTTTCACCTACTAATGGCTAATCTCTGATTTAAACATTTAATAAAAAATTAAGTTTTGAAAGATTTATTCCCATTGTGCATTAATCATGAAGCTAATTTACTAATATATGATCTTATGAACTATGACATGAATTAGTTTAAGCAAAAATATTTAAACAGCCCATTGTATTCAGCACAAAATGGGCCCTGGAAAGGTTGCTTGGTTTAACTGCTTAGTTTATTTTGGTATGAACTGCTGGAGTATAAAAATGAATTAACGTTTTCCAATGTTTATTTCTGTTAACAGTTGATTCTTCTTATTATGCAAAGGTCACCAATGGAAATTATTTGCTTGGCTTCACCATTCATCTAATTTTGTAAGAACACTACGTTCTGCTCAGATATCCTAGTTTCTAAATGGCAGTTTGCCCAGCTTTTGAGGCAGGCTTATTCCTTTTCTCTTAAACTTGCTCCTGAATTGTGGCTTGTGTTTAAATTTCTTTCTTTTTTAAAGTTATTGATTAAAGTTCAAATTCTTATATTTGTTATTATGTTGCATAGACATTTAAATGGTCACTTTTCACTACTTTCATTCATGCAATTAGAGGTAATGCTTGCTTTCTTAAAACAATTATAAAGCACTTCATACTGGCATTGAAGTCAGCAAGTTGTTCTGTCTGTGACTCTTTCACACTGAAACAACCGATAACGTAACACACTTATCCCATTGCATAATTAAACTTTGAGCTAAGAATGTTATCTGGTAGCAGGATTAAGAATACGTTTCAATCCTTGTGTGACATGTTTTACATTAAACCAGATTGTACTCCAGTAGTTACTGCATATCAATTTGACCTTAAGTAAGTAAGTTTATTGGCCAAGTATTCACATACAAGGAATTTGCCTTGGTGCTCCGCACACAAGTAACACCATGACATACAGTGACAGTTACGAATGACTCGGAAAACACTAAACAGTAATAATAATAATAAAACATTAATGATAAAACACCATTGATCAAGCATGTGAACCAACAAAATACCAGATCAAAGGGAGGCTAAAGATTTTTGGCTGTTGAGTAGAGCAACTACTCGTGGATAAAAACTGTTTATATGTCTGGCTGTGGCAGCTTTGACCATCCGGAGTCGCCTTCCAGAGAGAAGTGATTCAAAGAGTTTGTGGCCAGGGTGAGAGGGGCCAGAGATGATCTTGCCCGCTCGCTTCCTGGCCCTTGCAGTGTACAGTTCATCAATGGAGGGAAGGTTGCAGCCAATAATCTTCTCTGCTGATCGGACGATTCGCTGCAGCCTCCAGGTGTTGTGCTTGGTGGTTAAGCCAAACCAGACCATGATGGAGAAGGTGAGAACAGACTCTACGATGGCCGTGTAGAATTGGACCATCATTGCCTGTGGCAGATTGTGCTTCCTCAGCTGCCGCAGGAAGTACATCCTCTGTTGTGCCTTTTTGACTGTGGAGTCGATGGTGGCCCCCCACTTAAGGTCCTTGAGATGATGGATCCCAGGAACTTAAAAGACTCCGCAGATGTGACTTTGGTGTTGTTGATGATGAGTGGGGTGAGGGGAGGGGGAGCTCTCCTAAAGTCTACAATCAATTCCACTGTCTTAAGAGCATGGAGCTCTAGGTTGTTGCTACGGCACCAGGACGCTAGCTGTGACACTTCCTGTCTGTAGGCAGATTCCTCCCCATCCTGGATCAGTCCAATCAGGGTTGTGTCGTCCGTAAACTTGAGAAGCTTGACAGAGGTGTCTGTGGAGGTACAGTCGTTGGTGTAGAGAGAGGAGAGAGTACACAGCCTTGCGTTGCTCCTATGCTGAGGGTTTGCGGGTCCGAGATGTGCTTTCCCAGCCTCACATGCTGCTTCCTGTCTGTTAGGAAGTTGGTGATCCACTGACAGAAGGGTTCAGGCACAGTCAACTCGGAAAGTTTGGAGTGTAGTAGCTCTGGCACAATGGTGTTGAACGTAGAGCTAAAATCAACAAACAGGATCCTCTCGTAGGTCCCCTGGCGGTCTAGGTGCTGCTGGATGAAGTGCAGGCCCTGGTTGACTGCATCATCCACAGATCTATTGGCCCAATATGCAAACTGCAGAGGGTCCAGCAGGGAGTTTGTGATATTTTTGAGCTTGGCCAGCACAAGCCTTTTGAGTGTCTTCATGACTACAGAGGTCAGTGCGACAGGCCTGTAGTCATTAAGACAAGTAATCCTTGCCTTTTTGGGTACAGGGACAATAGTGGAGACTTTGAAGCAGGCAGGGACAGTACATGTTTGCAGGGACTGGTTAAAAATGTCTGTACAGAGCTTAAGAGTAGAGGGGGAAACATTGTCAGGTAACAAGTATGGACTGTTTCTCCTACAGAAGCTACCTAACCTGAGTATTTCTAGTATTTTTTAAATTTTCTCAGTTGTGTGCGATATGTATCTTTGTTTTGCATTGTCCTGAGTTTCTCCAATGAAGGCCCTTTTTGGCTTTCTTTACCTATTTTTTTTTTTTTTACAATGGCGGGGGAATCATTGAGCAGTGTAACTGGAATTTGAGTAAATGCACAAATGAATTTGAGAATAGTAAATTTAAAACAAAAAATATACAATGGAAGGAATAGGGGATCCTGAAGTATTGACTTTTGTGAGTATTTATAAGTACTGTGCCATTGCTATAAATGTAATAGTGGTATCATTTTGCTATTGTGTATTATAGCAGCAATGGTATTTTCATGTTCAGTCTAATGTGATATGAGATATCATTTTATTTTCAGACGAGACCAAGTGCCGACCCGTTGGGTCTGCTCCCCCAATGCAAGATTCCACCACTCACCCGTTCCCCCAATGCAAGCCGTTCCCCCAAAGCAATATTGCACCACTCACGCATAGCCCCGAACTGCGCAGGCGTGGCTCTTTTCTCCTCATCCCCCAGCACTCCCTCCCCCTCTTCACCCTCCTTCAATCCCTAGAGAGGGAGAGGGGCAGAGTGGGAGGGGGTAGAGTGGGGGGTGGAGAGGGCGAGGGAGGGGGGTGGCGAAGGTGGGACTGAGAGGGAGGAGCCGCCGCCTGGACTCCACTGCTGACCCCGACTCCATCTCTGTGCTCGTCCCTGACCAGACTTGTCCTTGGTTCCAGCGGCGGCTTCTTTCTTCACCCCGGTCACAGCCCTATCCCTATCCCAAGCTCGGCAGTCACTCCAGCTCGAGCACCAGGCTTGGCTCCAGCCAGGGCCCGAGGCACCACCCTCGCCACCAGGTGTCGGGTGCCAGCGGCCGCTGCACGAGCGCTGGAGTGCCCATCCCACCCGGCGTGTCCCGTCCTGCCTTGCGAGTGCATTGTGACGTCACTCGTTTTTTTTTAAATTAGTGACTTTTTGGGGCTGTTAAACTTAAAGGATTAATGTCATCGAAGATACAGGTGGGAATGCGACGGGAAGATGTTTATTGCCACAATGGGGAAAAATGTGAGTAGGAAATGTGACAATGGGAAGGCTGTGGCCTAACGTGTGGAAGAAGATAGGAAAAGCAGATTGACACTGTCGGCACAAACACAAACAATGGGAAGAGATTTAGTATTTATAGAGATGGGGAGAAGGGAATATGACACTTTGCAGCAGGAAATATTTTGACCTTTTGATTTTCTCATCAGATGAATGGGGAAAACAACAAAATGAACTTCTTGGTGTTTTTAGTGACCCTGTAACCCTTGACTAGATAAGGAATTTCATACTTTAATACTGTCAAACAGCCTTTGGCAAAATAAATGTACAAGTGATGTGTTTTATTTATCTTCAGAGGGCAGTACTTGCAACAAAGTTATAGATTAGTTTCCCAACCGGCACGTATATGAATGACTCATTGGTTAACAAAATATACAGATTGATCTTTGTCCGTAAAGACGTAGGAAATCTTTCTCTGGTAGGGTTATTGTTTAGGCAAACATGGTGAGTTGTTAACATGATGAATGCAAAGTATTACAAAATACAAGGTCAGCGTAACCTTTTGGAGGCTTAATGTAATTTTTTTTCTTGCATAATTTTTGAGGTACTTACATAGATGACAAATATAGTCTCAACATAATGTGTCTTTCCTGTTTGGACTGGTGCATGTATGCAAATACATTTTACTTGTCAGGCTGCAAACTGATATTGCAACAGTTGAATAAACAAAAGTAGTCATAGTAAACTAATTTAAGATGGCCAAGTTTACCTCTGTGTAAAATTAATGGGAAAAGTTCTCAGAGGTCAGTGTGATGAGAAGATAAACGCAACCTGTTCTAAATGTTGATTGTGTGTAAAACATATTGATCTTGTATGTGCAGTCATGACAGCTTGAATGTATGTGGTATAGGTGCTTTTTTTTAGGACTTTTGTGCTTCCGAGCTGCATTAACAAAACAAATAATAAAAGCAACTGTAAACTTGCTTATCAGGACGGGGAACAGCCTCCAATGCAGATTCTCATCAAATGCCTTGCTGGTTGATTGTTGTCTGTGGTACCTCTCCTGATTTACTGCTTCCTTGTAACCTGCACATGTGTATCACGCATGGATAAGCAATGCTGCTATAATAAAAACTGCAAATACTTAGCATGTAAGGGAGCGTTTATGGATTGAGAATCTGCTTGTTTGATGACCTTGCATCAAGTTAATTCTGATGAAGCTTCATTTTGAAATTCTATACTCCTACATCCATAAATGTTGTCTGATTATAATCTTGCAGTAGTTTGATTTATATTTGCTGTTTCCAGCTCCCATAGATTGTTTTGCTTTGTGCCAATTTTCAGAGTTGAATATGTCATTAGGCTTGGTTGTGTTGGGCTTTATATATGTACGATGGGTATTTGGGTAAGGTACAGCAGGGGTCATGGCATTTTCATACCTTATACCCAGTAAAAAGTTGATGCTTTGGTGGGAATATCAGTTGAAGGTTTACTTTCCCGTTTATGGATTAGAAGCAATATTGTTCTTTGGGCACCAGGCAATTCAGCACTGCATGATGCAGGTAAGAATTTATGGTCTTTGCAGAGAGCTGGTGCTTACTAAATTTTGGGGTAGTAAAAATTAGTAATGAACACGTGTTTCGTAATGAATAAAATGTCACTGTTGTGCAAAGATAGAATTGCAAAAGATGCTTTTGTCAACTGGATAATTTGTTCAGTTTCAGATCTAGTACTCTTGTCTCCTTCCAAAAATATTATTTTTGCCTGTACTGATTCTCGTATGCGCAACCCTGCTGTCATAATATAGTTTGGTGTTAACTTTTGCCTTTTACTCTTTATATTGACAATATTAATTGTGTAACTAGAAATACATAGAAATGCAAATTGTGATTATAATATGTGAACTTAACTGCAATTACTTAGAAAATATCTTTTAAGTTGAACTTTAAATAATTAACTGCTTGCGAAAGCAAAATGTAGATGCATGAAATATGAAAATAACGCAAATACTCAGATTGGGCAGCATTACTGAGTTTTTGTATTTTCTCTTTTAGTTTAATTGAAACTAATTATGATTTTTTTTTTTCCCCCAGAATTCCTCTATCTCGCAACCAACAATACAATTCCAAGGACTTCAAGGGGTAAGGAGAACTTATAATTTTGAGAAACCAACCTTTTTATTTAAAAAAAAAAACACATTTTTCTTGCAGTTCGTGTTCAATTCTGGAATGAGATATTATTGTCAAAAATTTGAGCCCAGTGAAGTATTGTGGGTGGTTTGCTCCCGATGACGAGAGCAGGGCGGTAAACACTGTCAACACTGACTTCAGCAAGGCCTTTGATTAGGTCTTACATGGTAGGTTGTCCAAAAGGGTGATCAATGAGGATTAGCTAGCCAAATGGATACAAAATTGGCTTGGTGGAAGGAGGCAGAGGTTGCAAGTGGGAGTTTTTTCAGATTGGAGGCTGCTGTGCCACAGGGAGGGGTGCTCGATGCTCATGTATATCAGTAATTTTAATGAATGTAGGTAGCCCGATTGGTTAGTTTGTGGATGACACCAGAATTGGTGGTGTGCTGGTGAGAGTAGGTTGGCAGGTAACGGTCAACTCCAGATACTGATTGTTGAACACACCAAGTTAATCCAAAACCTCTTGTTTCAATTTAAATCAAGTCTATTTCATGCGCAGTGTTAGAGTCGGGGTCAAAGAAATACAATCCATGAGTTCATGCATAGCATCAAACATCAATTTTTGCAACAACCCTGCCATAGCCCATTTTATCCTTCCTACATAACTACTCCAAATAATTATTGTAAATTACTCCAGATTCTGCCGGTCACCCATACACCAGTGGCTAATGAATCTAACAATCCACCACACATTTTGGATTGTGGGAAGAAACCCATGCATTCACAGAAAATATGTACATTCGATACAGCACACTGGAGGTCAAGATTGAACCCAGGACACTGGGGGAATTCCACTTGCTCTGTCCTCTGTTGCTCTTGGATCTTGAATCTAAATCCAAGTGGCATTATGTTTTATTTAATCTAAAATCTGAGAATATTGCTTTTATTTTAAAAGCGCGTCTCTGTTCTCCCCAGGGTTTGTCACCACAGTCAAACTAATTCTTGCAAAAGGGCACAGGACTATTTTTTGAGCTGGGAAAATGTGAGACCATGCTGCTGCACACTTTTCCTTTTGGGGAAACAATCCTACCTTCAATCTTTTCCATAATGCATGTCTTTCATTCCTGGAATTAACCTGCAAATTATCTGCTCTGAACCCCTGGCATGGATGCCAGAATTGGATGCAGTAGTCCATTTGTGCCTGAACTGCTCGAATACTGTAAAGTTGCACTACAGGCGCACAACCTTTTATCCGAAATTCCGGAAACCGAAAAGCTCCGAAAACCGGACATTTTTTCCAGGATGTCGTCTGCACACCAAAGTTCGCGTTTGGCGCCAAACTTGACCCGAAACGACCCACGGTCAACCCTGGTCTGTACTACTGTAGCAGCTGCCTCCTCCCCAGAGACTGGGGAGACACTTAAACATCTGTAAATCATTGCTTAAATGTTAGTCAGTTAGTTTGGAGGGCTTTTATGTGAAGGGGGGGGGGGGTGGTGAAGGGGGAAACTTTAATTCTTAGTCCCCTACCTGGTCGGAGAGGCAGGGAGCGGGCAATGCCTTACCGGGTCACCATGCAGTAAGCTCCGGAGTGCTGTGGCCGCCGACTCCCAACATTGCGGAGCTGGGGCTGCAGGCGTCCGGCCGTGGGCCGCGCTGGATTTGGAGCGCCGCGCAGGCAGGGGTAGAGTTCGCCTGGGTTGGAGCCGGTAAGGCATTGCCAGCTCCCCGCCTCTCCGACCAGGTAGGGGACTAAGAATTAAAGTTTCCCCCTTCATTTCCCCCCCCCCCCCACCACCACATAAAATCCCTCCAAACTAACTGACTAACATTTAAGCAATGATTTACAATGATTCCCTGGTCTCCGGGGAGGAGGCAGCCGCTCCAGACTTTTCAAGCCGCCGGCGCTACCTACCTAATCTACGCTAAAAATCTAACATTCGGAAATCCGAAAAATTCCGAAATACGAGAAGTTTCTGGTCCCAAGGCTTTCGGATAAAAGGTTGTGTACCTGTATTTCGTTTTTGTGCTCTTTTCCTCAATCTTTTAAATCTCATGACTATTTTTTTTTTCTTTCTCAACCGGCCCTTCAAAGATTTATGTACTTAACCACTTAGTTAAATCTGGTCCACCTTCATTCTTTGTAAGATTTACCCATTGTATTATATTTCCTTCTTCATTTTCCTTATCAAAATGTATAATTTTGCATCTTCTTTCCATTAAATTCCATCTGCCTTCTCCTTCATATGCTCCTGTCACTTTGAAGTTCAGCACAGTCGTCTTTTCAGTTCAAAGTGTACTCAAATTTTGCACTCTGCAAATTTTACCTATTACCTCTTTCCTTCCCAGAGTTAAGAACTTTGACTAAGGCACCAGTAGTAATGTGTCATGTGGTCTTGTTGCCCTTGGATCAGTAGAATATATTGAAGGTTTGGTTGATGCTAGCCTGAAACTTGAATATGAAATGTTCTTAAATTTACATTTGCAACTTAGAAAATATACCTTGCATCTCAGTAAATGGCATTATTGGCTAGTATCACTGTTTACTGCCAACAGTGTGAGGGCAATAAGATTACTCTTGTACAATTTATGATGACCATTTAAGAAATCTGTGATAATTCTGATAAATCATCCTATTTTCTGTGTGGAAGCCTTATTTTGCTCTAGATCTGTTTAAATCTCAATTATCATGGGTATATTCTTAAAACCTAGATGCCTATAAAACCATAGCTGTTTCCTTTTTGTTTGAATGTTATTACAAATCTTCTGTTTTAAATGACTAGCAAAATTTGGTATTCAGTTTTCTGGGAGACACTTTTATCTGAAACATTACTTACAAATGCTGTAGATTTTCCCTTGGTAAGTTATAAATGGAGGATGTTGCGCAATTCTTTTCGCTCCATCCATTCTTTTCCGATTGCTTCCATAAGGAGTCCATTGGAGGGGTCTTGGACTGCTGTCTGAACTATTTGTTTAGTATTGTTTAGAGATACAGCGCAGAAACAGGCCCTTCGGCCCACCGGGTCCACGCCAACCAGCGATCCCCGCACATTAACACTATCTTACACACACTAGGAACAATTTTTTTTTTTTTTTTTTACATTTAGCAAGCCAATTAACCTACATACCTGTACATAGAAACATAGAAATTAGGTGCAGGAGTAGGCCATTCGGCCCTTCGAGCCTGCACCGCCATTCAATATGATCATGGCTGATCATCCAACTCAGTATCCCGTACCTGCTTTCTCTCCATACCCCCTGATCCCCTTAGCCACAAGGGCCACATCTAACTCCCTCTTAAATATAGCCAATGAACTGGCCTCAACTACCCTCTGTGGCAGAGAGTTCCAGAGACTCACCACTCTCTGTGTGAAAAAAGTTCTTCTCATCTCGGTTTTAAAGGATTTCCCCCTTATCCTTAAGCTGTGACCTCTTGTCGTGGACTTCCCCAACATCGGGAACAATCTTCCTGCATCTAGCCTGTCCAACCCCTTAAGAATTTTGCAAGTTTCTATAAGATCCCCTCTCAATCTCCTAAATTCTAGAGAGTATAAACCAAGTCTATCCAGTCTTTCTTCATAAAGACAGTCCTGACATCCCAGGAATCAGTCTGGTGAACCTTCTCTGCACTCCCGCTATGGCAATAATGTCCTTCCTCAGATTTGGAGACCAAAACTGTACGCAATACTCCAGGTGCGGTCTCATCAAGACCCTGTACAACTGCAGTAGAACCTCCCTGCTCCTATACTCAAATCCTTTTGCAATGAAAGCTAACATACCATTCGCTTTCTTTACTGCCTGCTGCACCTGCATGCCTACCTTCAACGACTGGTGTACCATGACACCCAGGTCTCGCTGCATCTCCCCCTTTCCCACTCGGCCACCATTTAGATAATAGTCTGCTTTCCTGTTTTTGCCACATCTTTGGAGACAAGACACACTGACCAACCATTTAAAGTTAGCACAAGTATAGAATCTAGTTTTTGAGTACTTGATCGCCTAGTGCCTGGAGGCTAAAGGACCAACTGAAGAAAAAGTAAATTGGCCATCAAGAATGTATTGCTGCAAATGGATCACTGATCTGTTGTAGTATTATATTTTGGAGGAAAAGACCCAAAGCTTCATGGAGAAAGTGAAATTATTTCTTTCATCGGGTAGCAAGGAGTTCTAATTTATTGTGCTTTTACAATATTTTTAATTGCAATAGCTTTTGTTCAAACTTAATATCATTGGCCACGTAAACTGAACTTTCTAAAAGGTAGATTGGCGTAGATGCATGCATTAATGTATTCACATCGTCATGTTACAAAATGCTTGTAGGTAATTTGATTTGAGCTTAATATGGCAGAACCACAGCTCTATTTACCAGTTGCACTTGGTAAAATATTCAATGTTCCCTTGATGCATTTTAAATATCCAGCCATTTCATTTGTAGCTTCCCATTTGAATCTTAATTTTTATCATTTCTTTTAAGCCACTTGATTCCACTTGCGAGTGGCGTAGCTAATGGAGCTACTGCCTCGTTGTGCCAGTGATGTACATTCAATCCTGACCTCTGTGTACATTCTCACTTTGAATGCTGGCATTTCCTTTAGATGATCTAGTTTCCCCTCTCATAGCAAAGTTGAGCAGCCTTCTCGGTTAAGTGTCCACCATAACTTGTAGGGAAGTGGTAGACAATTTGGGAGAGCTGATGGAAAGTTGGAAAGGGGATTGAATGAAATGGAATTAGTGTAAAATGCTACTGGATGGTCAGTGTTGATTCAGTTGGCTGAAGGGCATGTTTCCATATTTTGAGTCCTGCATACTATTCCTGTAACTTGTACTATTTTAGTTATTAGGGAGAAACTTTAAGTTTGCAGGAGGTTTAAAACCTATTGAAATGTATTGTGGACCAATACTGATCCCCTTTTACTGATGCTTGGTTGGCAGCAATGTATCATCTCCCTCTAACACTGCATTCTTTCTCGACTGCTGCATTGTCTTTGTGCCACCTGAAACTGAAGGGCAGAAATTCCCTACAACTACATTCTGGAAAGACTAGTGGCACTCACCCAGAATTTATTGGTACAGGTGCACAACCTTTTATCCGGTGTTCGCGAAACCGAAAAACTCCAAAAACCGGCCATTTTTTCCAGGATGTCGTCTGCGCACCAAAGCTCGCTTTTGGCGCCAAACTTGACCCGAAACGACCCACGGTCAACCCAGGTCTGTACTACTGTAGCGTCTGCCTCCTCCCCGAAGACCGGGAGACGCTTAAACATCTGTAAATCATTGCTTAAATGTTAGTCAGTTAGTTTGGAGGGCTTTTATGTGAAGGGGGGGGTTGAAGGGGTAAACTTTAATTCTTAGTCCCCTACCTGGTCGGAGAGGCGGGGAGCGGTCAATGCCTTACCGGGTCGCCGTGCAGTAAGCTCCGCAGCGCTGTGGCCGGTGGGGCTGCGGGCGGCGCCGGTTGTAAAGTGACAGGAGCATATGAAGGAGAAGGCAGATGGAATTTAATGGAAAGAAGATGCAAAATTATACATTTTGATAAGGAAAATGAAGAAGGAAATATAATACAATGGGTAAATCTTACAAAGAATGAAGGTGGACCAGATTTAACTAAGTGGTTAAGTACATAAATCTTTGAAGGGCCGGTTGAGAAAGAAAAAAAAAATAGTCATGAGATTTAAAAGATTGAGGAAAAGAGCACAAAAACGAAATACAGGTACACAACCTTTTATCCGAAAGCCTTGGGACCAGAAACTTCTCGTATTTCGGAATTTTTCGGATTTCCGAATGTTAGATTTTTAGCGTAGATTAGGTAGGTAGCGCCGGCGGCTTGAAAAGTCTGGAGCGGCTGCCTCCTCCCCGGAGACCAGGGAATCATTGTAAATCATTGCTTAAATGTTAGTCAGTTAGTTTGGAGGGATTTTATGTGGTGGTGGTGGGGGGGGGGGGGAAATGAAGGGGGAAACTTTAATTCTTAGTCCCCTACCTGGTCGGAGAGGCGGGGAGCTGGCAATGCCTTACCGGCTCCAACCCAGGCGAACTCTACCCCTGCCTGCGCGGCGCTCCAAATCCAGCGCGGCTCACGGCCGGACGCCGGCAGCCCCAGCTCCGCAATGTTGGGGGTCGGCGGCCACAGCACTCCGGAGCTTACTGCATGGTGACCCGGTAAGGCATTGCCCGCTCCCTGCCTCTCCGACCAGGTAGGGGACTAATAATTAAAGTTTCCCCCCCCTTCACCCCCCACCCCCTTCACATAAAAGCCATCCAAACTAACTGACTAACATTTAAGCAATGATTTACAGATGTTTAAGTGTCTCCCCGGTCTCCGGGGCGGAGGCAGCTGCTACAGTAGTATAGACCTGGGTTGACCGTGGGTCGTTTCGGGTCAAGTTTGGCGCCAAACGCGAACTTTGGTGTGCAGACGACATCCTGGAAAAAATGTCCGGTTTTCGGAGCTTTTCGGTTTCCGGAATTTCGGATAAAAGGTTGTGCGCCTGTAGTGCAACTTTACAGTATTCGAGCAGTTCAGGCACAAATGGACTACTGCATCCAATTCTGGCATCCATGCCAGGGGTTCAGAGCAGATAATTTGCAGGTTAATTCCAGGAATGAAAGACATGCATTATGGAAAAGATTGAAGGTAGGATTGTTTCCCCAAAAGGAAAAGTGTGCAGCAGCATGGTCTCACATTTTCCCAGCTCAAAAAATAGTCCTGTGCCCTTTTGCAAGAATTAGTTTGACTGTGGTGACAAACCCTGGGGAGAACAGAGACGCGCTTTTAAAATAAAAGCAATATTCTCAGATTTTAGATTAAATAAAACATAATGCCACTTGGATTTAGATTCAAGATCCAAGAGCAACAGAGGACAGAGCAAGTGGAATTCCCCCAGTGTCCTGGGTTCAATCTTGACCTCCAGTGTGCTGTATCGAATGTACATATTTTCTGTGAATGCATGGGTTTCTTCCCACAATCCAAAATGTGTGGTGGATTGTTAGATTCATTAGCCACTGGTGTATGGGTGACCGGCAGAATCTGGAGTAATTTACAATAATTATTTGGAGTAGTTATGTAGGAAGGATAAAATGGGCTATGGCAGGGTTGTTGCAAAAATTGATGTTTGATGCTATGCATGAACTCATGGATTGTATTTCTTTGACCCCGACTCTAACACTGCGCATGAAATAGACTTGATTTAAATTGAAACAAGAGGTTTTGGATTAACTTGGTGTGTTCAACAATCAGTATCTGGAGTTGACCGTTACCTGCCAACCTACTCTCACCAGCACACCACCAATTCTGGTGTCATCCACAAACTAACCAATCGGACTACCTACATTCATTAAAATTACTGATATACATGAGCATCGAGCACCCCTCCCTGTGGCACAGCAGCCTCCAATCTGAAAAAACTCCCACATGCAAACTCTGCCTCCTTCCACCAAGCCAACTTTGTATCCATTTGGCTAGCTAACCGGCGAATGTTGGGAGTCGGCGGCGTCGCAGCGCTGGGATACCAGCGGGGAGCGGGCAATGCCTTACCGGGTCGCCGTGCGGCAAGCTCCGGAGCGCTGTGGCCACCGACACACAACATCGCGGAGCGTCGCTGGATTTGGAGCCGCGCAGCCAGGGGTAGAGTTGCCGGGGTCGGAGCTCCAACCGGCGCCGCCCGCGGCCGGACGGAGCCCCCAGCTCCGCGAGGTTGGGAGTCGCCGACCAGGTAGGGGACTAAGAATTAAAGTTTCCCCCTTCACCCCTACTCCACCACCACCACATAAAATCCCTCCAAACTAACTGACTAACATTTATGCAATGATTTACAATGATTCCCCGGTCTCCGGGGAGGAGGCAGCCGCTCCAGACTTTTCAAGCCGCCCGCGCTACCTACCTAATCTACGCTAAAAACCTTCCATTCGGAAATCCGAAAATGTCCGAAATCCGACAAGTGTCTGGTCCCAAGGCTTTCGGATAAAAGGTTGTGCACCTGTAGTGATTAAGTGATAGTGCTTTACAATGATTGGGAATGTAGTTTCCTGCAATAACCTTGTGATCTGCTGTAGTAAGAATTCACCCTTTTTTGATGGTCACAAGAGTTCAAAGGAGTCCTTGGTACTTTGCAGGCTGCAATGCCTACCAGCAGACTGAGCAGTGTCCCATTAAATAAAGCCAGAAGAAAATTATCATTTTAATCATATAAAGTGCCAAGTAAAGTTCAGACACACACTGGATTAAAGTAGAATCTTAAATATCATGAACTTTAATTTTAATATTACTCCATTGCAATTTATGGTTCGTTTTTTTTTTGAGGTATACAATTTGTTAAGCAGTAATTATAACCTAGTGCAGACAGGAGACTGCAGATGCTGGAATCTGGAGCCAAAACAACTGAAGGAACTCGAGCAGCATCTGTGGAGCCAAGGGATGGTCGATGTTTTGGGTCATGATCTTGTAGTAGGACATAGCCAAGTGACTCATTTTTAAAATCGTGTATAATTAGGTGTCTATTTTCTTTGTGTTTTACTATGATACCACATTACCAAAATTTGTGTAATTTCAAACTATTTAAGTTTGTTTGTATTGGACAGAAATGGAAATGAGCATTTTTTGGCAATGTGCCAAATTAATGGCTTAATTTCAGGATCTTCACATGTGAAGCTTAATTTTAAAATATTAGATGTATAGTATTTTTACGATTATTGCTATATAATCTGGGCCATGATCTTTGATTTCCACCATAATCTCTTCCCTAGTCACTGATTAGTTCATCAACTAATGGGGTTGAGCCAAACTTTTAGAAACCTCAGTGTTACTTAGCTGGTCATTGCATTTAGTTTACTTTATAGGTACGGTGTGGAAACAGGCCCTTTGGCCTATCGAGTCCACGCTGCCCAACAATCGAGTCCACGCTGCCCAACAATCGAGTCCACGCTGCCCAACAATCGAGTCCACGCTGCCCAACAATCGAGTCCACGCTGCCCAACAATCGCGTCCACGCTGCCCAACAATCGAGTCCACGCTGTACACTAGTCAATGCTACAAACTAGGGACTATATACAGACGCTAATTCACCCACATACCTGCGCTGTAAGGCAGCAACTCTGCTGCTGCACCACTGTGGCGCTAGAATCTGGATGTCCATAACACAATAAAAACATACACGTTCCTGTATAAAAAGCACCAAATATGGACATTATGAACAGTAAAAAATTCTAATTTTCCAAGCGTTTCCACCTTTTAGTTTATCTGGGTGACAGATGGCGCAATGGGCTAAGTGTTCGGCTGGCAACCTGAAGGTGGCCGGTTCGAATCCTGCTTGGAGTGTGTACTGTCGTTGTGTCCTTGGGCTAGACACTTCACTTACCTTTGCCTGGGACTAGAGACGGAAATTAGCTGCTGATTAGCTACAATCTCGCATATTTGCATGCAAATGTTAATTAATATGCACGGTCCCTATAAACAAAACATTATTATTATTATTATTATTATTATTGGTGGGTAGTGGTTAGTAGTAGCACTGAGCAAATCAGCTTTTGTGGAGTGGGAGAATGATCTGTATATTTCTTCTTGGAGCTGGTGTGGTGTCTGTGGCAAAGACTCCTGATTTTCTTGCATACGTGGCAACCACTTTGTAATTGAGATACCTGGAAGCTTGTAAATTACTGCCTTCAAAACCTGGAATATTTTCAGTAAATACCATGAATTTCTTATTTAACTTGCAATTCGTTTCAGTGGAACTAAGATTAATATTCAAAATGTCATTTAATGGCCAATCTTAGAAAATTACAAATATAGTTGTATTATGATTTAATAAGAGAAATGGATGAAGTCACTGGGCATGCAATTCTAATAAATATTATTGTGGAAAATGGATGAATATTTTAAAATTTGTAAAATGGGAAGATAAAAATCAGAATGGATAGCAATTGATAATCCTTTAGTTTAGTTAAAGCGAATTGGTTATTTGCCAAAATAATTTGTGTTGTAGGTGGCAATGCGGTACTTCAACTTGGTTAAAATATTGATAGTCTATGGAGACAGGGCCAGTTATCAATGGCAGTTTGACCAAGTTTGAATAATACTCCATGTTAGAAAAAAGAAGCAAACATAACCAACAGCTTAGCTGCTGCAAAAATGGACACTGACAGCAACAGTGTGTGAAAGCAAAAAATATGTATAGAGCTTCTTTTTGGCTGAGTTTACCTGGGCTGATTGTGTCCATTACAGAAGCCCTCCACATGCTTGCAAAAATAGCCTGCAAAGGAAGGTAGCAAATGGGCCAAGAAATGGATACTGGTGAGATGTCCCAAAGTAAATTACAGTTGGTGATTACCAATCTGAGCTAGAGGATTGCTTGTGCAGTAATTAACAATTTTTTGTGCCAATAAGAATACTCTCAACAAGTAGATCAGAGTAAGGACAATATATTTGGACGGTATAAGCAACATTCACTGGGGTAGACGAAAATGCTGGAGAAACTCAGCGGGTGAGGCAGCATCTGTGGAGCGAAGGAAATGGGCAACGTTTCGGGCCGAAACCCTTCTTCAGACTTGGGGATTTGTGACTGGTGTGCCGTTATGCAACTTCTCGGGTAAGGGAGAACGCACTGAGAATTTAATTTGCATTTGGTTCAGATGGCACAGATAGTAATGCTGCAGATGTAACTGCGTTAGAGAAAAACTCTATGTCCTTATGTTTAGTTACCAAATGGCCTGTGTTGTTGATCATATTGGATGCGTTACTGGAAGTTTCTAAAATTTGAAAGATCCTGTGAGAAAAGTCACCAGGCACAGAATTGCTGTCAACCTGATACAGGATGACTAAAATACATTATGACAGAATCGCAAGCATTGGGGATATTGTAGATAGGGAAAGTCAGAGGGGATGACTTTGCAACTTTGAAATGGGTAATATCTAAGGAGCGATGTGGAATTCAGGAGTAACGAGTGTCAGAGTCACAAAGTCGGAGACCCTTAAGAAACAACCAAGGTTGATAATCTAACTGTGTTTATTATCTAATAATTAAAATACAATGTATAATTGTAGCTATAGTCAACATTGACAAGTGTTTTACCCTATGTCAATGCTGGGAATAAAAGTATTACAGTGACTCTAATATGATATTCATTTGACTGGCAACCCTGATGGACCAACACCTGGTTCATATATTTGTTTAGAGTGTGAGTTGGGGTTCCAGTGTGTATGTGCTTGGAACAGAGGGCTTGGAATTCAATTTTTGAGCAAATAGTTGTAATATTTGGTTCCATTGCTCTTCAGGCATTATGTAGGAATAGTGTATTAATTCATCCAAGGAAAGTCTGTTTCACATCAAAAATGCTAATGTAAATTTGTTTTCCTTTCTCCATAGTTGATAAAGATTCCAAGAACAGATAACCATAATGAAGGACGAAATTTTGATTTTTATGTATCCAATGTTGGAAAAGATAACCCTCAGGGAAGCTTTGAATGTGTTCAGCAGTATGTCTCCAGGTATTCTAAACTAGCTTTTTCATATAGCATATTGAATGACTGGAATGAAATTTGTTTCATTTTAACACTATTTTTCATTCCATCCCTTAAATCCCTCTTAAATGCAATGTCCTAGTCATCTCGTAGCATTCAAATGTTGGATCATCCTTTATTTGAAGGTATCATTTATTTTTCCATTAGACAGATATCATGGTCTGTATTTTGATTTGACTGTTCTAAATGGTAGGGATTTACAGGCTTTGGGATGAATCTTGCAGGCTACTTAGTTATTTCATTTCAAGAGCCTCAACTTGCTGATCTGATCTAATTTTCTTATATCTAGCATTCTTAACAATTTTTTCTTTTGCAAAATAATAGCTATGCCTAACTTAAGTGTTCAGCCAAATTTGCTTCAAATTCAATCAAAGCAAAAGCAATTTTTTAATTTTTTTATTTTATGAGAATGATACCTGGGATGATTAGGTTAACATATGATGAGTGTTTAAAGGCACTGGTCCTGTACTTGTTGGAGTTTAGAAGAATGAGTAGTGGGCCTCATTAAAACTTATCAAATAGTGAAAGGCCAGGATAGAGTGAATGTGGAGAGGATGTTCCACAAGTGGGAGAGTCTAGGGCCAGAGGCCACAGCTGCAGAACAAAAGGGCATACGTTTAGAAAGGAGATGAGGAGGAATTTCTTTAGTCAGAGGGTGGTGAATCTGTGCAATTCATTACCACGGGCAGCTGAGGATGCCAAGTCAATGGATATTTTAAGAGATTGACAGATTCTTGATCAGTAAGGGTTATGCGGAGAAGGCAGGAGAATGGGGTTTAGAGGGAAAGATAGATCAGCCATGATTGAATGGGCCGAGTGGCCTAATTATACTCCAGGAACATGAACTTGACAAGCACGGACATTCTGAATAATGCACAAACAGTTGCCTTTCAGTTAATTATCATTTTAGCTGAGGATGATGCAACAGTAAAGTGCCTGGCCCACTTGGGCGACATTTGCGCGTCATTTATGCGATGGCCTAAAAATAGGTTAGCACGTCGTGAGCGTGGTGACGTACGGTGCTTCCTTGTCGCCCCAGGATTTTGGAATGGTCAAAATCCTGGGGCAACATTATGGTGTCTCATCATGTCGTACGCCCTGTCACACGCTGGCATATGCTGTCCTGTGGGTGATGCCAGGTTGGGGTTGGGGACCACAGATGGGGTGTAAAATATTCTTCCTTCAATGCATGGATTTTAAACATTGATATATTAAAAATTAATACAATAAAATCAATTTGTTCCATTTTATTTATGGATGTATTGATCCGCTTCCCGATCCGATCACTGTCTCTTTTCTCAGGGATGTATTCAGTGAGTGTAGACTGAACTCCTCTCTCCCCCCTCTTTTCTCCCCCCCCCCCCCCCCCCCTCCCGCCACCATCCCTCTCCCCCTCCTTCTCCACTCCCCCTACCCTTCACCCCTCCCCTCTCCTTCTTCCCTTCCTTCCTCTTCCTACCTTCTCCCCGCTCCACTCTTCTCCCCCTTATCCACTACCTCCTCTCCTCACATCCCATTCTCCCCCTCTCCCTCCCTTCTCCCATTCTCCACCTGACCAGCGATCCCCAAACACTATCCTACGGACAATTTATACAAAGCTGTGCGCCTTTGGAGTACGGGAGGAAACGCTAACCCTAGCTCCTGCCTGCTCCTCATGGGAACTAAACTGTTGGCAGCAGGTTGTTAGTGGGATCTAGCTGTCACAGGCTGGGTCCAGGCTTCTCCCCGCTCCCACTCTTCTCCCCCTTATCCACTACCCCCTTCCCCTCACATCCTCTTCTCCCCCTCTCACTACCTTCTCCCATTCTCCAACCCCCCCCCCCCCCCCACTTTCCCCAATGCCTCCCAATTGTGGACACAGCCTGTGACAGCTAGATTCCACTAATAAGTCTGCACAAAGGCCATATCATCTGTTTTAGTAACATTGACTATGGGATAAATGCAGACTTTGGGAACACCCCCCCCACCCCCCCATCCGCCCCCTCGTCTTGCTTCAAAATGGGTGGTGGGTATCTAGACTCAGTGGCCGGAGCAGGTGGGTGGCGAGTGTGGGAGTACATTGACAACATTGCCTGTACCCAGTTGAAAAGCCCGCTGCCTCTGGGGGTTTGGAGAGACCATTGGAAGAGAGTATGCCTCTGGGACAACTCGTGGTCAACAGTTTAGTTCCCTTGAAGAGCAGGCAGAACATTGGAGGTTCGAGTCCAACCCCTGGGGCCCCTGTGTGACATTTAGTTCAGCGATACAGTGCCCTTCGTCCCACCGAGTCCACACCGACCAGCGATCCCCCACACAGGCTAGGGGCAATTTATGCTTATACAAAACTGTCAAGCTAGAGTTAGGGTTAGGCATTAAGGCTCGGGCTGGGGTTAGCAAAGGCGCACAGGTTTGTGTAAATTGTCCCTAGCTTGTGTGGGTTAGTGTGCGGGGGATCGCTGGTTGCAGGCTGGGTCCAGAGATGGGGGGGGGGGGGGGGCGTGGAGAAGGGGATGGGAGGGGGTAGTGGATAAGGGGGAGAAGAGTGGAGCGGGGAGTAGGGATGATGAGGGGAGGGGAGAACGAGGGATGGGGACGAGAGGGGGGAAGAGGAGACAGGAGTTCAGTCTACACTCATTGAATCTATTCCTGGTGATCGGATCTGGAAGTGGACCAATACATCTATAAATAAAACGGAATGACTTGGACATCTTTTCACTTGCACAATTGATTTTATTGTATTAAATGTAATATATTAATGTTTAAAATCCATGCATTGAAGGAAGAATATTTTACAGCCTCAACCCTAACTGGGCATCACCTGCATGACAGCATACATCAGCGTGTATGACGTGCAACTCGATGGTTTTATGGGTGTCAGTCACTGATGCTCTGCAGTCGTCCAAACGTCACCCAAGTGGGACAGGCCCATAAAACTAATTAATTTTGCCTCTGGAGTCTGAATTGGTGAAATTAGTTTTTTTTTTTCTGTTCGTGAAGTCCTCCACATATTTGTTAAGTGGATAGAAAATATGGACATTTTAGGACATTTTATACAAATTAGAACTAACCTATTGCGTTTTATTGAAGCTACAAGTCTGATTGCATTCAGAGAAATAGGGCTGCACACCACCAGCAGACTCTTCGGGGAACTCAGTGGGAAATCTACCTAGTAGAACAGTGCAGGTCTCGCTGAAACTAACATCTGAGGCACAGATGCAGGTAGACATCAATTATTGTGACAGAGAAAGATCTGCCCAATCAAACATTTTTTCCCCCCCATTCATTAATATTGACACAGTAATGTTAAGGAATAATATGTCCCGACAAATTTGTGTTGTCATTAATTCACATTAAAGAACTCTGATTCTTTAAGTTATTATGCACATGCCTCAGGGGTAGGATCTATTAACTCTCCCTAATGAGTAACTTTCTAGGCCAAGTCGGGGTCAACCACATTACCATGGTCTTAGAATGACAAGCAAGGCATTGTAGTAGATTTCCTTCTCTGGACCTTTGACGTACTTGAGGGATAATCTCTCTGCTGGTTTTGTGGTTGGTGTTTCTCTGTCATATTAAATTAGATAACAATTTAAATGTCCCATCTTCTACTGTGGAATTTGTGAATATAACCCTCTGGATTACTCATCCAGTGAAAAGTGGAAAGATGGTCACACAATTAAATTGCTAGGCTGCAAAATGATGTTATCCACTCCTCCAGATGGATGCATCTGAAAGTGTATTGGCAGTGTATCTGCCATTCCATTAGTTAACGCATTTAAAAATGCGCAATAATCTAATTGTAGGAAATGCAATAAAAAGCACAGGTCAGTATATGTAATTCAGCATAAACTGTCAGAAATTATGTTCAAAAATAGCTTTGCATTTCATCAGCTTTGAACCATTTAAGCCTAACTGCAGCTTCTACCATGTTTAATTTAACATTCCAAATTCTCTGTCTGTAGTGATGGTGTTGCAGAACTGGATTGCTCTGGGAGCATACAGGATAAAATTACAATATGTGCAACAAATGATTCTTATCTGATCACTCGAGAACGCATGACTCAAGCAGAGGAGGAAACCCGTAGTCGAAGTACCAAAGTTATTAAACCTGGTGGGAGATATGTAGGTAAGAGTAAATTTAACTTTTTCATTGAACAGAACTTTTTGAGATAATGTAGGATCACCGTAGGCCCCTTGATCCTGTTCTACCATTGAGTGTGATCATGAAAGCTCTGTCTTATCTGTATGAGCGAGCTTCGGTATTCCGATAAACACAAGGAATCATGGGATTTGTCAACGGTTATTCGCCAAAAAGAAAAAGCTGACGAAGCGCTGGCTGTATAAACTGTGTATAAATTCTTATCTTTATTCATAATTTATGTGTAAAAATATATTTAATCTGAGGAACGGGGCTGCCAGATAGTGGGAGAGCGGGGTATAACAGCGAGAGAGGGGGTTGATGCACATGGGAGACAGGGAAGAGACATTCTCGGCTGCTGTGTGCACACAGACCTGCGTCTCATCCGCAGCCAGGATTGAACCCGGGTCCCCGGCGCCTCGAGCGCTGCCAGACGACCGGAGACATCCGGGGCAACCCTGGATCGACAGAACACCGGACCGGAGCAGCGGCAGACCCCAGCCCCACAGCCAGCGCGGAGATGAAACTCCAACTCCAGCCCAACTCCCAAGGAACCCACTCCCCGACGGTCTGGGGACTGCCAACTTTGGGAAAGTGAGGCAGAAGAGTAGACTATGCAGAGCATTGACAAACAATGTGAAATGTTCCAAGATCTTCTTGGTTATAGTCCTGTACATTATGAATTGAATTGAAATTATTTGTCATTCATAAATGAATGAAAGGAAATGAATGTTATCCCTAATAACTAATTTCAGCAAGACAGTAACATGGATAAGGGAGAACCAGTGAATGTAGTGTACCTGGACTTTCAGAAAGCCTTTCATAAGGTCCCACACGGATTAGTGGGCAAAATCAGAGCACATGGTATTGGGGGTAGGGTATTAGACATGGATAGAAAATTGGTTGGCAGACAGGAAACAAAGAGTAGGAATTAACAGTTCCCTTTCAGAATGGCAGGTAGTGACTAGTGGGGTGCCTCAAGGCTCTGTGCTGGGACCGCAGTTATTCACAATATATATGAATGATTTAGATGAATGAATTAAAAGTAACATTAGCAAATTTGCAGATGACACAAAGCTGGATGGCAGTGTGAACTGTGAAGAGGATGCTATGAGGATACAAGGTGACTTGGATAGGTTGGGTGAGTGGGAAGATGCATGGCAAATGCAGTGTAATATGGATAAATGAGGTTATCCACTTTAGTGGCAAGAACAAGAGGCAAGTTATAATTTAAATGGCAGGTAGACACAAAATGCTGGAGTAACTCAGCGGGTCAGGCAGCATTTCTGGGGCAAAGGAATGGGTAACGTTTCGGGTCGAGACCCTTCTTCTGTATGGTGTCAGATTAGGAAAAGGGGAAGTGCAACGAGACCTGGGTGTACTTGTACATCAGTTACTGAAAGCAAGCATGCAAGAAACAGCAGGCAGTGAAGAAAACTAATGGCATGTTGGCCTTCATAATGATAAGATTTGAGTATGGGAGCAAAAAGGTCCTTCTGCAGTTGTACAGGGCCCTGGTGAGACCACACCTGGAGTATTGTGTGCAGTTTTGGTCTCCTAATTTGAGGAAGGTCATTCTTGCTATTGAGGGAGTGCAACGTAGGTTCACGAGGTTAATTCCCAAGATGGCAGAAATGTCATATGATGAAAAAATGGAACTATGGGCTTGTATCCACTGGAATTTAGAAGGATGAGAGGATATCTTAAGGAAACATAACATTATTAAGGGATTGGACACGCTAGATGCAGGAAACGTGTTCCTGATGTTGGAGGAGTCCAGAACCAAGGGCCACAGTTTAAGAATACAGGGTAGGCCATTTAGAACTGAGATGAGGAAAAACCTTTTCACCCAGAGTGTTGTGAATTTGTGGAATTATCTGCCTCAGAAGGCAGTGGAGGCCGACTCATTGGATGCATTCAAAAGAGTTATATAGAGCTCTTAGGGCTAGTGGAATCAAGAGATTTGGGGAGAAGGCAGGAATGGGGTACTGATTGTGGATGATCAGCCATGATCGCATTGAATGGCTCGAAGGGCCGAATGGCCTACTCCTGCACCTATTTTCTATGTATCTATGTAAAATGCTGGAATAACTCAACAGACAGGCAGCATCTCTGGAGAGAAGAAATGGGTGACATTGCAGGTCGAGACCCTTTTTCATACTGATGTCATGGATGAGTTGGACAGAATAGAATGCAGTCGGAGACAGTAAGACTGGTGGGAGAACTGGGAAGGGAGACGGGATGGAGAAAGAGGGAAAGCAAGGGCTATTTGAAGTTAGAGAAGTCAATGTTCATACCGCTGGGGTGTAAGCTACCCAAGTGAAATAGGAGGTGCTGTTCCTCCAATTTGCACTGGGCCTCACTCTGACAATGGAGAAGGCCCAGGACAGAAAGGTCAGATTGGGAATGGGAGGGAAATGGCGTGACAAGCGGTCAGACGGATGAAAGCAACGAAAATAGAGTGGAATAGATGACATTTCGGGTCGAGACCCTTCAGACTGAGTCAGGGGAAAAGGGGACAAGAGATATAGACGGTACTAAGGACAAATGATGGAAGATGTGCCTATATCTCCCGTTTCCCTTTCCCTTGACTGTCAGTCTGAAGAAGGGTCTCGACCCAAAATGTCATCTATGCCGCTCTATGCTTTCGTCCATCAGAGCGAGAGAGAGAGAGAGAGATGCAAGAAAGCAGATATGACATATAATACACAATAAACTATATTATAAATACACAATATACAAGTTGTGCATTCTTGTACTCTTACATGGGTATGACCGCACATAAAAAAATCCCCCCCTTCCTTCCCAACCTCAGCCTCACGGACCTTAGAGTACCCCTAATTCCTAAAACCCATTTCCATCACTGCGAGTGACCTGGGCATGCCCAGTTGGAATACCAAACTCGCGTGTTCACAGGTTGAATGTGCAAACTGCACACAGACAGCACCCGTAGTCAGCTTCGAACCTGGGTCTCTGGTTCTGTAAGGCAGAAACTTTACCACTGCGCCCCTGTACCACCATTTATAAAAGAATAATTGCTGGGTGTCACTATCAATGAATGTACCTGCCAAGTTTCTTACCAGTTCCATTACCATTGACTTCAAATCCATGAGGTTTAGTTCCTTAACGGCCATGGATCTTCCTCTGTCCATAATTTTACATTCCACTTTTAAAAAATGTGATTATTTCCTTTGGGTCTACACTGTCGATCATAAATCCATGGTGGTGGACTGTCATCTGGAAATTTCTATTTAAGAATTGTATTTAATTATAGGTTTTCATAACTGCCATATGTGCCAGTCAGATTATGATTAGTATCAATTTTCAAGGTGTCAGTTTTCAAAGTGCCCATGTTGCTTCTGACCATCTTTTCTTAATATTGTTGTGTCTAAGATCTCATGCCTATTTTGGTCTTCAAAGATATTGTAAGGCTTGTAAGGACAGGCTTGTTACTAATATTAACACCAGTAATATAGTGGTTCGCATGGAGTTATGGAGAAAATGATTTTAGTAAAGTTGAATCGGTTCCCTCTGAAAATGTCTTGCAGCAGTCTGAAACCTGTTAATATGTTAGTTTAAATATGGATCTCTCTTGATGAAAAATGAATGACTTGGAAATAGGTAGGCAAGATAAAATAATATCTTGGTAACCTGGAAGAATGGGAAAACAGTAGACGAAATTTAATACAGGAGAGTGAATTGATGCATTTTCTCATAAAAGGCAATGATTGACTGTCATGTTTCTAAAAAACTGGACTTGGCTATGTATATGTGCATAACAGGCAGTGCAGATGGAAGTGATTTTTGTCAAAGTGGTTTTTCTAAAGTTTAAAATGTGAAAAACTTGTAAAATATACCATCAATCTGAATGAAACTTGATACAGCACACCACAGGAGAATGGTGAGTAAGGTGGGCCAAACATTGTAGCACTATCATGTACCGTCTTGGCGTAATGTCAGGATCACACTTATCACGGACAAGCATACAAACAAATAAGATGAGAGTTTTAGTCATATAATAATTATCTATCTATCTCTATCAGAGAGATACAGAGCAAATGGATGAAAGATATGCAAAAAAAGTAACAATGATAAAGGAAATGGGCCATTGTTAGTTGTATGCTAGGTGAAAATGAGTACAGACAATGAGACTCAACAAGACAACTGAAGCTGGTATGACTTGTGCTGGGGAGGGATGGAGAGAGAGGGGATGCAAAGGTTACTTGAAGTTCGATAAATCAATATTCATACCACTGGGTTGTAAGCTGCCAAAGCAAAATATGAGATGCTGTTGGTCCAATTTGCGTTTGGCCTCATTCTGACAATGGAGGTTTAGGACAGAAAGGTCAGTGGGACGTTTAGCACTGTTGAATGTTGTGTGAAAACATATGGGATTCTAGGATTTTGTAAACTCGTGTGTACCACCAAAGCCGGGAGGTGTGTGAAATATAAGGCACTTAGCCTAATTTGAGGAAGGACACCTAATTTGAGGAAGGACATTCTTGCTATTGAGGGAGTGCAACGTAGGTTTACAAGGTTAATTCCCGTGATGGCGGGACTGTCATATGCTGAGAGAATGGAGCAGCTGGGCTTGTACACTCTGAAGTTTAGAAGGATGAGGGGGTATCTCATTGAAACATATAAGATTGTAAAGGGCTTGGACACGCTAGAGGCAGGAAACATGTTCCTGATGTTGGGGGAGTCCAGAACCAGGGGCCACAGTTTAAGAATAAACGAGTAAGCCATTTCGAATGGAGACAAGGAACCTTTTCGCGCAGAGAGTGGTGAATCTGTGGAATTCTCTGCCTCAGAGGGCGGTGGTGGAAGGTTCTCTGGATGCTTTCAAGAGAGAGCAAGATGGGGCTCTTAAAAATAGCAGAGTCAGGGGATATGGGGAGAAGGCAGGAACGGGGTACTGATCGGGGGATGATCAGCCATGATCACATTGAATGGCTCGAAGGGCCAAATGGCCTACTCCTGCACCTATTGTCTATTGAAACAGCAGTTTTGCAACCAACTCTTTTTCTAATGTTTTGTTTATTTTAGTTTAGAGATATAGCGCGGAAACAGGCCCTTCGGCCCACCGGGTCTGTGCCAACCTGTGATCACCGCACATTAACACTATCCTACACACACGAGGGACAATTTTTACATAGCCAATGAACCTACAAACCCGTACGTCTTTGGATTGTGGGAGGAAACTGAAGATCTCGGAGAAAACCCATGCGGGTCACGGTGAGAACGTACAAACCTCATACAGTCAGCACCCATAGTCGGGATCAGCATTTAAATTCCCTCACCCGCTCTGAACCGAGTGTGGAGTCACGGTCAAGGTCAGTTTATTGTCACATGTACCGGTTAAGTACAGTGAAATTTGAGTTACCATACAGCCATAATAAGTGAAAGGCAACAAGACACACCACCTAAAAGTTAACACAAACATCCACTACGAGGATTCCACATTCCTCTGTGATGGAAGGCAATAAAGTTCAATCCCCGTCTTTGTTTTCCCACGATGGGGGCAGTCAACCCATCCGCAGTCGGGGCGATCAAAGCTCCTGCAGCCAACAATTAATGCCCCCGTCAGGGTGATCAAAACTCATGTGTCGGGGCGATTGAAACTCCCTCCGCGCATGGAGCTCCCGAGTCGGCCTATTCTTACCAGAGACCACGGGCTTCATGGTGTTAAAGTCACGCAGATGGAGGTTCGATCCCCAGCAAAGGGGTCGCAAGCTCCGAGATGTTCAAATCCCGCAGTCTCCCGCGACTTGGAGTGGTCGTTGGGCTCCACCATGTTAAGCCACATTGGGGACGGAGATACGATACGGAAAAAAATTGCATCTCCGTCAAGGTAAGAGATTGAAAAAAATGTTCCCCCCCCCCCGCCCCCCACATAAAACAAACCAAGGAACACTAAAACACATACTTTTAACACATACTAAAAATGACAAAAAAGAATAAAGGACAGGTAGACTGTTGGCGAGGCTGGTGGTGCCACCTGGTGAAGTCCAGTACAGAGTGCCGATCAGCATCAAACTGATGGCATCTTCTGTACTTCTGTGTTTATCTCGGAGTGGAGACAGCGTTCCAGCTTTCGGCGGCGGCGACATCACCACGGAGGTCCGCTGGACTGGAGAGCGGCATCTTCGGCCTGGATCGATCGCCTCAGCGCAGAGGGAGAACAAGGAGGGAAGAGACGGAGACTAAGACTTTGCCTCCATCACAGTGAGGATGTGCTTGGTGAACTCACTGTGGTGGATGTTTAATTTGGGTTAATTGTATGTTTTGTTATTATTGATTCTGTGTATGACTGCAGGCAACATAATTTCGTTCAGACCGAAAGGTCTGAATGACAATAAAGTATCTATCTATCTATCTTTATGTATACATGCACAATTGTGAAGTTTGTTGATCAAATGACAGTCATGTTGATGCTGCTGCCAGTTAAATGAGGATGATGACTGCTAACAATTTTGTCCGTCTCAAAATTGGAACTAACAATAATTATCTCCAATTTTGCAGGATCAAAGATGACATTGTTAGCATTTATAATCTTCGATTAACTGGCAGCGGCATCTTTAGTTTAGAAATACAGCATGGAAACGGGCCCTTGGGGTCCACAGTGTCCATGCTGACCATCAATTACTTGTTTATGCTAATACTATGTCAAAAGAGTTCTTCATCCACTGCCAACATATTAGGGGCAATTTACAGAGGCCAATTAACTTACAAACCTGTACATTTCGGGGATATGCGAGGAAACCAGAAGCTCTCGCCTTCACAGGGAAAATGTGCGGACCATAAAGACAGCATCTGAGGTCAAGATTGAACCAGGGACTCTGATGCTATGAGGCAGTAACCCTGTTAGCTATACCGCATCTCATGCGTTACTGCCAGTTGATTAAAATTCTTCACAATTTTGAGAGCAGTGATGTTGAGTGAAAATGAGACCCGTCATGTATATTCTGTTTGTGCGAATAAAACATTTCCAATTATGGCTGACTTTTTTCATTTAAGACATTAGTTTAAATTACACTTATCTGCACTCTGAACTCGAACGGCATACTGGTTTAAACTAGTGTGACACATTTAAAATTATTTAGTAGCAACTGGTGTGCATATTGAAGTCATTTACTTGCTACTGACCGTAAACTCCCCACACACAAAAAAGAACCATGGTGTGTTCACCTTTTTTTCACACCTGCTGCTACTGAGTCGGCCTTTAGTCACAGGGTGGTGAATCTGTGGAATTCATTGCCACAGAAGTCTGTGGAGGCCAAGTCAATTGATGTTCTTAAGATAGATTCTTGATTATTGCGGGTGTCAGGAGTGAAAGGGAGAATGTAGGAAAATGCAGTTAGGAGGGAAAGAGAACCATGATTGAATGGTGGAGTTGACTAGATGGGCCGAATTACCTAATTCTGTTCCTATCACATGATCTTATGGCTGAGCATTAGGTTAAAAGCTAGCATTAATCTGACCAATAATATTAGAGTTGACACTGCATCCCAGGATCTGGTGCTTTTGGAACTGGTTGAAGCAAACACGTCTTTATGGATTTCATCCCAATGTTGACAATTCAGCTGGCAAAAAAAACTCTTGAAAAGACATCAAGCAAATAGTTTTATTTTTAATTCTGTTGGGTGGGCATATCGGCAGTTAATGATGGTCAAGTTTTCTTCACATTGCAATACAGGTGACCATCAGGTTTCGTCTGAATCAGTATATTTCAGCAAAGCATTTGACAAGGTTCCACATGGTAGGCTGCTCTGGGAGGTTAGATCGTATGGGGTACAATGAGATGGATGGATAAAAAATTGGCTTCCTGCAAGGAAACAGAGGGTGATGGTGGAAGGTTGCTTCTCGGACTAGAGGCCTGGTGCTGGGCCCGTTACTGTTTGTCATCTATATCAATGATTTGGATGAGAATGTACATGGCAAGATTAGCAAGTTTGCAGAAGATCCAAAAGTTGGTGGTTTGGCAGATAGTGAAGACGGTTGTGAAAAATTGCACCAAGTTCTTGATCAGTTGGCCAGGTGGGCCAAGGAATTGTTGATGGAATTTAATACAGAAAAATGTGAAGTCTAACATGTGTAAGACCTACACAGTGAATGGTAGGCCTCCTTGTGGAACAGAGGGATTTGGAAGTGCAAACGCATGGTTCCTTGAAGGTGGAGTTGCAGAGAGACAGGGTGGTTCAAAATGGCTTTTGGCAAATTAGCCTTCATCAGAGTATTAAGTATAGAAGTTGGGAGGTCATGTTGCAGTTATATAAGACATTGGTGAGACCACCTTTAGAGTATTGTGTTCAGTTCTGGGCACCATATTATAGGAAAGATGTTGTTAAACTGGAAAGGTCTCAGAGTGGGGGAACCGAAGACCAGAGGACAAAGGCTTAAGGTGAAGGGGAAAAGATTTAATAGAAATCTGAGGGGTAACTTTTTCACACAAAGGATGGTGGGTATATGGAACGAGCTCCCAGAGGAGGTAGTTGAGGCAGGGACTACCCCAACATTTAAGAAATCGTTGGACAGGTACATGGATAGGTCAGGTTTGGAGGGATATGGGCTAATCGCAGGCAGGTGGGACTAGTGTAGCTGGGATATGTTGGCCGGTGTGGACAAGTTGGGCCGAAGGGCCTATTTCCATGCTATATGACTCTGAATCTCTATTAACCAAAAATTTGTCGAATGTAAAATTTGCTCAAGCACAATTAACCGAGAATTACCCGAGTTTGCAGATTTCTTTTTTACATTTATTGTATTAATATAATATTGTATTATTAAGTAAATGCGGCTGGACAAATCAAAGTGCTAATTGTGTGAAGATTGCATCAACCTGTAAAATGAGCATCAGTTTCACATTTGTTTCTATGCGCTTACTTTTTACAAGAGCTGCACACAATTTTGAAAGTAGGCTTTGTTGAAAGAATTAAATATTGTAATTTGTATAATAGACAATAGACAATAGGTGCAGGAGTAGGCTATTCGGCCCTTCGAAATATAATATAAATTTGTTAACAGTATTTTTTGATCTTGATCTGATGACAATTGGCAAACTGGGTGTTAAATTCTGGTTGCATTCTGAATCACTCAATGTATATAATTTTTGTCAGTTATTGATGCTTTCTCAATGACATTCGTGTGGAATGGAACAGATTTAGCATTGTTTGAGGCAATTAAATGTCTGTTGTTATTGGGAGTGAGGAATCTGATGGGGGAGAAGATAAAGTAAGATGATGGAAAAACCTGAAGTGAGTGAACTATTTACATGACTTGTTCAGAAACATTAATCAACTGCAACAATTTTGTTTTTGGTGTGGTTTCAGTTTTCTATAAATAATATCAATGAAAATTGGTCATTTATTCTGCTATTAAAATTAATTATTTGACTATGCTATGGTTAGATGTGGAAATATCTGCCTTAAAAGGCCCATGCTTTAACAGTGTTACGGAAAGTTGACCTACAATTATACTCGACAGTTTTTGTTGATGGAAAATTAAAATTCATTCCTTTGTTTGCTACTAGGCACTTTGAAGGGTTCTCCATGTTATTGGGGAATATATGTTCAGTCTCAAATTAAAAACAAGGAAAATGTTAAAAATATATATGGGCCTGTGGACGGTGACATCGGGAGCTCGCGGGTCCCTAGTGGGAGACCGCTTTTCGGAGCTCCCGCGGCAGCAGCTTCTCCCGCCCGAGTTGCGGGGCTGACATCGCCCGGCGTGGAATTAATTGCGGGGCTTTAACATCGGGAGAGGATGGAGAGCAGGGGAGAGACATGACTTTGCCTTCCATCACAGTGAGGAGGAGATTCACTGTGATGGAGGTCTGTGGATTTGTAAAATTGTTTCTTTGTGTTGTATGGCTGCAGAAACCAAAGGTCCTAACAGAAAAATAAAGTTCATTTGAATTTGAATATAGCTATTTACAATGTCAACAAAAACACTGCTGAAATAGCTTTGACCAATTATTATTTTAAGTATACATTTACTTTGGAATGAAACAATTGTTAAGTTAACAAAAATATAGTATTTGAGTTTGTTGTGATTTAGTTTTCTTTTAATTTAGAAGTTTTTGTACTATTTCTAGGTAAACGAGTGCAGATTCGTAAACCAGCACCAGGCATCCCAGATGCTGTACCTGAACGGAAACGGTCAACCCCTATTAATCCTGCAAGTACACTAAGGAAATGCATCAATGCAAACAGTGTTTCCCAACGGTCATATAGGGATAGGGCGATCCACTTATTGGTACTAAAACCTTTCAAGAAACCTGAGCTTCTGGCTCGATTACAGAAAGATGGTGTTAATCAGAAAGACAAGAATTCCCTTGGACCAATTCTACAACAGGTCAGTAGTTCAGTCTGAAGAAGGGTTTCGGCCCGAAACGTCGCCTATTTCCTTCGCTCCATAGATGCTGCTGCACCCGCTGAGTTTCTCCAGCATTTTTGTGTACCCAGTAGTTACAGGTGCAGTTTTCATATCACTCTTCAAATTAGTTGTTCATAGAAGGAATAATTGAAATTCTCAATTGATTAACACATTGTCTTCCATTTTGACAGATTTTTTTCTAAATGCATCATCTGATGGTATGTTAATTGTAAACGTTTGAATCCTACCTGTGAATTTTCTAGCTAGTAAAGCTGGCACAGTTAAAGCAATATTTTCACAGACTATATACACTTTCCTGTCTAAACTTGTATTTTTTTCCAATTTTGATTCATTTGGTAATTTGAGTAAAGTTTAACGATCAGTTGTTCAAATCAAAATGAAAAATTTGCAATAATCATGAGGAAAGGAATGATGGCCAGTGCATCAGTATTATAAAAACTGTAACATATTGATTGCAACTTAATGAATGTTGCAAGTTTTTATGCATTGAATTAATACTGAGTAAAGCGGATTACTCTCTCATGCCAATTTCTGCAATAACCAGAAAAGTAATTTGCTTTTACTTGTATGCTTTGGACACTCGATATTGCATTTTATATTGTTAGAATAATTTTTGGTGCCTTTCAATTAATAAGCACACGTGTTTTGTCAATTATTGCAAAATTTTTGCAGCATAAATTTCATCTTTCTGTCTGAATCATTCCATTTGAAATGTGCAACCTAATTTCCAAGATAACTAACTTTAGCAGCACGGCAGAGTATAACCTTTAGCCCTACAACTTGCTTGGTAATATCTGTGAGATAATATCTGATCTTTGTGTGAACCCAGTCACCTGCCTTAAGGTCATCCTTTTAAGGCAGTTTTCAAGTGGAAATATATTGACCTCCACTGCGAAAATTCCAATTGACCAATGTTTCAGCAGTCAAAGCCAGTTTGGAGAGAGTTATAGGTTTCCACTAGCTCTTTGGTAGAGCTGTTTCCTGTTTCATTTCAGTACGGCCTGTCTCTAAAATTATTAGTTTGGTGCAGGCCTTCCTCACCAAATGGATAAATGAAATACTATTCAACATATTTAAATACTTTGGATTAATTTAAGGTCAAACAGTATTTTTGGTTATATTTTCTCCCAGGTTCCTCTGCACTTTTAAATCTTCATATTCGTTGCATAATTCTGAATTTTAAATCTTGAATATACCCTGATTCCTTTTTCTTCTTAAATCATAGACCCCCTCAGTTGGATTATCTTTGCAATTTTAGTTGGATATAATCTGAAAAAGCTATGCGGAATGATCTCTCCCGAAGAATGGTTATTGTAAAAATGGAAATTAGTTTATTGGATATACGGAGGATTTGTAAATCAACAAATGATTGGATAGAAATGAGGAACGACAGATGCTGTTTAATATAGAAAAGGAAACAAAATGGTGGAGTAACCCAGTGGATCAGGCAGCATGTTTAGAGAACATGGCGACATCACGATTTGAGTCAAGGCCCTTTAGTCTCGACTCGAACCATCACAACCATATTCTCTAGACATGCTGTCTGACTGAGGCAGTTACTCCACCATTTTGTGTCCAACAAATGATTAGGGTTCAGTTTACTCAACCTCTGCAATGTTATCTATAGATAGAAATTCACAATTTTTGCTGCGTTTCGGGACTTATTCTTGATCATTAAGAATTAGGGACAATTTTTCGATGGACATGAGTGAGATAATAGCAATAGGTGCAGGAGTAGGTCATTCGGCCCTTCGAGCCAGCACCGCCATTCAATGTGATCATGGCTGATCATCCATAATCAGTACCCCGTTCCTGCCTTCTCCCCATATCCCTTGATTCTGCTATCTTTAAGAGCTCGATCTAATTCTCTCTTGAAAGCATTCAGAGAACTGGCCTCTACCACCCTCTGAGGCAGAGAATTCCATAGACGCACAACTCTCTGTGTGAAAAGGTATTTCCTCATCTCCGTTCTAAATGCTTACCCCTTATTCTTAAACAGGACTCCCCCAACATCGGGAACATGTTTCCTGCCTCTAGCGTGTCCAAATCCTTAATAATCTTATTTTCAATAAGATTCCCTCTCATCCTTCTAAATTTCAGAGTATACAAGCCCAGCTGCTCCATTCTATCAACATATGACAGTCCCGCCATCCCAGGAATTAACCTTGTGAACCTACGCTGCACTCCCTCAATAGCAAGAATGTCCTTCCTCAAACTTGGATACCAAATCTGCACACAATACTCCAGGTGTGGTCTCACTAGTGCCATGTACAACAGCAGAAGGACCTCTTTGCTCCTATACTCAACTCCTCATGTTATGAAGGCCAACATGCCATTCGCTTTCTTCACTGCCTGCTTACTTTCAGTGACTGATGAACAAGGACCCCCAGATCCCAGTGTACTTCCCCTTTTCCCAACTTGACACCATTTAGATTATAATCTGCCTTCCTGTTTTTGCCTCCAGTGGATAACCTCACATTTATCTACATTAAACTGCATCTGCCCACTCACCCAACCTGTCCAAGTCATCCTTCATCCTCATAGCATCCTCCTCACAGTTCACAGTGCCACCCAGCTTTGTGTCATCTGCAAATTTGCTAATGTTACTTTTAATTCCTTCATCTAATTCATTAATATATATTGTAAATAGCTGCGGTCCCAGCACCGAGCCTGTCTGCTATTCTGAAAGGGACCCGTTAATCCCTACTCTTTGTTTCCTGTCTGCCAACCAATTTTCTATCCATGTCAGCACTCTATCCCCAATACCATGTGTCCTAATTTTGCCCACTAATCTCCTATGTGTGACCTTATCAAATGCTTTCTGAAAGTCCAGGTACACTACATACACTGGCTTCCCCCTTGTCCATTTTCCCAGTTACTTCCTCAAAAATTTCCAGAAGATTAGTCGAGCATGATTTCCCCTTCGTAAGTCCATGCTGACTCGGACCGATCCTGCTACTGCTATCCAAATGTGCCGCTAATTCATCTTTGACTCCATCTTCCCCACCACCGATGTCAGGCTAACTGGTCTATAATTCCCTGTTTTCTCTCTCCCGCCGTTCTTAAAAAGTGGGATAACATTACCGTCCAATCCACAGGAACTGATCCTGAATCTATAGAACATTGGAAAATGATCACCAATGCGTCCATGATTTCTAGAGCCACTCCCTTAAGTACCCTGGGATGCAGACCATCAGGCCCTGGGGATTTATCAGCCTTCAGTCCCATCAGTCTACCCAACACCATTTCCTGCCTAATGTGAATTTCCTTCAGTTCCTCCATCACCCTAGATCCTCTGTCCACTAGTACATCAGGGAGATTGTTTGTGTCCTCCTTCGTGAAGACGGATCCAAAGTACCTGTTCAACTTGTCTGCCATTTACTGTTCCCCATAATAAATTTGCCCTGTTCAGTCTGCAAGGGTCCAATTTTGGTCTTAACTAATTTTTTCCTCTTCACGTACCATATAACCATATAACAATTACAGCACGGAAACAGGCCATCTCGGCCCTACAAGTCCGTGCCGAACAATTTTTTTTTCCTTATTAGTACCTAAATAAGCGTTATATTCTTATATCTGATTCTATTAAGTGAAGGAGAGGGATGTTAAGCAATAGATCTGATCATTGAGTTATTCTAGTCCACCTAGATAGATGTAAATCTTGCTACATTTGTCAAAAATGTCGTGGTGATTGTGTCAGATAGGCTAGATTAGGTATCTGAATTGAAACTTAATTTACAACTTCTAATATATATTATAAACTCATTACCTTAAAGAACGGCAAGATATTTGGTGCAACATCAAATTTAAGTAATTCATTGTCCAGCATAATGCTCTTCTTTAAAAGAAAATACATGCAATCAAAAATACTTCAGATTATTTGTGGGTGAATTGTTGCTGCGATTGTTCTACATTGCAATTGTTTCGATACCAAATTAACAACTATCTCTTTATATTCAATACATAATTTCCTCAAATATATTCTAAGCTCTGAGAAAAGATTTATCATTTGTTTAAGTAACATTGGTTATGCCTTCTATACCAGAGATGTGTAAATCGTATAGAATATTTGCAGAGTCATGACTGTCATCGTGTAACTATATATTATATTAATCTGTATTGCCAATGGGCTTGGTTTTTGCCATGTTTGGAAGTGTTGAATTGTAAAGCGTAGTCTTTTCTGACTTCTCAACTGTCCCATGTGCTGCTACTATTGCTGTAGGCCAACTTGCGGTCAAGTATTCATGCAGTTTATTTATAGCCAAAGTAATTTGATTTACTTCAGATGCACTAGCGAAGTGCATTTTTGTATAGTCAGATATAATTGTTTATTGCAGCTAGTTATTAGCACTTCTAAAATTTACGCCTGGTTAAAAACACCATGATTTGTGCTTCAATGTATCTTGCGCTAATATGTCTGCTTCAATATAACATGGTGTTGGTATTAGTTTATTATTGTTGTGCACTAGGATAGAGAAAACGTTGTGCGCTATTCAATCAATTCATCCTATACATGAGTGCAATTAGGTTATGCAGTGGTACAATTATACAAGTACAATGGGTAGTTTAGAGATACAGCGTGGTAACAGGCTCTTCGGCCTACTGAGTCCATACTGAGTCCATTCATCAATTATCTTTTCAAACTAGACCTGTTCCCTACAAGCTAGGAGAAATTTACAAAGACCAATTAACCTACAACCCTGCGTGTCGCTGGGATGTGGGAGGAAACGGATAACCTGAGGAAACCCACATGGTCACAGGAAGAACGTGCAAACTCTACACAGACAGCACTCAAAGTCAGGATCGAACTCTGGTCTCTGACACTGTGAGGTAGCAGCTCCGCCACTGTGCTGCCCTTACATAGTGCTAAAAGAAAAGTATCAAAGCGTGCAAAATATAATGTAACAACATTAAATAAGGGAAAGTGCAAATTTACAAAAAGTGCAAGGGCCACAATTAGGTAGGCTGGAGATCAGGACTACACCTCGGCTTATGAGAGGATCATTTAGTAGTATGATTACAGTAGGGAAGAAGCTGTTCCTGAATGCAGTGGTATGTTTTTTCAAACGTGTGTATCTCCAGCTCAAAAGGAGAGGGAGGGAATAAACAGGTTGTATATGAACCTCTTATGTTGGCTGCTTTCCTGAGGCATCGTAAAATGAAGATAGAGAATAGTTTGCATGATGGACCTGACTACATCCACGACCCTCTGCAATTTCTTCCTATTTTGGTAAGATTTGTTGCTGAACCAAGTTGCAGCATCCTGATAGGATGCTATCTATAGTGCATCTGTGAAAATTGATAAGTTATTGGGGACATGCTGTTAGTGTGCTTTCTTGGCAGTAGCTACAATATGGTTGACCCAGGACAAATTATTGGTGATATTTACCCCTAGAAACCTGAAGCTGTGAACAATTTCTACTTCAGAACCATTGACGTTGAGTGAGATGTTTACATCATCTCGTTTCCTGATGTCAATAACTATCTCCTCCTTAATGCTGACTTTAAAGGAGAGGTTATTGTCTTGACACATTGTTACCAAGTTATATATTTTCCCGTACTCTGTCTAGTCATTGTTCAAGACCCAGCCTGTCATGGTAGTGTCATCTGCAAACTTGTAGATGCAATTAGAACAGAATTTGGTCACAGATTTAAGTTTATAGGGACAAAAGCAAGGAACTGAGAATGGATCCTTGTGGGGCACCTGGCCAACGGAAATTACCCTGCCTCATTCGCGTGAGCCTGTCTGTTTGATGCTGTAATAGTCATTCAGAACAGAAACAGGTCCTGCGAACCAATTTACCAGTCCCAATCAGGCTAACAGCTGAGCTTGTTCCATCTGCCTGTGTATAGCCCATATACATCTAAACTCTTTCCTGTTTGTGTACCTGTCTAAATGAAATAAAAATAAAAAATAAAATTGAATTAAAAAAGAAAAATTGCCCTTCACGTCTCTTTTAAATCTTCTCCTCTTGCAATTCCATGCTCTCTCGTTCTGTACTTTTCTAACATTGGAAAAAGATTGTGACCATTAACCTTGTCTATGCCTCTCGTGATTTTGTATACCTATATAAGGTCACCTCTCAGCCTCCTACACTCCAGGAAAAAAAGTTCCAGCCTCTACTTATAACTCAAGCTATCAAGTTCTGGTAACATTGTGGTGAATCATTTCTGCTCTCTTCCCAGCTTAATGACCTCCTTCCTATAGCAGCATGGCCAAAACTGCATATAATATTTCAAATCATCAGTGTCTTGTACATCAATAGCATGAAGTTCCCGTTCTTGTACTCTGTACCTTTAACAATGCATGCAAGTGTGCCAAAAACCTCCTTCACTATCCCATCTACCTGTGCCACTTTCAAGTGTATCCCTAGGTCTCTCTGCACTCTCAAAACACTCCAGAGACCTACCATTTACTATACAAGTTCTGCCCTGGTTTGACGTGACAAAATAAATCACTTCACACTTGTCAGAGTTAATTTTCATCTTCATCTTAGTTTTATGTGTCATTGGGAATACATGGTTCATGTTGAAAAACGCTAGGTTTCTAGGAAGTTTTAAAAAAAAAACTAAATGACATTTTAAATTAACAGTACTTTTACATTTCACATAATAAAACATTAGGATATAACGAGGTATGACAAACTTTATTTTTTAAACATTCTATTTTGCCGTTTTTAGGGGAATTACCACATCCACACTTTTTAAGACCTGGGAGTTAGTTACGCAGTTAAACGTTACGCAGTAATTGATTTAGTACAATTTTCAAAAAAACTGACATTCAACAATGTATATTTTCTGGGGATTTTGAGTATCATTTGTAAATGTATTATTCTCATTTCTCAAGGTTTGTTTAACAAAGCTGTGCACATTGATGAATGGCTTCTTTGGCAGCAGTTCCACGATTTTGTGTTTAACTACCTGTGTGTAATACACAAGTTTAGGTAATTTGTTGTTATAACGTTCCATGCAGGAACATGCCTTATTTTGACTTTTTTTTAATTCTTGCATTACAACATGGCATTTTTTCTTTCTGGCCTTGTCTCCATATTTTGATCTACCATTGGCACACGATAGGTTAAATTACATTATTCATGAACCTTCATTTTTAGTGGAGTTTTAGTGATCTAGATGATGTTTTAATTCCAGGCATTTATAATGGCAGATATGTAGACAAAATAGCAAGATAATAGGATTATCATAGAAGGGCATTTTAACTTTCCTAATATGAACTTGGATTACCCTTTTGTGAAAGGCTTGGATTTTTAAGATGCATGTAGGAAAGCTTTTTGAGCCAATACATAGTCCCACTTAGTAAAGGGTCAATACTGACCCTAATCATAGAATGTAGCAGAGCAAGTGAATGAAGTGCAGTGAAAGAGCATTTTGGAGATGGTGGCCATAATTCTCCAAGTTTCAAGATGGTACGAGGATAGTCTGTGTTAAAGAAGTCCTATTTCAATATCTGAACACAAGATTCAGCCAAAGAAGTTGGAGTAGCCATTTTGAGTTTTTTCCTAATGATTTTCAGTGTAAAAGCTAATGACGTGTGAGGTATAAAATCTGTTAGCCAATCACTTTGTAAGGGATTGTACTTTTTCATGCAGTTATTAAAAAAAAAAAAAAAATTGTTATTAAATGTGTTTAAAACATTTTTTTTAATCAGTTTCTCAATAGTTAATGTTGCACCAGTTTGATTATGTGCTTGTTTACAATAAATATTACCAGGTTGTAAATATTATTTCTGGTCTCCACACTGTGGAAAGAATGTAAAGTTTCACCAGGACGCAAATGAAATATACCAGAATAGTTCAGGATATGCGGAATTTTAAATTAGTGTTAAGTTGGAGCTGCTGGGATTTTAATTGAAGCAAGGGACATTAATTTGGGTGGGGGGGGGGGGGGGGGGGGGGGGACGGCAGGGTAGAGGTGCGCAGATAATGATGCATTTAAATAAAGCACACAAGCTGTTCATATTTATTTAATAACTGGAAGGGCAGAAATTCCGTTTTTTTACAAGAAATGCTTGTGCTTTATGAGGAAGTTTGTTTTGTGCAATAAATACTAATTATCTGGAAAACACTGACAATGAGGGCTGCTGAAGAGGAAATGGGGTAAGCCACTGAGCAGAATTGGAGAACTACTCAAGGGCCTGTCCCACTTAGGCGATTTTTTTTTCGGCGACTGTCACAGTCGTAGCAGGTCGCCGAAAAAGCGCCGACTGGTCCCGCACCTGCGATAATGTCTACGTCAACCTACCTCCTAGTCGACGTCAAGCTACGGAAAGCTACCGACAACCAGGGGCCCATTAGGACGTCCACCTACGACCACACCTACGACAACTTACGGCCATACAGGCTTCAACCGAAGTCAACCTACGTCCACCCACGACAAGCATCGACGACCCTGTCAGTGACAACTAAGACAATTCAGTCGCAGGTATCTGTCGCCGGTTGACATAGGTAGTCGCCAATGGAATTCACTGAGGTCAGCACCCGGCGACAACCAACGTCGTCTGGCAACAACCCGTGTCATCCTGGCCACAACCTATGACAGCACCTACGACAGGAGAAGACAAGCTACGTCAAGCCCACAATCGCCAAAAAATTTTGAATATTTCAAAATCCAGCGGCAACCAGAAAAACGTTTGGACTCTTGGAGACTTGAGGAGACTACTCACGACAATACAGGAGTCACCCCGCGACCATGTGGCGATGGCCTAGTCGCCTGTAGTCACCGATAAAATCGCCTAAGTGGGACAGGGGCTTTAAATTATTCTTTGGAGAACCAAGTCAGATTGGCCAGCACTGGGACACAGCTGGTAGAGCTTCTGCCTCAGAGCGACAGAGACCCGAGTTCAATCCTGACCTTGGATGCTATCTGTGGAGTTTTCACATTCTCCCTGGGACCGTATGGGGTTCCTCTGGCTCCGGCTTCCTCCCACAATTCAAAGACGTGTGTTTGTAGGTTAATTTGCCCTCTATATATTCCCCCTAGTGTGTAAGAATTGGATGAGAATGTAGGATAACATAGAACATTTTTAAACTATAATGTTTAAACATGTTCTATGTTTAGACATTATGTGACAACATGTCACATGTTTAAAATATAATGTTTTATTATTAATGTTTTATGGGTCATTCTTAATTGTTGCTGTATGTGGTGTTGTTATTTGCGAGTGGAGCACCAAGGCAAATTCCTTGTTTGTGTACATACTTGGCCAATAAACTTCATTCGTTCAACTTGTGTCAATGTGTGATTTTGATGGTCATTGTGGACTCGGTGGGCCAAAGGGCCTGTTTCCATGCTACATCTCTAAACTAACTCAAATCCTTGGGTTGAACATTTGTCTCTCACGCCATTACATCTCTTATTCTAAATTTTTAAGCTTATTTACTGAAGATTTGGTTTCTGGGTGTAGGTTTAAGAACTAAGAACTAAAGCATTTTAGTTCCCTTGCCTTTTACATTTTACGTCTTATACACACATTTGAAATGGAAACCGTTAAGCGAATAGACGTAAATAGCATTGTGATGGACAGTGAATTATCATTAGGGATGATAATAGATGCAACATGAAAGAGAGAACATTTGTCAAACAGCTTCATTAAATCTACCTGATTGATGTATGGGATACTGTTTTAACCAAAGTGTTGCACTGAGATGAACTAGGTGGCATGCTAAATCTTGATTAGTCTATAAATCCATAACCTTTGTAGAACGCCCTCTACCAACTGAATGGAACTGATTTATGGTTTGCCACTTTTAGGTGCTCAAGAATTATTGTTGCAATAGAAAGCAATAGCGAGTGTTTCTTGAAATATTTGTTTATAATCTCTTCTACATTTTCTGAACCCCGTGTGTTATTTCATCATGGTCACTAATTACTGAGCAGGACATAGATAGTGTTAATGTGCGGGGATCGCTGGCCAGTGAAGACCTGGTGGACCGAAGGGCCTGTTTCCGTGCTGTATCTTTAAACTAAACTAAAAAACAGGTACTTGAGGCCAAATCATTAATTATCTTAAACTGGATGTAGTTCAAAAGTCTAAAGATACTAAGGAGTGTGTGAAAAAAACTTGAACGAGGTACTGAATTGTAATTATTACCCATGATCGTATTGAGTGGTGGACCAAGCTCAAAAGGGTTGATAGACCAGGCTGAAAAGGTTTTTCTAACTGCCCATTTGACCCATTACTTTTTGCATTACTGCATATTAAATAACTTATTTTATGAGCCATTTAGTCATTAGTTAATGCAAAATCAAATTTACTTCACATCATCTCTCACACTTTCAATCCTGTGATTTTTGACAAAGTTTTCAGTAAATCTTAATGGTAAAGTTGCTTATTAATTGAAGGACTGCTGTTGTTGTGCTGGTGAAATATTCTGTGTTAAATTAGTGTATTTTGCGGAGATACCTGTTTGTATCACTAAGTTATGCTGCAAGCACATTAAGCAAGACCTAAATATGTTTGTACTTCAGTATTTTATTGTATGTGCTTGTATCTCTGCTTTTAATTGTTAATCCTGAGTCATTGACCCATTGAGTTTTTTTAAAAAGTTTCCTTTCTAAATAGGTGGCTAATATAAACCCAAAAGACAACTCCTATACTGTGAAAGATTTTGTGTATAAGGAGGTCCACCGGGACTGGCCTGGCTACTCGGAAGAGGATCGGCAGTTATTTGACAAAGTGGTTTCCAGGTAAATCAAATCTGGGTTAGTAAATTTCTCTAACCTTCATTACTGAGAAGCAACGGATTAGTTCTGAAAAGTATTTCAAGGAAATTAAAGTAAGTTCAAATACTGAGGGGATGTCCATTTTATTAACATATCTGATTTTTCATAATCCTTTGTACATGACAAGCAAGAGGGAAGATCATTGGAGCCAACCAGCATACTACTATTTAATACAATAATAATAATAATGATGATAATAATAATAATAATAAGTTTATTTATATAGCACATTTATAGTCAATTTTCATTGACCCCAAAGTGCTTTACATAATTTAAAAATCAGTTCCATACAAAGCATAAAGATGGGTTAACAAAATAATAAAATGCATAAACAGGACACAACATGTAACATAAACATCCACCACAGCATTCATCACTGTGGTGGAAGGCACAAAAAATTTTGGCCGTCCTCCTCCATTTACACCCCCCCCCCCCCCCCCCCGTGGACAAGACCAGAGTCCAGAGACAAAACAATAGTCAATACTGTGGTTTTGCATCTTCATTGGCGATGGAAAGAGATTATTTTTTAATGGCATGTGTTCTCCAGTGCAACTTAATGATTTGCTACATTAAATATTGTTACTAATTCAGAAGCTCTCCTTCTTTAAATATAAATCGCCTTTTATTTCGTCCATCTTAATCATTTAATGAGAGTGCTCATGACTGCACTTGAGAACATTCTCATTTTGCAAGAAGGGCCAGTTAACAGTCTGGCTTCCCAGTTGCTAACTGTATTTGCAACTTTGATATGTGTACAAGAGCACCTTGATCTCTTTAAACACTAATCTTTCCGTCTCGAAATTGAAAAAAAATACTCTACTTTTCTCTTTGGTATGTGTGCTAGATCCTTTTGGATTCACCTGTCTGAATTGCTTTGAGGCACCCCTTCATCCTCCTCACAGTAACCACCCAACTTTGTGTCATCAACAAACTTGGACATGCAACGCATCCTCTCATGCAAATCATTGATGTACGTGCTTGTTTATGCTCAAACCTATTCATCAAGTTCCCCCAATCTATAGTCAACTCGTATCTTGTCTGATTTTTTTTCGATTCGCCACTCTGGTTTTGGATTGAAGCAAATCACTTTCAATTTTTATATAAATTTCTATCATATTTTGATTTTTTTTCCCTTAAAGATCCCTTGCGTATCAGATCATCAATTAAATTTGTTACTGCATAAACAATCTAAAATATCCTGTTCCCTAATTGATTTGGCAAACCATCTCGACACACTTCATGAATTTATACTCCACGGATTTAGAAGTAGAGTAGGTAGATGCTTGGTTAAAGGTTTGGGGCGGCACATTGGTGCTGCAGTAGAATTGCTGCCTTACAGCATCAGATCGCCTGGATCCTGGATTACGGGTGCTAGTCTGTGCGGAGTTTCTATGTTCTCTGTGACCGCGTGGGTTTTCACCAGGTGCTCTGGTTTCCATCCACATTCCAAAGATGTGCAGTTTTGTAGGTTAATTGGCTTCTGTAAATTGATCCTTGTGTGTAGGATGGAACTAGTGTACAAAGATCACTGGTTGATGCGGACTGGGTGGGCCGAAGGGCCCATTTCCACGCTGTACCTCTTAAAAATGGATAGGGATGCAAGGTTGAGAGCACAATCTGATGATCTCTTATTTCAAACAAAAGTAAATTCTAAGATATAAAGGTGCTGTACTAATGATGCAAATAAATATAGCTGAAAACAATTTAATATTTCCATATTTGTTTGCCATAGTGTAGATGTATATACATTTTTAAATCTTCAGCAATTAACTTACATTTTCTTGGGATTTCTTAACAATAATTGCAGTATATCATTTTATGCTAGTTCACTATTTGAACTGAATATGCATTGAAACTCGATGCTTGATTTGTGTTGTGAGAATACGCTGGTTAACTTTTTATTTAACGCTATATTGAACTATTCTCCATTCAACCTTATTCTGTATGCTATGTTTATGATCTCCAGTTCATTACAGGTAGAATAATTACCGTCTTCAGTATTGAGATATGCAACCCACCAAGCTGTAAAAGATTTAAACTAAATTGATTTGGTTTGGGAGTGAAGCTGGTTGATGGGGAAAATTAATGTTCACGATAGCTATTGTGAACAATAAGTTCACAAAATGATTTTAAAAGTTCTTTCCTGATCATTATTTTGGAATGTAATGCATGGTCAGCAGACATGAATTGCAATTGTCGTTCTGTTTTGTAGTGATTTGTATTATACAATAAGAAGGTATTCACTTTCTGAATGATTGGTAATTGGTAATTTTAATTCTGGTAAAGGGAAGGCTTGGTATTCTCTCTAATGCAGCCTTGGATCAAATTGCTGACTTTGGCAGTGTTGTACATTTTTTTCACTTTGAAAATATTGTGCTAAACCAAGGATGGTAATGTAACAAGGGCTAATTTTGCTTCTAAGAATGCATTGGGGGGGGAAGCTAAATGGCTTTCCCCCCCAATGCTAAATGCATGACAGCATGGTGAGAAAAAGGCTCTAACATTTTTGTTCTCTGAATTATTAAAACAGGAAATTATCTCAGCTGCAGAATTCCAACAGCCATTCAACAGAACCTGTTCCATCAAGCTCCCCGAAAGGTAGAGAATCTGCATCCCCATCAGAGGTGGGTAAAAATCAGTTGAGAAGTTTGCAATAATGGCACTGATAAATTTGACTGATCTTATCTATTAAATTATACTATTAAGCAGTTCAGACAGCACTCACGCAAGAAAACCCATTGTAGTTATGACTTTTTTCCAATTTCCTTGTGGTGAGAGTTGGAGGGGTACACCAGAAAGTAGCATTCCTATGCATGCTTCCGTTACCTTTCCAAGCAATGTGAATATGGGAGGGACTTCAAGATAACCTACGCTTTCCTGTCAAGTCCATGAATATACTATAACTTCCCCTCACAGCATCATGTTTGAGCCTTCTAACTTCTCTCTGTGGCCATAGTACTGAAATGGCCTAATCACAAATTAGATTTTACATGACAGTGAATATGGGAAACTTTTCTTTTTTATTTCTCTCAAACTGTTTGCAGCATTTGACACACATGACTACCTTGTATATCATGAATGCCTCCTTTGTGAGACGTTATCCTTGCATGCCGAGGGTCAGAAACTTGTGTGTGCCTAAAATCCTGAGAGCTAAACTTTCTGGAGCTATGCTGCTGGAAAGGTCACCCATAGCGAGCAGGCCGAGGGGGAGGTTTCTGACAAAGCACAGCCCGGGAAGAAAATCTCAACAGTGATGCAGGTGGAGGCTGGTGACTGGCAGCAGGTAGAGCACCATGTCTACTGAGCAGGGAGTGAATGACTTCCAACCGTCGTGGAGCCCATGACCTGACTCCTTCGCTGTTGAGGACCATGTGGTTTCTCTATGTTAATAGACTTTTCACACACTGACGTCTACCTGGAGGTTCCCCAATAAAGTCTGTAGCACCATGAACGGCCTCTACAGCTATCTCATGACCCATAGAAAGGACCCACCAGGAGGAGAATCACGCTTCAAATGATGGCGATGATCATGGGTTGCACTGATACCATTTTTATGCCAACAGAAAGTTGCCTGAAATGGCTTCTATTCTTAGACCTATTATGTTGTCGGCTTGGGTTCCAACCGACAACATAATAGCTCCTTCCTATTTTCTGTAAATTCCTACCCAAAACACTTCATAAGACACTATTACTTTGTAACAGCACTACCATCTCTCGACCTTTCCTTTGCTGCTATTTTGTCCAACTGTATGTACGGCATCCAGTTTTAGATGAGCATAAATTATCGTCCTTTAAATGTTCCAAATACTGAGATCATTCTGCTTGGACTTTATTCATTGGCAGACATGTCTTCAGTAACACACTTCAATGACTATTCAATGAATGGTTTCAACTCTTAATTTTAAAAAGCTTGCTGATTTTTTTTTTTTTAACTCCTAGTTCTGGGCTTGATTCTGACCAACAGGAAGCATTATTATAGCTCACTGCACTTATTCATTATATTGCTATTGATTTCTGTTTAATTATCTGAAAGTTAAGGGAAATTGCTATAAAGTATTCATGTGAATTAAACCACCACATGTGGCATTTGCTTTTGAAAAATTAACCAATATTATCATCAATGTTTTTGCAGAAGCGATTGCTACCTTCCGATTTCATTGATCCGCTAGCAAGTAAGAAGCCCAGGATATCTCACTTGACCAATCGTGTACAGCCGACCTTTAATGGTGATTTAAATCCCTCCAGTGAGAAAAGCACTATTACTGCACCAGTCGTCCTTCCTCATCCTCCACCTCCACCAGCTTCTCCCCCTGCACCACCGCCTGTGCCACTTCCAGTTTCAAATGTTCATACTGTGAATTCTAACTCCAATTCCCCATGCACACCTGAAGGAAGGGGAACTCAAGATTTGCCAATTGATGTCATTGGCCAAGCTGATGAGAGATATGAGGACCAGCAAGAAAAGCATATCTCTAGGACTACAGTGGAAAGTCCACCACACCAAACAAAGTGCTCGGAAATTATCAATAAGGACTGTTCTTCTAATGGAAAATTTAAAAAGAAAGCTAAAAAACACAAAGACAAGGAAAGAGAAAAGGAAAAGAACCAAGTGAAAAATGAGTGTGATAGCAGAGAATATAGAGGTGAAATTGGAGAGCACAAACCCATTAAAGTTAAGGATGCCAATTCTGATTCAGGTATGTGATGAAGTTATATATGATTAGTGGCTATGTACAGTAAAAGGACAATTTATATTTTGAGTAGTTAATAACTGCAATATTTATAAATGTGGAATGTTGTGTTATGACCAGCCTGTAAGATATGAATTAGCAATTGTTACTTGAAGACACATTATGGAACGCTGAGCAAGGCTTGAAGGTACTGACAAGTAACTGAGTTTTTTTTTTTAAAAAGGTGTTTCACATCCTCCCTTTGTCTGTTCCTGTACAGGAAGTTAATTCCTGTCTGGACCATAAGCACCATTGCAGGTTGAAGCTATGAGTTGCTTTATCTTAAGGTACAACCCTCTTAACAGTTTGCCTACAAGTGTCATTGGTCAAGCTGATGAGAGTTATGGGGACCAGCAAGAAAAGAATATCTCTAGGACTAGTAAAAAAAATGATTTGACTGTGTTTAGTCAGACATATAAAATGTTAAGCAAAAAACAAGCTTTCAGAGGAACTCAGATTGGGCACGATCTGTGGAGCAAAGGGGTAGATGTTGTTTCACTACAAGACTGTTTAGGACTGAGCCAAAATTACGTTCCCTTTGCCTCCACATGTGCTGCCTGACCTTGTAAGTTCCTCCTGCAACTAGCATTCTGCTCTAGATACCTGTAACTGTAGTCTCTTGTGTCTGTATGGTAAGCCATCTAATCAAGACACATCTGATTACATTATTCATGTTTATAGAATGTTTGTAATCATCATAATATCCTGAAATTATTTTTTAAATTACCTGTGACAAGCAGATCAGCAGTTAGTGTTGCGGCCTCTTATCCAGGTACCTGGGTTCAGTTCTTTCCTGTATTTCCTTAGGTGATCTGGTTTCCTCCCACATCCCAAAGATGTATGAGTAGGATACTTGGTTATGATATGTCGCTCACCAGTGTACGTTAATGGCAAAAAGGAACAAAAGAGAGGCGATGAGTATGTGGTGGACAGAATAAGCTGCAAGGGTACAGGGAAATAAGGAGAGGGGAATGGGATGACTAAGTTTGCGCCCCAGAAGCTGACATTGACTCGATTGACCAATTGTCTCCTTCTGTGTCACTAAGACTAAGATGTATTTCTCCATTTCTGACACTGGGTCATACAGCACAAAACAAGCTCTTCAGCTTGCATGTCCATGCCAACCATCAAATACACAGGTGGACATAAATTGCTGGAGTAACATAGAGAATAGGTGCAGGAGTAGGCCATTCGACCCTTCGAGCCATTCAATATGATCATGGCTGATCATCCAACTCGGTATCCTGTACCTGCTTTCTCTCCATACCCTCGATCCCTTTAGCCACAAGGGCCACATCTAACTCCCTCTTAAATATAGCCATTGAACTGGCCTCAACTACATTCTGTGGCAGAGAATTCAAGAGATTCACCACTCTCTGTGTAAAAAATGTTTTTCTCATCTCAGTCCTAAAAGATTTCCCCTTTATCCTTAAACTGTGCCCCCTTGTTCTGGACTTCCCCAACACTGGGAACAATCTTCCTGCATCTAGCCTGTCCAACCCCTTAAGAATTTTGTAAGTTTCTATAAGATCCCCCCTCAATCTTCTAAATTCTAGCGAGTACTATCCGAGTCTTTCTTCATATGAAAGTCCTGACATCCCAGGAATCAGTCTGGTGAACCTTCTCTGTACTCCCTCTATGGCAAGAATGTCCTTCCTCAGATTAGGAGACCAAAATTGTACGCAATACTCCAGGTGTGGTCTCACCAAGAGTGTAGGAGGAAACCGGAGCACCCAGAGAAAACCCATTCAGTCGTGCGGATAACGTCCAAACTCCATTCAGACAGCACTTGTGTGGTAGGAAATTCCACAGGTGAATTTCAGAACCCAACTTGCCCCATATGCCAAAGTCGTAACCCTTGGGGCCCTGTGTGATTGTAATTTGTCACAGGACTTCCTTGCTGTTGTACAAAAAAATATTGCAATGAATAACATACCATTTCCCTTCTTTATTGCTCATGACATCTGCATGTTTGCTTTGCATGATTGGTATACAAGGAAAATTCGATGTCTTTGTACAACATTTCCTAATCTTTCCCCATTTAAATGATATTCTGCCATTGTTTTTTCTACCAAAGTGGATAATGTTAGCATCCTTCCTATTAAACTGCATCTCCCACATATTTGGCCACTTCACAACTTTGCTAACTACAGGAAACTGAGTAAGATTACGAGTTGATCACGATTACGATCAAATGAGGCTTCATGGTTAACTAGACAACTTAGAAATATTACATTCAGTTGCTTCAAACAAAATTGTTGATCTAAATAGCGAATAACTGGCTCCCAAGCACTTTTCTCTGCACTGCACCCTGAAAATTACATTGTTGTCAATTGCCAATCTGCCATACCTTTTAAACGGAGCTTCCCACTCTGATGGCAATCCATTTCTCATGCCTCATGATTTATTTTGTTTAAACTTGGTGCCCTTGTTTTGGTCTACACTATGCATCTTGATTAACAATTGTAAGGTCATTCTTCCCTTAATTCTAAACAGTTAACCCCTTTTCATTATATTGCACCCAATCCAAAAGAACCACCTTCCCTTCATGTACTTATTTGGTTTGACTATCTTTATTGGTCTATCTTTATGTTCAAGATGCCCATGGTTGTGTTGTACTCTTATTAACTGCATCTCGATTCCCAACATTACTGCTACTGTTTGAAGATCTAAAAACAGCTCCCACAATGTTTTCTATGTGCTGTGTGCTTCTGCCCAGACTGATTCTACATCTCGATTATTATTAATGGCAATACTCGTTTTCACTATTTTTCTGATTTTTAGGTTTCCTAACAATTCCACCTAACTTTTTTCCATTTCGACTATCCAACCTAAATATCCAATATCCGTGAATATTCGGTCCCCAGCCTTGGCCACTCTACAGCCATAACTCAGTAATGGCAATTATATTGTATTCTTTTACATTTATCTGTATTGTTAATGTGTTCATTTTGTTATAAATACTCTGTGCATTCATTACAACATTTTAAATGTCCTACCCTGCCTGATAGAACATGGTTATCCTTGTGCCAATGACTTTCCTGCACTGTTTTCTTGTCCTATCTGTGTAGTTTTTTAGATTTATTTTGACTATATCCTATAATGCATATGGAATTGTAATTGGATAGTGATCTCAAATATAAGGCAGGACTTCACAATTCCAAGCCTTTCTGAATCCCAGAAATCAATGAAAAGCTATTTTAACCTATAATTACCATCCAGAGTAACTGCAGTATATTTCTGTAATTCATTCACAAACATTGTACAAGCAAGATGTTCAAGGATGGGTTTTGTTTAAAGTGGATATTACAAGCTTATGAGAAATTGTCATTGGTATGTTTGCATCTGATGTATTACTTGGTCATTAGTCAGTAATCAAAATGTCAGTATTTTTAAATAACTTGCTGTTAGAAGTTGGCATTGATCCAGAAGTGAATTTCTGGCTTGTCGATTCGTGTTGCTGGATCTAACACTATTTGGATTTTACAGCCATAATAAAATGGTGTCAGCGTGAGACCTATGTACTTTAAGCCAATTTTAGTTAATAAGCGTGCTGTGTTATCTTTGTTCATTCCTGCAACACATAGGGTGGGAAAGGGTCCTGAAATTGCATTCTTCATCATTATAGTCACATCTGCTGCTTTTAATAAATTAATCCCTGAATGGTCCCTTGTCTGCAGGATTTGGAAACAGTAGGAGACTGACCGTGGGTGGAGATCTTAATTCTTTGACCTCTATTGTGTAGGTAATTCATTTAATGCCGTTACAGACTTGTGAGCAGTTATTGGTGGTGACTGAACTGACCATATGGCTGCTGCTGTTTGTAATCTGCAGAGTTTAAAACTAGTGCCTTATTTCCATTTGAAAAAAGAGCAATGCAAAAGCATAAAAAATATTCCCACATGTTTTAGCTGCAGTGACAAAGGTCAAAGGTTTACTGCTTTTTTTGTGTGTGCCTTCTGCTGTATTTTGACTTGTGTACCCAAATCTCTTTACAGCATTGAACATAAAGTGCACTGGTTCCAGCAATTCTACATTACCAACCAAAAAACCTGACTATTTGGTGTGAGTAAATTTTTTGCACTTTCCTCAATTAAGTAAAATAAGTAAACTGCTATTGGTTACTTAATTTGGTCTGCTTTAGATGTTTAAATGTATTAAAATAATTTTAACTATTAAAATTGTATGCACTGTTTTAGTTGACCTACTAGTTCCCATATCTTTATCTTGATTCATTTTATTTGTCTTAATAATAGTTATTTACAGGTATAGAGAATTGACATTGTACACTTACTGTACATGGATCATCAAAAAGTTGGTATTTGTATGATAAAAAATTTTAATTAGAAAAAAGTTATTAACATTAGAATATTGATGATCTCAAGACTAAAATGAAACTGGCTGGGAAATTAAGGAAGTGATCCCATGCAGACTTATTAAATATAGAAAGGTTTGGCAGAAATGGCCCACCTTACCATTGTCCTGGGATGTAAAAAAAACAAGTTTCATTTTTCAAACCACTTTTCCACTTGCCCTGCCAAGTTCGACATCACAATGGGATCCCGAATCTCATTTACATTTAAAAAAATCGCAATTTTCAAATTCTTGTGTTTTCATTAACAGCTAACATCGTGTTTAGCTTGTTTTAAAGAAAAATCGTGATTTTCATTGTGAGGGATTTCGATGGGGGGGGGGGGGGGGGGGGGGGGGTTCATTAAAAAAAAAAATCTGGATTTTCATTGTGTAGGGGGGGGTAGGAGTGGGGGAACGGGGATAGAGAGAGAGGAGGGGAGTGGGGAAAAGTGAGAGTGGAGGGGGGGGGGGATAGAGGGAGAGGGGGGGTGTGGGGGGGTAGGCAGTGGGGAGAGAGGGAGAGGAGGGCAGGGGGAAGTGAGAGGAGAGTGGGGGAGTGGGATAGGGGAAGGAGGAGTGGGGGAGCAGGGAGATAGAGGGAGGGGAGGGATTATGGAGGGAGGGAGTGACTTGAGGGTTGGGGAAAGGAGAGGGAGGGAGAGAAGGAATGGAGGAGAGGGGAAAGAAGAGGGAGGGTGAATAGGAGGGGGTGGGAGTGCTGGGGATGAGGTGGAATGGAGGAGGACAGGGGTAGGAAGAGGGATGGTGAGGCGCAGGTGGGGAGGGTTGCCATGACTTGCGTCACAAAGGGAACCCCTCAGCCGTGCGTGCACAGTTTGGGGCTATGGGTGAGTGGGGGAATATTGCAGTGGGGGACGGGGCCCAACAAGTCCGCACCTGGTCTAGTAGCTTATTAAAAATGGGACTTGATGAACAGGCTCTTTGATCTTGTTCTTTCTTATCTGTATGCAAAATAAGTTCCTTTCACAGGACTACAACATCTCAGGACCACACACATTTCATAACCAATGCAGTCCTTTTGAAAACGTCATTGTTGTAAAGTAGAGAAGTGTGGCACCCCATTTTCATGCAATATGATGCCTCATGTGAATGATAGATATTATTAATATCTTATAAAAGGTTATTGTGACTATTTAGATGAATGGACAATTTTCCCTTAAAATAGCCTTGTGAATCTAGACCAGAAGAAATAGGTATATGTGTATACCATTCAGATTCCAGGGATTTCAATAAGATCATAGCTATACACTATCCTGTCCTATCCCCACAATTCCTAACTCCTTTACAGATTAAAAATCTGTCTGTTTTAAATGCATTCAAGAATTTGATCTCCAACCTTTCGGGGGCAAAGAATTCCAGTGACTGGCAACTCTCTGTGACAAAAAAATATTTCTTGGTCTTAAATGCGGAGTATCTTATTCTGAAACTATATGCTCGGGTCCTGCCCTCTGCTACAATTGAATGGATCTTTTTTTTTAACCTTATAAGCCTGCGAATGTTGGCTCTGTTTCTCTGCAACAGGTGCAGACAGATCTGCTGAGCGAGTGTAAACATTTTGATTTTGATTTTTTTTTTAAGTGCAAAGATGCTGGGTATCTGAAATATAAAACCAACATCTGGGAAACACTTAGCTAGTCGGGCAACAGTGAGCAGAAATCAGTGCAGCACAGGGACAGGCCCTTCAGCCCATGATGTCTGTGCCTAGCATGATGCCACATTAGACTAATCCCTTCTGCCTGCACAAGATCAATATTCCTCAACCCTGCATTTCTAAAGCTGCTTAAACACCATGATCATATCTAATTCCACCACCACCCTCCCTGGCAGCACATCCAGGCACCATTCATCCTGTATTTTTAAATAAAATGTGCCCTGCACACACCCTAAAACTTAATTCCTCTCTGTTTAAAGTGAGGCTAATTTGACATTTCTACCCTGTAAAAAAAAGACTGACTATTTAATTTATGTACGTCCATCGTGATTTTTTTTCTTCTATCGGATTACTCCCCGGCCTCTTAACACACCAAAGAAAACTATCCAAGTTTGTCTAACCTCTCCTTATACTTCAACTCTGTAATCCATGTAAGCCTCTTCTGTACCCTCTCCAAAGCCTCCACATCGTTCATGTAATGGATGTGTCAGAACTACACACAATACTCCAAATATTGCCTAACCAAAGATTTCAAGCTGCAACATGGTGTCTTGCTGCTGATACAAAATGCTTGAACCAAGATGCCAAGCTTAACAATTCTGCCTTTTCCACTCTATCTATTTGTGTTACTTCATTGGATGTGTATCCCAAGATCCATATTGTGCCAATACTGTTAAGGGTCCTCTAGTTACATTTTTCCCTTGCATTTGACCTTTCAAGTGCAACACTTCACACTTGCCTAGATTAGTCTGTTTGGTATTTCTCCACCCATATCTATAACTGGTCTATGTTATACCAGACTGATTCCTGGGATGTCAGGACTTCCATATGAAGAAAGACTGGATAGACTCGGCTTGTACTCGCTAGAATTTAGAAGATTGAGGGGGGGATCTTATAGAAACTTACAACATTCTTAAGGGGTTGGACAGGCTAGATGCAGGAAGATTGTTTCTGATGTTGGGGAAGTCCAGAACAAGGGGGTCACAGCTTAAGGATAAAGGGGAAATATTTTAGGACTGAGATGAGAAAAACATTTTTTACAGAGAGAGAGTGGTGAATCTCTGGAATTCTCTGCCACAGAAGGTAGTTGAGGCCAGTTCATTGGCTATATTTAAGAGGGAGTTAGATGTGGCCCTTGTGGCTAAAGGGATCAGGGGGTATGGAGAGAAGGCAGGTACAGGATACTGAGCTGGATGATCAGCCATGATCATATTGAATAGCGGTGCAGGCTCGAAGGGCCGATTGGCCTACTCCTGCACCTATTTTCTGTGTTTCTATGTTGTAATCTTGTAATCTTTGACTGTCTGCAACTCCAGCAATATTTTTGTGTCGTCTGCAAACTTGCTAATCAACCCACATTTTCATCAGTAATTAATATCACAAACAACAGGTCCCAACACTAATCCCTGCATAATACTACTGGTCACAGACCTCCAGCCAGAATGACACCCTTATTTCCTGTAAGTTCTTTAAACTCTGACGAATAAAGATTTTGGATTAAGTAATGGAGAAAAAAAATCACCATTACTAAATTTGGACCGACTAATGACATCTAGAGCAAATAACCCTGGTAGATTTTAGCTTTTAGCAGGTTGCCTACAATTTAACTCTTTGTTTTGTTTTGTTTTTTCTTCAAACGGCATCTATACTAGTATGCTAGTATACAAGTATCAATAAAACTCAATAAAAATACCCTGCTTCCAGTAATGTGTTTATGAAATTGGTATGGGTTATTCTTACAAGAGTTAAAAAGTTGTTATTGCATCCATAAAGCCAATGCCATAACACCCATGTTTTTGTCTTGTTCTTGGTATTGAAATAAACTTGGTAGCAATTTGGCTCATCTAGGTAATTGAAACATCCACACTTCCTCAAGATTGGATCAAAATTCCATAATGAGCAACAATTATTAATTACATGTTCTTTGAATGCATTTTTTTGTTAGTGTCATCACACGTTGGAAATATTCAGAAGAATAGAGGAGCCACCTAGTGTGCAAAGTGTTTTTTATAACTTGTTTCTTGCCATCGTCATTTATCCAAAGTAATGAAAAACAAACCTTTGTAATGTAGATGACAAAGCAAATAGATACTTACTGTGTAACATTCATAATTATTTTATTTTCTCCAACAGCAAATATGCAACTATTGTGTCACATGAACAGAGACAAAACTACAAAGAGGACTTTAATGCAGAGTATGGTGAATATCGAAGTTTGCATGCCAGATTAGAGAGGGTAACCAAGCGATTTTTGCAATTGGATGCAGAACGGAGGCGTCTCTCTCCTAACACTGAAGAGTACAAGGTATTGGTACAAGCTCTTCCACACTTTTGGTATAACAACATCTAAATTGGTTAAGTGTCATTCCAGGTTATAATCTCCTTATGTGCAAAGCTGTTGAGGCTGTCTTCCAGACACAAACTAATTTCTCAGTGTGGGTTAGGTAGACACAAAATGCTGGAGTAACTCAGCAGGACAGGCAGCATTGCTGGAGAGAAGGAATGGGTGACATTCTGGGTTGAGACCCTTCTTCAGACTGATGTCAGGGGAGTGGGCGGGACAGAGATAGAATGTAGTCGGAGACAGTAAGACTGGTGGGAAAACTGGGAAGGGGGAGGGGATGGAGAGAGAGGGGGGAAGCAAGGGCTATTTGAAGTCAATGTTCATATAGCTGGGGTGTACCACTGACAATGGAGGATGCCCAGGACAGAAAGGTCAAATTGGGAATAGAAGGTGGAGTTAAAGTGCTGAGCAACCGGGAGATCAGGTGGGTTAAGGCGGACTGAGCGGAGGTGTTCAGGGAAACAATCGCCAAGCCTGCGCTTGGTCTCGACGATGTACAGAAGTTGACACCTGGAATAGTGGATACAGCAGATGATGTTGGATAGGATGGAGTTGAGGTATGTGGAAATTAATTTGGTGGGACATGAACAAGCAGAAACAATGGGTCTGCCAGGACAGTTCTGTTTGTGGATTTTGGGGTGAAGATAAAATCGGGCCGTGCGGGGCTGGGGAACAATAAGGTTGGATGCTTTAGAGGGCGGAGCCGGAAGTAATAAAATCAGAAATGATGTGTGATATTAAGGTCTGATGCTTGTCTGTGGGGTCATGGTCCAAGGACCCAAATTTGAGGAAGGACATCCTTGTGATTGAGGCAGTGCAGCGTAGGTTCATGAGATTAATCCCTGATATGGCGGGACTGTCGTATGAGGAAAGATTGAAAAGACTAGGCTTGTATTCACTGGAGTTTAGAAGGATGAGGGGGGGATCTTATAGAAACATAAAAGGACTGGACAAGCTAGATGCAGGAAAAATATTCCCAATGTTGGGCAAGTCCAGAACCAGGGGCCACAGTCTTAGAATAAAGGGAAGGTCATTTAAGACTGAGGCGAGAAAAATCTTTTTCACCCAGAGAGTTGTGAATTTATGGAATTCCCTGCCACAGGAGGCCAAATCACTGGATGGATTTAAGAGAGAGTTAGATTTCTAGGGGCTAGTGGGGTCAAGGGATATGGGGAGAAGGCAGGCGCGGGTTATTGATTGGGGATGATCACAATGAATGGCGGTGCTGGCTCGAAGGGCTGAATGGCCTCATCCTGCACATATTTTCTATGTTTCTGTGACCCAATGTTACTGAACAGAATTTGTTTCATTCATATTAAATTCAGATTTTCACATGTATATTTCACCATGTGACAAAAGAGAGAATGATGAAGTAAACACTCGGGTTCTGATGAAGTACATGCATGTTTATTCTGGGTGAAATGGAATAGATGTGAAAGCTTTTGTTTTTTTTTAAATCTTTGAGGGAAAATTGGTATGATTTTATTTTTTTTCATTCTTGTGGTTGTCACAGACCAGTCAACCCATACTAAAGCGCCAATAGAGAAACTTTGAAAAACAGAAGCAGAATACCATTTGGCTTTGAGTCCACTCCCTCGGGCAAAGTGATCGTCGTTTATCTTCCAAGTTCAATATGTTGATCCAGGTTTCCCACTGTATCTCTTGATCACTAGACCGTTTATATAAAACCAAAAACAAAAAATCAGTTCCTTTCTGTCGTAGAGATTTCAACACTCTGCAATAAATTTGTTTTAATCTCAGTCATAAATGGCTTGCTTAGCCTTGGGCTGACCCCTGGTTCTGGACTCCCTGGCCACTGGAAACATCGTTGCTGCATTTAACCTGTCTAGTCAAATAGATTTTTTTTTGGTTTGAGTTCCTTTGATCTTCTGAATCCAAGTGCAAATGAGACTAATTGAACCAAACTCACTTTACATGTCAGCCTAGTGGTCAAGTAGCTGACTTCAGAATTTCTTCTCGCTTTTAAACAAATCTATTGAAAGTGTAACAATGGTTCTAGTGCACGGCAACAAGATATTTTTCTTTTTATCCTGTCAAGTGCCAGCATTCTGCTAAATAACAGATGGGGTTTAGTAATTCATAGGAACAAACCTTTACTACAATTTTCCCACATCACAATGCATTTGTGAGTAAGCAAAGTTTGAACAAGTATATAGTCTATTGTTTCATATAAGACTCCATTCTGGACCTTGGGGTAATGGGTGAGTGTTGAAACCAACCAGCTTAATTTGATGGTGGAAATTATAACCATTTTGTGTTGCAGTTATTGCAATTTGCAATAGACAACATTGGCTCTTAGCCTTGCTCAAATTCACTGAAATATGGAATTAATGATGTATATATTTACCTTCCAATAAATATTGAAATGGCCAAAAAAAAATTTTGGAAACAGTTATAATAACCATGCAAAACTCTTTCACATAAGCTTAGTTACGGAAATTGAAACACTGTCTGTCATTATGATTATTTGGGCTATTTGTCTAGTTGTAATTAAAATCAAATTACATATTTAGGTCTTCTAATTTTGCCATAAATGAGCTTTGTAATTTTGTTTGAAATTGGTTGATTTGACACTAAGTACAATTTTTCAAAACATAATTTTTCAAATAAGTCTTCAAAGCACAACTTCAATCCCAGTCATGGAGTCATATGATGTGGAAATGGTCCTTCAGCCTAACTCGTCCATGCCAGCCAAGTTCCACTTGCCTGTTTCCACCCCATATCTCTCTAAACCTTTCTGATCCACAAACCCATTCAAATTTCTAAAATGTCATAATTGTAACCACCTCTACCACCTCATCTGGCAGCTTATTCTACATGCTCACCATATTCTGTGTGGACAAACTTGTGCCTTTTAAATCTTTACCCTCTCACCTGAAACCTATGATTTCAGGTGAATCTAAAACTATCTAGTTTTAGATTCCTCTGCACTGGAGTTGTGACAGGCTATTCACTTCAATGCCATTCAAAATGTTATATAACTATGGTCATTTTTCAGCTTCATACAGTGTCCTCCATAACGTTTGGGACAAAGACCCAACATTTATTTGTTTGCCCCTGTACTCCACTATTTGAGATTTGTAATAGAAAAAAATCACATAGAAAATAGAAACATAGAAACATAGAAATTAGGTGCAGGAGTAGGCCATTCGGCCCTTCGAGCCTGCACCGCCATTCAATATGATCATGGCTGATCATCCAACTCAGTATCCCGTACCTGCCTTCTCTCCATACCCCCTGATCCCCTTAGCCACAAGGGCCACATCTAACTCCCTCTTAAATATAGCCAATGAACTGGCCTCAACTACCCTCTGTGGCAGAGTTCCAGAGATTCACCACTCTCTGTGTGAAAAAAGTTCTTCTCATCTCGGTTTTAAAGGATTTCCCCTTTATCCTTAAGCTGTGACCCCTTGTCCTGAACTTCCCCAACATCGGGAACAATCTTCCTGCATCTAGCCTGTCCAACCCCTTAAGAATTTTGTAAATTTCTATAAGATCCCCTCTCAATCTTCTAAATTCTAGAGAGTATAAACCAAGTCTATCCAGTCTTTCTTCATAAGACAGTCCTTTTTTTTTTTTTTTTTTTTTTTTTTTTTTTTATTTTTTTATTAGAAGTACGGTAAATTACAATTCTACACAACACATATATCTTGATACATTTTTTATACCGCTTCATTTTTTTTTTTTTTTTTTTAGAGCTTTAAGAAAAAAAGTAGAAGTTAGGAAAGTAAAGAAAGTGCAAGAGAATCGTGCAGTGCGAGAGTGTAAGGAAAAGAAAGCCCCTTAGGAAAGAAGTTAGAGAAGGAAGTAAAGTGAGAAAATAGACCCTAGAAAGAAAAGAAGGAGAAAGTAGAAACAATCGCTCTATTATAACATTAAACTCCGCAGAGAGGGGACTACCAACCAAGTCTGTTTTTGTTATTTTACCTCCCGTTACCAGGTCCTGATTCCGCTCATTTATATATTTGGTTTTTTTTTTAGATTACTATTGCACCTCATACTTGTAATAGGTCCAGAAACATAGACCACGTCTTTTGAAATTGGTCTGCTTTACCTGCTAGGAGGAATCTCATCTCTTCCAGGTGTAATGTTTCAAACATATTTGATATCCACATTTTTATTGTTGGTGTCGGCGCATTTTTCCAGAATTTAAGTATAAGCTTTTTTTTTCCCATTATTAGCCCGTAATTAAATAAATTCTTCTGAAACACGTTTAATTCAGGGTTATCTTCCGATATTCCGAAGATAATCCATTCTGGTTTTGGTACCAGTTTTATTTTGATCAATTTTGAAAAAATATCAAATATTTCATACCAGAATTTTTGGATTTTTGTACAAAAAACAAAAGAGTGCGCTATGGTAGCTTCTTGACATAGGCATTTATCACAGATTGGTGAAACATTAGGGAAGATTTTATTTAATTTAGTTTTTGAATAATATAATCTATGTAATGTTTTAAATTGGATGAGCGTATGCCGTACGTTGATCGAACATTTATGCACCTGTAGTAAATGATTATCCCAGGTCCCTTTTGAGATTTTTATAGCTAATTCTTGTTCCCAATCTTTTCTAATTCCATCTGTTGTGGGTATTTCTATGTTTAAAATGATGTTATATAAGTACGATATTAAATTAGCTGATTCCGCCTTGGTCTTCATTGCTTCATCCAATAAGTCGGAAGCCATATTATGATAGTCTTTTGTGTATTTTTTCAAATAATCACAGATTTGAAGATATTTAAAATATTGGTTATTTTTCAAATTATATTTCAGTTGTAGTTGTTGAAATGACAGTAAATTCCCTAATTCCTACAGATCTTCGAGCGTTTTAATTCCCATTCTTTCCCATTGTATAAATGATTTGTCTATGATTGATGGTTTAAACGATGGATTATTGACTATTGGTATTAAAAAAGATAGGTTTCTTAATTTTAGAGTCTGTTTTATTTGTTTCCATGTTCTTATTGTGTTATGTATAATTGGATTTTTATTATAATTTTTATTATTCAAATTTGTTGGTGAGAGGATGATCGCTCCTATATTACTCGGGGAGCAGTCCCCTTTTTCCATTACCATCCAGTCCGCCTGCTGTGCAGAATTGTCCAGCAGGTGAATCATATTTTTAATATTTACTGCCCAGTTATAATACATAAAATTAGGGAGCGCTAGACCCCCCAGCTCTTTTCGTTTATTAAGGTGTGCTATTTGTATTCTATGGGATTTATAATCCCATATAAAATTTGTAATGTCTGAGTCCAATTTTTTGAAAAACTTTTTTGGGAGGTATATAGGTATTGATTGAAATAGGTATAGAATTTGTGGTAAGAAAACCATTTTAATAGCATTTATTCTGCCTATTAAGGACATCGGAAGTGTTTTCCAGAATTTAATCAGATTATTCAATTTCTTGAGTAAAGGATTATAATTGGCTTTAAACATATCCTGGTAATTTCTAGTAATTTCAATTCCCAAATATTTGAATTCATAAGACAGTCCTGACATCCCAGGAATCAGTCTGGTGAACCGTCTCTGCACTCCCTCTATGGCAATAATGTCCTTCCTCAGATTTGGAGACCAAAACTGTACGCAATACTCCAGGTGTGGTCTCACCAAGACCCTGTACAACTGCAGTAGAACCTCTCTGCTCCTATACTCAAATCCTTTTGCAATGAAAGCTAACATACCATTCGCTTTCTTTACTGCCTGCTGCACCTGCATGCCTACCTTCAATGACTGGTGTACCATGACACCCAGGTCTCGCTGCATCTCCCCCTTTCCCAAACGGCCACCATTTAGATAATAGTCTGCTTTCCTGTTTTTGCCACCAAAATGGATAACCTCACATTTATCCACATTATACTGCAATAGTTGCAGGAGGAGGCCATTCGGCCCTTTGAGCCAGCACCGTCATTCATTGTGATCATGGCTGATTGTTCCCTATCAATAACCCGTGCCTGCCTTCTCCCCATGGTGTTATGGCCTGGGCATGTATGGCTGCTTGCTAAAGGTACTGGCTCATTTATCTTCATTGATGATACAACTGCTGATGGTAGTAGCATGATGAATTCTGAAGTGTATAGACACATCCTATCTACTCGGGTTCAACCAAATGCCTGAAAACTCATTGGCCGGCGGTTCATTCTACAGCAAGACAATGATCCCAAACATACTGCTGAAGCAACAAAGGAGTTTTTTAAAACTAAAAAATGGTAAATTCTTGAGTGGCCAAGTCAATCACCCAGTCTGAACCCAATTGAACATGCCTTTTATATGCTGAAGGGAAAATTGAAGGGGACAAGCCCCCAAAACAAGCACAAGCTAAAGATGGCTGCAATACAGACCTGGCAGAGCATCACCAGATAAGACACCCAGCAACTGGTGATGTCCATGAATCACAGACTTCAAGCAGTCATTGCAAAGGATATGCAACAAAATACTAAGCATAACTACTTTCATTTACATGACGTTGCTGTGTCCCAAACATTAAGGTGCCCTGAAATGGAGGGGACTTTATATAAACACAGCTGTACGTGGTGAAATTAAAACGTATAAACATGCCCTTTATTAAAATCTGGCAATGTGCACTTTAACCACATGGGATTTTTTCTATTACAAATCTCAAATTATTGAGTACAGAGGCAAATAAATAAATGATGGGCCTGTCCCTAACATTATGAAAGGCACTGTGTGCTGCAGGGAGAAATATCCGAGTTAATGCAGCCCCCTCACAACTCAAACATTTCCGTCCCAGTGACATCCTCAAATCTGTTTGCACCTCTATCAGCTTAATGACATTCTTTCAATAGCAAAACAAACAGAAATTGTAGCAGGAAGTATTCATTCATTCCATCTTGTGCCTATGGATGACATTCTGCACTCTGGTATTGTTCTCTTTGTTCTACTTTTTGTACATGTGTTTGGCTTCATTGTATTTGTGTATAGCATTATCTGATTTGATTGGATAGCAAGCAAGCAAAAGCTTTTCCTTGTACCTTTGTATACATGAGAAAAATAAACCTAAATATCCCTGGTCCACTGCTCACACGCACCCTTTGGACTAAACCTTTATTCTATATTGCAGCTCTTCGTTCTTATCAAAATGCACCACCTCCCATTTGTCCATATAAACTACTTCTGTGGATCTGCGCATTCCACCATTCTGGTTACAACCTGCTGCGATTTATCAGAATCAATCTGAAGAAGGGTCTTGACCCGAAACATCACCTATTCCTTAGCTCCATAGATGCTGCCTCACCAGCTGAGTTTCTCCAGCATTTTTGTCTACCTTCTATCACAATCCTCTTCACAGTTCACAATACTACCAAGTTTTCTCATCTGTTAATCTATCTTTTGCATCATGTGCTTTAACTTTCCTGATTAAATCTTTCTGAACCTGATCAAAATCTTTCTGGAAGTCCACATGCACAACATCATCCTAATACTTTCATCAGCTTCTATCCCTTAAATCTGGTTACCCAAGATGTGCTCTTAAAGTACATTAAATAATATTGATGATAAACATTCTATTGGATATATCATGAAACTAACATTTTGCTTTAATGTCCTAGTATCTGTAAAAAAATTATACATTTTGTAACCCAGTAAGGAGATACTAGGAATCGTTCACATGCATGACAGAATTAAAAATTCTCTCCTGTGTTATCAAGCCAAGTGTAGTTCACTCAAATTGTAAACATGAAGGAGAAACAAATACAAATTATGTAAACATAAATTGCAGGAGAGGTATTTAGAGCTTTTCCAATAAATGTTTCTCGATGTTCACATCACTGGTAATTTGTATTCATTTCCAAGTCAGTGCCTTAGAAAATATAAAATAGGCAATGCATTCTTGCTTTAAACAATGGTACATTGATGCTGAAGGTCTGTGTAATATCCTTAACTCTGCAATATTATGGATCATGTAATCAATCTCTTCTTGTTTGCAGGTTATTGATGAAGAAGTTTTGCAAGAATACTGGAAAATTACAAAGGTTGATGATTATTTTTGAAATAATGCACTCTTTTCACATTGTCATTTCCAGGTTGTATTGCGTTAGTATCAAATCGCTATACTACATTCTTTGAAGTATATGCAGATTTTCCTAAAAATGTTTGTGCATTAATTAGCCCCTGCCTGAATCAATTTAAGGTATGAATGCCAAATAAAACACAGCATTCTTTTGCAGCACAGAGGGAGTTTTGGGTTACGGAATCACTAATTAGATCAATAAAGAAAGCTCTTTGGCCATAGTGTAAATTATGAGCCTAATTGGATCAATCCAATTAATCCGACTCTCCTTACTCCTGATTATTTTTTTTGCCTTTTTAACTAATTCAATTCCCTTTTGATTGCACGGTTGACTATTTCTTGACAAACCCAATGCATTTCAGAACATAATTACCCAATCCACAAAAGTAAACATTTTTGCTGTCACTTTAATTCAGATGTTTGTCAATGAGTGCCAATGTTTGCCAATTCCACTCTTCTTTGTCCAATTGCAATGTTACAAATCACTGTTTGATGTAAATGGCCATATACTTGGATGAGGAGATCCTTAATTTGAATTCCATTCTATAGAAACTATAGTGCTAGATTTGGCACATGTTTCTTGTGTTCTTTCTTTGCAACCACAGGGGAGGTGCAATCTTATGCAGTGCAGTTTTAAGGACAACCGAAGGTAGTTCTGACACAATTTGACCTCCATGGTCTATTCAGCACTGCAACAACGCAATAGCTAACATGCACATTGCCGCATGTTGCAACCACATTGTGGTTGTTCTGGAAGGACATGCAGGTTGGGCATCAGCACAATCAGACCTAATGTGCAACATGGATTGAAATTTTGAAAACTTCAAAATGCAAAATGATTTTTAATTATGTGAATTGCAGTTTTGATGAGCAACAAATAACAAACCGTGTAGAGACCGTGAAAATTAAAATATATTATATTAATTTTAGCATTAAATCCCCCTGCTACAAAGAGATTTAACTTAAAAAATATTGCTACCTGATTATTAAAAGAATCTATTGTTCAAAAAATAAATAATAAAATCTGTGTTAGAGAAAGATGACTTGCAATTTTTTTAATTCATTTTTTAATTTTTATATAATAAAATAATTGACATTGAATTATATAAATAAATATATAATATGATTGAACGACTAAATAGTGGGAAAGAATATTAAAAATAAATGTGCGTCATAAAATTACCAAACCCCATGGAGTGTTTAAAATGCACAAAACATACTAATTGCAGAACAATTGGATGGTCTATGAAATATCTACTAAAAAATGAATATTTGAGTGTGAAGAATAATAGTTGTGTTTGGTGCAGGGAATTGGAGAGAGAAATCCTAAAGTTGAGTAATTTGTTAATTTGTTTCTTCCTATTATTTGTGTATCGAATGGCATCTAATTATCATCATTATAATACCTTTTAAAAGTGCCCAGCCATTAAAAATATAATCAATATTTGTCATGGATAATGTTTGTTTTTGATAACTGATGACATGGATTGAAACAAGAAACATACCTTAAAATTTGATTGCCATTTTTTTTTGTCTTCAGAATAGTCCCAACTACCATGAAGAGAAACAAAGATGTGAATATCTGCATAACAAGCTGGCTCACATAAAGAGACTAATAGCTGATTATGACCAGCAACAACAGCAGTAATGGCATTACAACTCGCTGGACATTTGCAATATTGACACGTGATTAGAAGGAGATGTGTAATAAGCTAATTTATTTTGAATTTTTGGGAAACATTATACTAGGAATGGTGTCTGAAATTTCTGAATGTTTTCAGAGGTTTTATTATTTTGAGTTCTGTTACTTCCTGAAACACCTGAACTATGCCACACCCTTCTTGTGAAATGCTTTTTGTTTTAGAATTTCCATCCTTTTTACTCATTTACTCATTTTTGTTTATTCAAATTCATCACATTAGACAAAATACTTGGACTGACCTTTATCTCCTGATTTGATTTGTACATTAACAATTGATAGCACTAACAAACACTGCAACAGTTGAATCAGTACATGTATGTAAAACTTTCTATGTATTTTACTGATTTAAACATTTGCCTTAAGTGATGGAAGCTTCCTAAGGCAATTTGCACCTTCTTGGAGTATTCATAGAAATGTTGGGAGATTTAAAGAATGAACAAAATGACGGGCACCACAAACTGCCTGAATCTTTACAATGTGCTGCAATTTCAAACCATAGGCTAAAATGAATACAACATTATCAGCCCCTGTGCCCCATGCCTTAAAATATTTGCTTATGTATACTTAATATAGTGACCATTAGCCACATAAGGCTTCCCATTTTCCGATGCAATTGGGAAACTAACAGTGGCCTTTCTTTCTTGTTTGTGTGTGTGTGTGTGTGTCTCTCTCTCTCCCTGTGTGTGTGTCTGTGTATGTGTGTGTGTGTCTGTGTGTGTCTCGAGAGGTAAAAGAGAAATCTACTCTCAGTAACCAAATGCTCAGGACAAAACACCTGTGTTACTGTAGGTATTTTCCGATAAATGTACCACTTCCTCGGAAATTGAAGCCTTTCCATTTCAAGTGATTTATCAGCTTTATTAACAAGGAAATATTGCTATCGTGCAAAATTTGAAAGAGATCTATAGTTTTGGGAAAATTAATCTTCATGTAGGAGACTTATTTGTATACTACTTTAAAGTATTTTTGGAGAAAAAAAATATATACAAAGAACCAGTCACCTGCATGTACTAGTTTATTTAAGATATGTTCTCCTGTGCCAGAAATTAATTGAAAACATGTATTTAACAACACTGCAACCATCAAACAGCACAAAGAAATTATTTGAATTTGTGAAGCCTCTGTACTTAAACCAGTGCATTGTATTTCAGTTGATATAATGGATAATGTATCATGTGGGAACATTTAAGTTATTTGGTTGAAAGATGAAATGTTTTGGATAAATATTAAGATGAATAATTTGTATTTCTCTGTCTTTTCAAAATGCTGCCAATTGAAAGTGGAAGCATTATGTTTACAAATGAATCTTGGAAAACTTGCCAAATTGTTTGGTTGAATCTGGTCAAATTCTGTTATCTTCAGCCATGCTGTACCTATAGTACCTGCTCTTCTAATCTAAATTTAGGTGCGAATGAAAACAAGGCCAAATTATTCATGGCATCCATCCGGTACTCTTCACTGAAGTGATTCACACTGAGCTTGATTTGCACTTCAGTCATTTTATATGGATGGTTTATTCCCGTTTTAGACATTCTCTATTCCACAAAAGAAGATTATTTGTCAAATAGTTAGAACTATTATGTTAGATGCATTTGCATTCATAATTTATGGATCCATTATCTACAAAAAGCTTAAATCATCATATCCTGATTTGGATATGTTTTTATCATTATTCAAATAGACCCGAAGTCAGGAAACTACTATCTACATTGATAAATTGTATTATCAATGATGCAGGATAGTATTTGACACCAGCAATGTAATTATTACTTAATTTTAAATTTAATTTATGGTATGTTGCTTCGTACATCTCATGCAGTCATAAACAATCAACCAGTGATGTTGCTTACTTGCTTTAGATCTATACATCCTCAGATCCCACAAAATATTAACTTACTGCAACATCAAAACTTTGACCTGTTCTGGAAGGCTTTGAAGCCAGCTGTTAAAATATAAATTGTCTTAATTATAATGTCAGTCGAGAGATTTGGAATTTCCAGTGTTGCAATCACTGTCGCATGTGTCTACTTCAACCGTCCCATTATGCAATGAGCATGTGCTTAAATGTTAATTTTGAGAATTGGTAACTTTTAGTGTTATAGTTCTCTAATGTCTGTGAAGTTACTCTGGTGCAAACTCTGAAACGTGAGATATTTCTAGTACTGACTACTTGTCCAAAATTAAAATTAAATTTAATTGGCAGTTTCATGGGTATTTACAATTTTATTAGAATAAGTGCCATGCTGTTAACCATTTTGGGGGAAATTAAATTTGAGGTGCCTAACATCACTGAGTTGCCTGTTTTTTTGTTTTTTTAAGCTGTTCAACAATAACTGAGTAATGCAAATGTAGCCTTGCAAAATTTGCAGGTCTTTTGTGATAGGATGAAGATTTTGTGATAGGATTGCAGATTGGTCTGCAACCAGATTTTTTTCATATCAGTTCCATGGATGTTAGAGTGCCTGTAAATCCAAATCTTTGTTAGCAAACTTCCTTTGTAAAATGAAGGGACATGTCCATAAACACTAATAACATATGGTTAGGGAACTTTTGTATTTTTATGTATAATTACAGTTTGACTCTAATTTTTGATTCTATTTAGAGGATCCCAATTTTGATTCGATGCCAAATTCAAACCTCAAACCACAAAATACTTCAGCACTTGTTCCTTAGCAACCACACTAAAGTAGATTTTTAGCATTAAAAGTTATATTGCAATTTGATTTGAATTTCGGAAACCATTCTGCAGTTGTTGTAGCAAATTTAAATATTAATTGACCACACTGTTTACACCAAAGCTGCCTTCACCAATTTAAAATGTGTTGTGTAGCACCTACTGGATTGATGCTTTGTGCAGGAGCCCAGTACTTGTCTTAATTTATTCAGTTTTGTGTACTTGGTAATCAGTACTTTAAAGCATGAAGATGTCTTGCTTTTTACATCTAATCCATTAAATTTTTGGAAAGATGTTAGTTGTACTGTAAAATTGGTGTGTTCAAGCCTTTGTTGAAACAAGCATACATTATTGCAAGTGTCTGTCTTATCTCCAATGAGTTGCATTGCATATTAGAGGCCTGACCTCATATGTTGTATAATAGTTCAAAAAAAATGCTCCAATATTTTTTTTTGTGTTACATTGTTTTTGTACATTTCAATCAAAGTTCTCTGTTGGAAAATAGAAATCACTGTTCCAAAATCACATTCAAGTGCCCCATTTCTAATTTAAAATCAAAGCAGTGGATGACAAATTGTAATCAATGCAAGATGTTCATCATTGACACAGTGGCAACATATGTAGCACCTAAATAGATATTTAATGTCCACTTAGTTTCAACAAACTCAAAAACTTTGCAATTAATTCAAAAAATAAAGATGGCTTTTTCAAAATTATAACAAATGCTATATACTTGCATATAGAATATTTGTATTATACTAATACAAAGACCTTGGTATAAACATATCACAGTATTTAATTTTGAGAAAAATTAGTAAAGTGAAATTTCAATCCTTGTAAAACAATTTATTTGAAACTGATAGCTTCCATGTTCCTAGCCCCCAAAATAAATTCTTGTAGTATTTCCATTTTATGTATGTCGTTCTTATAGTCTTGGTATTAAAGTGTGCCAGGTAAAATGATTGACTTAATGCTTTGAAATCCTCATTGATAATTTTATTATCTTCCTTTCATATCCCCGATAAATGCAGTTAAAAGCCAGTTGTTCAAGTTGTTTGGGAAACACATGCTACACTTGATAAGAATGGATGGAATTAAAACCTAACAGGAATGTGTAAAATTCTCATTGGCCTCTTATAGCAGTTGTGAATGTCTTTGATTTTGGAATTGCACAGTAAATCTTTAGTTTGGACCATTGAAACTGGAAATACCGCAGGAGTGTTTATACTGATTTAAAAAAAAATGAGCCACAATGCCTCCATTCCACATGTAATGTAAGCAGTTTATTTAAAATATACATTAAAATGTCAACTTTGCATATGTGAGAAGTCTTGTGATTTATTAAATTAGTACATTTTGTACAACTATTAAAATGTGATAATCATTGTGCAACTTTCCATGTTTTCATAGTATAAGAAAATGTTCTTGACTTAAAACAGCAACCTCGAAGTATTCTTTCTGGGGAAAATGGCTTTTATTTATTATGCTGTAAGCCAAGCAAAATGTATGTGTGCATGGAATGTGGCCATCACTAATTGCTTATCAATGAATGGTGAGCAGCTGATGCACAGTGCTCTCCATGATGTTTGGGACAAAGACCCATCATTTATTTATTTGTCCCCGTACTCCACAATTTGAGATTTGTAATAGGAAAAAAAAAATCACATGTGGTTGAAGTGCACATTGTCAGATTTTAATAAAGGCCATTTTTATACATTTTAATTTCACCATGTATAAATTGCAACTGTTTATACATAGTCCCCCCCATTTCAGGACACCATAAAGTTTTTTGACACAGCAATGTCATGTAAATGAAAGGAGGCATGTTTAGTATTTTGTTGCATATCCTTTGCATGCAATGACTGCTTGAAGTCTGATGCATGGCTTCTCTGAAGATGCTCTGCCAGACCTGCATTGCAGCAATCTTTAGCTCATGCTTCTGTTTTCCTTTCAGCATATAAAAGGCATGCTCAATTGGGCTCAGATCGGGCGATTGACTTGGCCACTCCAAAATTGACAATTTTTTAGCTTTGAAAAACTCCTTTGTTGCTTTGGCAGTATGTTTGGGATCATTGTCTTGCTGTAGAATGAACCGCCGGCCAATGGGTTTTGAGGCATTTGTTTGAACTTGAGCAGAAAGGATGTGTCTATACACTTCATAATTCATTATGCTACTACAATCAGCAGTTGTATCATCAATGAAGATAAGTGAGGTAGTACCTTCAGCAGCCGTACATGCCCAGGCCGTAACACCCCCATCACCATGTTTCACAGATGAGGTGGTATGCTTTGGATCTTGGACAATTCCTTCTCTCCTCCATACTTTGCTCTTGCCGTCACTCTGATATCCTCAAGACCTTTTTCCAGAACTGTGGTTGCTCTTTTAAGTACTTCTTGACAAACTGTAACCTGACCATCTGATGTCAGACAGGTGTTGGAGATTTTTCTTTATTATAGAGAGAATACTTCTGTCATCAGCTGTGGAGGTCTTCCTTGGCCTGTGAGTCCCTTTGCGATTAGTAAGCTCACCAGTGTTCTTTCCTCCTAACAATGTTTCAAACAATTGATTTTGGGAAGCCCAAGGTTTGGCTGATGTCTCTGACAGTTTTATTCTTGTTTCTCAGTTTCATAATGGTTTCTTTAACTTTCATTGGCGCAACTTTGGTCCTCATGTTGATAAACAGCACTATAAGTTTCCAAAGGTGATGGAAAGACTGGAGGAAAGACTAGGTGCTGAGAGCTCTCTTGTACTCATTAAGGAGGTAATTAAACACACCTGAGCAATTACAAACACCTGCGTAGCCATGTGTCCGAAATATTATGGCGCCCTGAGATGGGGGGAACTATGTATAAACACAAGTGTAATTTCAGTAAACCCAACCCTATCTTTGACCCAACCCGACTTCAGTTATGCGTTCAGTTAAAACGGCACGTACCTTGCACAGGGAGGAACTGCAGATGCTGGTTTAAACCGAAGACAGACACAAAAGGCTGGAGTAAATCAGCAGATCAGGCATCATCTCTGGAGAGAAGGAATAGGTGATATGTTGGGTCGACCTTTTCGATAGCTGCCATGACCCGTTTGATGTCATCCTTCGCCCTGCTCCTGGTCTCGGCCCACAACGATCTGCCGGACATGCTGTATGTGTATGTTTGGCGGAGTCTGAGCGGAGAAGCGCTGGCACCAAGAGCGAGCGAACGCGCGGACAGATCGACAAAAGCAACGGTCATAGAGTGGAATAGGTGACATTTTGGGTCGAGACCCTTCTTCAGACTGACAGTCAAGGGAAAGGGAAATGGGATTTATAGGCATATCTTCCATTCATTTGGCCTTAGTACCGTCTATATCTCTTGTTCCTCTTTCCCCTGACTCAGTCATGACCAAAGCAAAGATACTAGAGCGGAGACGGAGGTCGGTTACAGAAATGGCGCTAAAGATTACCCATGACCTACTACGGCTTTTTCACGGACTGAACTATCTTGCTCTGCACTAAGATCTTTGGTGTTGAGTAGCTTTAGTACTGTTGTGATAAGTGGTGTGTGTTCCATCACATACCCAATGTTTCTTGTGGCGCGGAGAAATGCTTTCGCTGCTGGCAGTCATTCTTAAACTAACAACAATAGCTACGGAATTTATGTTGCTCCTCTTGGTAAATTTCAGGTCAACCGTGACACCACCCCCACCCCTAATGCTAATGATGGGAGATTTGAGATACACAATTACAACTCCTTCCACCTTGGACTCCTTTCAATTTACCTAGTTTCTTTATTTCTGTTAGTTCTGATGATATGATTTTGAGATATCTCATTGTTTTCCTGTTATTCTAGCTTCTCTACCAAACTAGATGGGGCTTTCAATAGTGTCTCCTTTATTTCCTGCATTATATACTCATCTACCTACAACTTGAACTACATGACCTCTCCTTCCACCAACCCAATATTGAACAGATTATCCTCCATTATTTTTATTTTTTTTTCCTCTCTCAACAGAATTCCATCACTTGACACATCCCCTCCAATGCTTTTACCATTTTGAAGGGACAATTCCTTGTTGCATTCTCCCAAGCAATTGCAGGAGATGCAACACCTGCCCTTTTATCCCTTTCCACCACATGCGGCCAAACAGGTACTTTGTTTGAGTCCTCACTGAAGAGGGGTCAAATCTCCCTGATGTACTAGGGGCCAGAGGATCTAGGGTGATGGAGGAACTGAAGGAAATGCACATTAGGCAGGAAATGGCATTGGGTAGACTGATGGGACTGAAGACTGATAAATCCCCAAGGCCTGATGGTCTGCATCCCAGGGTACTTAAGGAGGGGACTCTGGAAATCATGGATGCATTGATGATCATTTTTCAATGTTCTATAGATTCAGGATCAGTTCCTGTGGATTGGAGGGTAGTTAATGGTATCCACTTTTTAAGAAAGGTTCGAGAGAGAAAACGGATTTATAGACCAGTTAGATTCAGATTCAGATTCAGATTCAATTTTAATTGTCATTGTCAGTGTACAGTACAGAGACAACGAAATGCATTTAGCATCTCCCTGGAAGAGCGACATAGCAAACGATTTGAATAAATAATAATAAGCGTCCGGGGGGGGGGTGGTGGTGATTGGCAGTCACCGAGGTACGTTGTTGAGTAGAGTGACAGCCGCCGGAAAGAAGCTGTTCCTCGACCTGCTGGTTCGGCATCGGAGAGACCTGTAGCGCTGTAGGCAAAATTAGCCTGACATCGGTGGTGAGGAAGATGCTGGAGTCAATTATAAAAGATGAAATAGCACCACATTTGGATAGCAGTAGCAGGATCGGTCCAAGTCGGCATGGATTTACGAAGGGGAAATCATGCTTGACTGATCTGGAATTTTTTTGAGGATGTAACTAGGAAAATGGACAAGGGAGAGCCAGTGGATGTAGTGTACCTGGACTTTCAGAAAGCATTTGATAAAGTCCCCACATAGGAGATTAGTGGGCAAAATTAGAGCACATGGTATTGGGGATAGGGTGCTGACATGGATAGAAAATTGGTTGGCTGACAGGAAACAAAGAGTAGGGATTAACGGGTCCCTTTCAGAATGGTAGGCAGTGTCGAGTGGGGTACCGCAAGGCTCAGTGCTGGGACTGCAGCTATTTACAATATACATTAATGATCTAGATGAAGGGATTCAAAGTAACATTAGCAAATTTGCAGATGACACAAAGCTGGGTTGCCGTGTGAACTGAGAAAAGTATGCTATGAGGATGCAGGGTGACTTGGACAGGTTGGGTGAGTGGGCAGATGCATGGCAGATACAGTTTAATGTGGATGAATGTGAGGTTATCCACTTTGGAGGCAAAAACAGGAAGGCAGATTATTATCTAAATGGTGTCGTCAGGAAAAGGGGAAGTACAATGGGATCTGGGGGGTCCTTGTTCATCAGTCACTGAAAGTAAGCATGCAGGTACAGTAGGCAGTGAAGAAAGTGAATGGCATGTTGGCCTTCAGAACAAGAGGAGTTGAGTATAGGAGCAAAGAGGTCCTTCTGCAGTTGTACAGGGCCCTAGTGAGACCACACCTGGAGTATTGTGTGCAGTTTTGGTCTCCAAATTTGAGGAAGGACATTCATGTCATTGTGGGAGTGCAGCGTAGGTTCACAAGGTTAATTCCTGGAATGACGGGACTCATATGTTGATAGACTGGAGCAACTGGGCTTGTATACTCTGGAATTTGGAAGGATGCGAGGGGATCTTATTGAAACATATACGATTATTAAGGGATTAGACACGCTAGAGACAGGAAACATGTTTCTGATGTTGGGGGGATCCAGAACCAGGGGCCACAGTTTAAGAATAAGGGGTAAGCCATTTAGAACAGAGATGAGGAAAAACTTTTTCACACAGAGTTGTGAGTCTGTGGAATTCTCTGCCTCAGATGGGGGTGAAGTTCGGTTCTCTGGATACTTTCAAGAGAGAGCTAGATGGGGTTCTTAAAGATAGCGGAGTCAGGGGATATGGGGAGAAGGCAGGAATGGGGTACTGATTGGGGATGATCAGCCATGATCACATTGAATGGCCTACTCCTGCATGTATTGTTTATTGTCTATAACATGACTTCCAGTTGAGCAGCATATCATTTTGAGCTGTATCCGGTTTAGGGCATTGTATTAATGCTGCTTTTGTGTCCATCTTCCATGTTTCAAATGTTGATATCGCTGTCATTTTCTGTCCTGAAAAGGATGGAAGCTTCCGGCGACAATCAGTGGGAGCCAACACTTGTTGCAATAGATGATGGTGGTAGCAGAATTAGCTTAGGATACTTCCAGTTTCCAGCCCCACAATGTGGACGCATCTGCAACGGGGCTGTTCATGCTCATGATGTGGTCTCTTCGACACTGGGAAACCAAATACACATCAGTGGCTGCTTGGTTAAATACCTTTAATTAATTCACTAGAGCAATTGAGCTTCCAGTCATCAGCAGCTTCCATCCCAGTCTTGCCTTGACCTTTGACCACTTGCATTGGACATTGTTGGAACAAACTAGTTCAGAAAATAGCAGTTCATTTCATAGGTATGGAAAAGTTAAAAGACTAGCAAGGACAGCACAATGGTACAGTCGGTAGGCCTGTGGCCTCATAGCATCAGAGACCAAGGTTCAATCCTGATCTTGGCTGTTGTCTGTGTGTAGTTTGTACGTTCTCCCTGGGGGCATTCCAATTTCTTCCCACATCCCAACTATGTGCATGTATGTAGGTTTATTGGCCTCCATAAAATTTCCCTTAATGTGTTGAGAGTGAGATACAATACAATACGGTTTTATTTGTTACATCGCACATAAAGTGCAAGTGAAATGAATTTGCCAGCAGCGGTACAATGAGGAAGAACACACCAAAACACAATAACAATTTAACACAAACATCCACCACAGCATTCATCGCTGTGGTGGAAGACACAAAAATTGGCCAGTCCTCCTCCATTTTCCCCCGTGGTCGGGACCTCAACCCTCCGCAGTCGCCGCTGCGGGCGTCCAGATGGATGGGAGGCCAAAGGCAAGTCCTGAATCGGTGCCTCCCCCACCGGAGACCACAGCTTCAGGCTGGTGTAGGCCGCAGGCCGGCGGTCGAAGATTTAAAGTTTGCGCCGCAGCCAGAAGCACCACAGACTGCAGGGCCGGCAGTCGAAGTCGAAGCTCCCCTCCGGGGATCCCCAGCAAGGGACCCCGCTCCCGATGGTAAGTCCATGCCGCGCCCGCGGTAGAAGTAGGCAGGGGGCCGGCAGTTGCAGTGGAAGCTTCTTCTTCCCCCAGGTCCCCAACGTGAGATCACGGGCTGCAGATGCCGCGCCAGCTGGAGCTCCGCCGACCACGGCTTCAGGCTGCCGGCTGCCGCAGTCCAACGAATCAGAGTGCTCCCCTCCAGCGACCCCCAACGAGGGCTCGCCCGCTCCACGCTGAGAGTCCACGCTGCGCCCGCCGCTGAAGCCCCGGGAGCGTCTCCAGGAAAGGCCGCACCGATCCTTGCTGTTAGGCCACAGGGGAGGCGACGTGGAAAAAGTCGACTCTCCGTGGAGGAGGAGAACTGAAACGGTTTCCCCCTTACCCCCCCCCTACACCAACCCCACACAAAACGCACAAGGAAACATTTAAACATACATTTAAACACACTAAAAAAATTATAAAAGTTGAAACAAAACTGACACACTGCTGGCACTGCTCCGGCTTGCAGCGCCCCCACCAGGTGGCCCCCACTGACCTATAACATAGAAATGAGTGTGAGTGAGTGGTCAATGGTGACGTGAACTTGGTAGGCCGAAGGCCCTGTTTCTGTATTGTATCTCTAAACTAAATGCAGGCCTCTTAGAGCTGATGCTAAGAGGCCAAGTTATTAATAGAGAATAAACTGATGGCAATGGAAGTATATACCTGTCTTCATGGAAGGAGATACACAAAACCTGCAAGATACATTGGAGAATCACGGATCTGGTGTGAATGTGGTACTAAGTATGTTAAAAAAAAAAACAGCTGAATAATACCAAAGACTGAAGGTTAATTCTCAAGGATATGATATTCTACACTACTGGAGTGTGAACAATGGCTTTGGATCTAAAGGATGCTTTACTTTTTGTCTTCCAAGATTGTGTAGATTATGAAATTGTTCCTGTGGATAATGACCCCACTGATCTTGATGAATCATGAAAAAAAATTCTAAGGACCAATCAGTAATAAAATTATGTTTTATTCCAACTTAGTACCTTATGCCTCAATAAAATACAACATTTTCAAGGATCCATTTTTTTACTTATCCGCAGATGTTGCTGAATATTTTATTTTAATTTGTTCTTTTTCTTTTCTATCTTACTGCCATAATTTAAAAATAATTGTCTGCAACACACCTTCCCAGCTTTGATGAAGGGCATTGACTTCAATAGTTGGTTTTGTTTTGCTCTCCACAGATTTGGCCTGATCTCCAGCTGTTTGTTTTTCACCAAGATCTGTTTATTTAGTTATACATTCATTAAATTAGTCTATTTTATTAAGAGCTAGTTGAAGTATTCTATTCTGGGATGAAACAAACTTAGTTTTGGTTCAGATTTAAAATGACAAGAGAACTCAAGTTTGATTGAAGGTACAGAAAATTATTTCATGAAGCAGTTTTTGGTCAACTTGGAATAATATGTAATGCTTATAGTGCCATCTGCTGGCATTTATTTTTTAGCTGTTACTGATTTGCCTTTAAGAAAAAGGTTTCTCAAGTTGTCAGGAGATTTTGAGTCTGTTTAAAGGCACACTGTTTGAAAAGTAAACGGCATTTTTATTTAATATTAAGAAAATGATGGGTGTTGCATCCCTCAGGACCTTTGGTTAACTGTGACGTTAACGTCATTGGATGTAGAACTGTATAGCACAACAACAGGCCCTTTGGCCCCTGATGTCTGTCGTGGCCATAACACCCATTTAAACTGCACATCTGCCTGCTCAAGGTTTCAAGGTCTGTTTAATGTCACATATACCAGTTAATGTACAGTGACATTTGAGTTACCATACAGCCATGCCCTATATCCCTCCATTCCCTACCTCTGTCTCAATGCCTCTTAACATTACTATCGTATCTGCTTCCACCACTTCTCTGGGCTGTGCTTTCCAGGAAAGGACACAGTGCTGGAGTAACTCAATGTGTTGGGCACCACCTCTGGAGAAAATGGATAGGTGATATTTTAGGTTGGGACTCTTTTCCAGACTTTGGGTGTTTTAAAACCTTTAATCTCCTTTAAATATTTTCCCAATCACCTTAAAGCTGAGTTCTATTGTATTTGACATTTTACTCTGGAGGAAAATACTCTACCCTATTCATGCCTTTGATAATTATATACATTTCTATCAAGTTACTCCTTTAGCCTCTGGTGCTCTGGAGATAACCGCCCAATTTTGTGTCACCTTTAAGTTTACTAAACGATAATTTGGTCCAAATCATTTGGATATATAACACAAATAGAAAATGTACCAGTATTGATCTTTGTGGAAGACATCAGAATAAGACCCTTCACTGCTGTGGCTAAGCCAATTTTGAATTTAATCTACCACGTCTCTGTTGTTTGTGGTATAGATAAATAACTTGGACAAAAATGTAGATGAGCTGATGAATGTTTGCAGATGACACAAAAATTAATGGGATTTTCATCAGCTCATCAGCGCCTCTACTTCCTGAGAAGATTACGGAGAGTCGGTTTGTCAAGGAAGACTCTCTCTAACTTCTACAGGTGCACAGTCGAGAGCATGCTGACCGGTTGCATCGTGGCTTGGTTCAGAAACTTGAGTGCCCTGGAGAGGAAAAGACTACAAAAAGTAGTAAACACTGCCCAGTCCATCATCGGCTCTGACCTTCCTTCCATCGAGGGGATTTATCGCAGTTGCTGCCTCAAAAAGGCTGGCAGTATAATCAAAGACCCACACCATCCTGGCCACACACTCATCTCCCTGCTACCTTCAGGTAGAAGGTACAGGAGCCTGAAGACTGTAACAACCAGGTTCAGGAATAGCTACTTCCCCACAGCCATCAGGCTATTAAACCTGGCTCGGACAAAACTTTAATTATTAATAACCAATTATCTGTTATTTGCACTTTATCATTTTATTTATTCATGTGTGTATATATTTATATTATAGTATATGGACACATTAATCTGTTTTGTAGTAAATGCCTACTATGTTCTGTGTGCTGAAGCAAAGTAAGAATTTCATTGTCCTATCAGGGACACATGACAATAAACTCACTTGAACTTGAACTTGGATTGTTGAAAGTGAAGAAGGTTGTCAAAGGATAGACCGGGATATTTATCACAGGTCATACAGCACGTAAAACAGCCCTTCAGCCCTTCAGCCTAATGATCCAATTTGCCTGTATTTGGCTCTTGTGCCTCTAAATCATTCATATCCATTAACCTGTCCTAATGGTTTTTAAATGTTATTGTACCTGCCTTAATAATTTATCTGACAACCGATCCATATACCATTCATCCTCTGTGTGAAAAGGTTTAGATTAAATAGATCCGCACTGTATTTCTAAACTAAATTAAAGTGACCCCTCTGATTCCCATTATATCTTGCCTCTTGCACCTTATACCCATGTTCTCATGTTTGATACCCCTACCCTAGGTAAAGGACTCTGTGCATTCATCCTTCTCTTCCCCTTCATAATGTTATGCACCTCCAGAAGATCACCCCTCTGCCTCCTGGGCGCCAAGGAATTAAGTCCAAGCCTGCCTAACTTCTCCCAATAGCGCAGGCCATCCTTAGCAATATCCTCTTAAATCCTCTCTGCGTTCTTTCCAGCTTCATGACATTGTCCCTACAGCAGTGTAACCAAAAGTGAGTACAGTGCTCTAAATGTGGCCTCAGCGATGTCTTCTACAACTGTAACGTAATGTGTAACGCAACTTCTGTACTCAATACCCTGACTGATGGAAGCCATTCTACCAAAATCCTTCTTTACCACCCTATCCACCTGCAATGCCACTTTCAGAGAACAATGCATCTGTACTTCTAGTTTCCTCTGTTCCACAAACGTTTCCAGGTCCCTACCTTTTACTGCTAAGGTCCTTCCTGGTTTATCTTCCCAAAATGCAAGCTTGCCCTCGCACTCATCTGCATTACATTCCGTTAGCCATTCCCCAGTCCACTTGCCCAGTTGATCAAGAACTTGCTGTAATTTTTGATAACCAACTTCACTGTCTATAATATTACCTACTTTAGGGTCCTCAGCAAACTTACTAATTACACCTGTACAATCTAATCTAAGCTGTAGATACTAACCACAAACAGCATAGACCCAGAACCGATCTCTGAGGCACACCACTAGTAACGGGCCTCCAGTCCGAGCAACAACCCTCCACCACCCACGTGTTGTTCCATGACGCCAATTCTGTATCCAGTTAACTTCCTCTCCCTGGATCCCATGCAATCTAACCTTCCAGAGCAGCCTACCATGCAAAACCTTATCATAGGCCTTGCTATATTCCATACAGATATTCCATATCTATGGTCCTGCCCTTGTCAACCTTTATTAGATACTTCCCAAAAATATTCAATCAAAATTGTAAGATATGATCTCCCACATACAAAATCATGCTGACTGCGCCTAATCAAACCGTCTATCCAAATACATATATATATTTTATCCCTCAGAATTATGTCCAGTAACTTACCTAACATAGACGTTAAGGTCACTTTTTGAGAGTTCCTAGGCTTTTCCTTTTTAAATTGAGATACATCATTAATCACCCTCCAGTCATCCGGCACTTTATCCATCTAATGATTCATATATCTCATCCGGGCCTCTTTCAATTTCTCCAGTGTCTTCCAATAGCATCCTCAGATGCATCTGATTAGGCCCAGGAGATTTATAGAACATAGAACAGTACAGCACAGGAATGAAAATGGTGGCCCTTTCTTCAACTATAGCTAAATGCCCTATTATTTGACATTTCCACACTGGGAGAAAGGTTCTGTCTACCCTACCTAAGCCTCTCAAAATTTTAAAATACTTCGATCAAGTATCCCCTCAACCTCTGACATTCCAGAGAAAACAATCCAGGTTTATCAAATCTCTAGCTGAAACCACCTAGTCCAGGCAACATTCTTGTAAACCTCCTCTACACCCTCACCAAAACCTCCATATCCTTCCTATAATGGGGGAGACCAGAGCTGCACGCAATACTCCAAATGTGGCCTAATCAATGTCTTAGAGAGCTGCTAACAGGGACATGCATGTATTGAAATTTCACCACTACTCTTTCACAAGCACCTTACTTTCCAGATGTCCCTTTGCCTGGAAACATCCTCCTCCAATCAACTTTAGCAAGTTCCTGTCCAATACCATCAAAGTTGGCCTTGTCCTATTTTAGACCTTTAGCTTGAGGGCCCACCTTGTCTTTTTCCAGAGCTGTTTTGTAACCAAATGGAACTGTGGTCACAGGTCCCAAAAGGCACACCCGCTGACACTTCAGCCACTTGCCCTTCCCAATTTCCCAGGAGTAAGACCAGTTTTTGCCCTCTCCTTTGTAGGCCCTCCACATATTGCCTAAGGAAACTTTCCTGAGCACATTTGATAAGTTGCACCTGGTCTGAGGCCTTGGCACAATGGCAGTCCCAGTCTATATTGGGAAAGTTACAATTATTCCCTGTTCAGATAAGAATTTAGAAGATTGAGGGGGGATCTTATAGAAACTTACAAAATTCTTAACGGGTTGGACAGGCTAGATGCAGGAAGATTGTTCCCGATGTTGGGGAAGTCCAGAACAAGGGGTCACAGTTTAAGGATAAGGGGGAAATCTTTTAGGACTGAGATGAGAAAAACATTTTTCACACAGAGAGTGGTGAATCTGTGGAATTCTCTGCCACAGAAGGTAGTTGAGGCCAGTTCATTGGCTATATTTAAGAGGGAGTTAGATGTGGCCCTTGTGGCTAAAGGTATCAGGGGGTATGGAGAGAAGGCAGGTACAGGATACTGAGTTGGATGATTAGCCATGATCATATTGAATGGCGGTGCAGCTCGAAGGGCCAAATGGCCTACTCCTCCACCTATTTTCTATGTTTAACCCTATTAGTCTTGCTGATCCTTGCAATCTGGCAGCATATTTGTTCCTTTAATTCGTATTGACTATTCAGAAGTATATAGTACACTCCCAATTACAAACCCACTGACTCCCATGGCTATCTGGACTACATTTATTTTCACCCTGCTTCCTGTAAGGACTCTATCCCCTACTCCCAATTCCTCTGTCTACGCTGCATCTGCACCCAGGATGAGGTGTTCCACACGAGGGCATTGGAGATGTCCTCATACTTAAGGGAACAGGGGTTCCCCTCTTCGACTATAGATGAGGCTCTCACCAGGGTCTGTCCTATACCCCGTAACTCTGCTCTCTCACCGACCCCCCCCCCTCCCCCCACTTATAACAAGGGCAGTCCCTCTTGTCCTCATTTTCCACCCCACCAGCTCTCACATAGATAATCCTCCGACATTTTTGCCACCTCCAACTGGATCCCACCACTGGCTACAACTTCCCATCTCCTCCCATTTTGGCTTTCCGCAGAGACCGCTCCCTCCGTAACTCCCTGGTCAATTCGTCCCTTCCCACCCAAACCACCCCCTCCCCTGGTACTTTCCCTTGCAACCGCAAGAAATGCTACACCTGTCACTTTAACTCCTCCCTTGACTCCATCCAAGGACCCAAGCAGTCTTTCCAGGTGCGGCAGAGGTTCACCTGCACCTTCTCCAACCTCATCTATTGCATCCGCTGCTCTAGGTGTCAACTGCTCTACATCGGTGAGACCAAGCGCAGGCTTGGCGATCGCTTCGCCCAACACCTCCGCACAGTTCGCATTGACCAACCTGATCTCTCGGTGGCTCAACAATTCAACTCCCCCTCCCATTCCGAATCCGACCTTTCCCTCCTGGGCCTCCATGGCCAGAGTGAGTCCCACCGCAAATTGGAGGAGCAGCACCTCATATTTTGCTTGGGCAGTTTACACCCCAGCGGTATGAACATTGACCTCCAATTTCAGGTAGTCCCTGCTTTCTCCTCCCCTTCCCAGCTCTCCCTCAGCCCACTGTCTCCTCCTCTTCCATTCTTCATCCCGCCCCCCCCACCCCCACATCAGTCTAAAGAAGGGTCTCGACCCGAAACGTCACTTATTCCTTTGCTCCACAGATGCTGCCTCACCCGCTGAGTTTCTCCAGCAATTTTGCCCACCTCCCAATAAGGTGATCATCCACTTTTTATTTGTTCAGCTCTGGCCTCACTAGACAAACCACCAGTAATGTCATCTCTAACTACTGCCTTACATTGTCCTTAGTCAGTAACGCAACTACCCCTCCCCTACCCCGGCCTACCGGGAGGAGGTGGCTGATCTAGCACTCTGGTGCCAGGAGAACAGCCTCCTCTTGAACATCAAAAAAACAAAAAGGAGCTGATCATGGACTTTAGGAGGGCACATCATCCGAGGACGTACACTCCATTGAGTATAAATGGGGATCCTGTGGATAGGGTGAACTGTTTTAAATATCTGGGAGTCCACATCTCTGAGGATATGACATGGTCATCACACGCCTCAGCACTGGTGAGTAAGGCAAGGCAGCGCCTTTACCACCTCAGGCAATTGAGGAAATTCAGAGTGTCTCCGAGGATCCTCCAGTGCTTCTACGCAGCGGCGGTGGAAAGCATCTTGTCCGGGAACATTACCATCTGGTTCGGGAATTGCTCTGCCAAGGACAAGAAGGCTCTGCAGAGAGTAGTGCGTTCGGCCGAACGCACTATGGGAACTTCACTCACCCCCCTGCAGGAACTATACAACAGGAGGTGCAACTCCAGAGCAAACAAAATCATGAGAGACCTCTTCCACCCCTGCAACGGACTGTTCCAGCCGCTACTGTCAGGCAAACGCCTCCGTTGCCATGCAGTGAGAACGGAGAGGTTGAGAAGGAGTTTCTTCCCAGAGGCAATTCGGACTGTAAACGCCTTTCTCACCAGGGACTAACTGTACAGAACGTTTTTCCTTCTATTATTTATTATGTAAAATAATATGTGTGTTATGATTGTGTTTATAATTTGTTTGGTTGTTTTGTTGTTCCGCGAGCATTGCCACTTTCATTTCACTGCACATCTCGTATGTGTATGTGACAAATAAACTTGACTTGACTTGACTTGACTTGACTCTTTTACTTTCACCTCTATTTCATCTGCAGCACCTGTGCCCTGGAACATTAAGATGCCAGTCCTGTCCCTCCCGAACCAGGTTTATATACAGCTATAATGTCCCAGTCGCACGTACCTACCCACGCACTGAGTTCATCTGCCGTACCCATCAGGCATTGAAATAAATGCAACAATCCACCAGTCCTTCCTCGCTGCCTGCCATCCTCCCACCTCTCCCATCTGTTGAACTTGTTTTTTATCGCCTTGTTTACTGTCTTCCAGCCTCTCACCTTCCTCACTCCTGCATTGGATCCCACCATCCTGCCAATCCAAATCCAATCAAACAGCATTAGCAAACCTGGCCTCCGGGATATTGGTCTCTTGCAGTTCAGGTGCAAACCACCCCTCTTGTACAGGTAACCTGTGCCCCAGAGGAGATCCCAATGGATCAAAAATCTGAATCCTTGCCTCTTGCACCAACTCCTCAGTCACAAATTAATCTATCTTCCATTTCCCACCCTGACTTGTGCTTGGCTCTGGGAGCAATCCTCCAGGTCGTCCTTTAGAACTATTTTCCTCGCTCCCTGTATTCACTCTGCAGGACCTTGTCCCTTTTCCTATCTATATCATTTGTGCCAATCTGCACAACAACTTCCGGCTGCTCCTACTCCCCCTAGAGAATGTTCTGCAGGCGATTAACATTCTCGTTTACTTTCTGGTGGTCATACCTGGACCTCTCGTATGTCTCTGGATCACCTCACCTGAACGCCGCAGATTTGCTCCTTAGTAGCTTGAGGATCTCCTGGTTCATACACGGCATCTGGTTAGGGAACACTCGTAAGGTCTTGGTAAGGACACACTCACCTCCACATGTGTGGAATGTAGTCTGCAGTCACAATGATGGAGGTGAATTCCCATGGGAGGTAGAAGGGATGACACTTCATTGCAAGGTCAAAAGTGACACCAAAACACTACATCTAGTTGTTTGTGCACGTCGGGTTGCAATCTCCTATGACCACCCATGTCCATTGTAGTGGAATTATCCCTAAGGCCTGGAGAGTGTCTAAAGTCACCACCATCCTCAAGCCTGGCAAATCTGCTGATGATCCAGCCAGTTACTGACCCATCTCCCTCGTGCACAACCTACAAGCTGTTTGAGCGCCTCCTGCTTGCCAGGGTGTCTCCACTGGTAGAACCTGTTGTGCCCAGAGAGCAAGCTGGAGTGCCATTTGGCCTATTTTGCATGTCATTGTGGATGGCATGTTTCTTTAAATTTTAGCCAGCCCGTTATAATGTGGGTGGGATTTTATGACGTGTCTTGGGGCGTGTTTATGCAGCTTAACTGCTTGCGTGTTAGTTTAGTTGGGGATTCGTTTTGGACAGGAGAGGGAGAAGGTTTATCCCATGTCGACCATGTCCAGGTCAAGCATGTCAAGCCTCATGTGAAGAAGAAGACACGAGGAGTTTTCTAGTATCTGAAGCAATGCGCTGGAGTTCGAAGAAGATTGCTGGAACAAGTCGGAAAACCTTGGATGTATCTTACTGTTTTATATCTACAATAAAGAAAATATTCATTAAAAGACTGTGTGCTGAAGCTTTATGAAAGTAGAAGCTCTGAAAGTCTCTGAGGCAGCTTGCATGCGTACCGAAGATATTCCCCTTATCCCCTCTCGTCCAATTAGTGGCTAGGGAGTTAATTTCCTGAAAGATCTGAAAAATCTGCCGCTACATTAAGTCGAAGGATACCTCCGGCAGGGGGTAATTGCCAGTCCCAGAGATTGGGACAGAAGAAGAAGAAGAAGATAAGTAAAAGCGAACCTCCGGCGGGGGTAAATACCAGTCCCTGAGATAGGGACAGAAGATCGAAGTGCGAAGGCTAAGACCTAGGAGAGGTGCGGCCAGAGCAGGACGAAGGCTAAGACCTAGGAGAGGTGCAGCCAAAGAAGATTGGTTCCAATCGTGGAACTGAAGAAGATCTCGGCCAGGAAGAGCCTTGAGGTCTATCAACAGCATCGGAACGCATCGGAAGACGTATCACTGGATTGTGAGTACGAATTGATTATTACCTTTTGAATTAAAATTACGGTTTTAATTGAAAGAATTCTGTAACAGAGCTCAACAAGCTGTTTTCTCCAGCGTGTCTGGGAAAGGCAGACCGACCTTGGATTGTTTTGAATCAAAGAGATAAAGGAGCATTCCATTGGAATTAGCATCATTTATTTTGCACCTGGAATTAGAGAGATGTTCTCTACATTATCAGTATGTTTTAGTTTTGGAAGAAATTGTTGATAATAATAAAGTCACTCAGAAGCAGAGACTTTTTTCGACTAATTTAAAGACTTGGCAATCTGCCAAGACCTCTTTTAAATCATGAAGGAAGATGAGGGCAGAGCTATGCCAGAAGAGCCACATGGTGGTGAAGAAAGACCAGCCAGACAACTTAAACTCACTGAGAAAGGTCGAAGTCATGTTCTCAAGGAGGCTGAATTGGATAGGAACAAGTTGGGGAAGAAGATTAGAAGGCTGTTTGAAAGTGTGAAGACACTCATGGAATCAGAAGAGAACCAGGACAAGGTGGAAGAGAAATTACGCCTGATAAGTAGCCTTAACCATGAGCTGAAAGAGAAGCAGGACACACTGCTGGAGGCAGAGCGTTCTCAAGAGGAGCGTGAAAGACATTTTAAGTGGGATTGTGAAAATACGGAGTATTATGATGAATCCAAAGAAGTTGTAGAAGGATGGTTAGAGCAAGTTAGCAAAAGTAAAGGTAGCAGAAAAGAAGATACTAAGCCAGAAGAAGAAGGTGATGAAATAGAACCGGGAGATAGTATCTCAAATGTATCTTCACAAAGATCAGGCCGTAAATCTGGTAGCTTAGCCAGTTCGGTTTCGAGGGCTTCTGCTCGTTTGGGAGCAAAGGCTGAGTTAGCAGCGCTCTCAATAGAAGCGGATGCTATGAAGAAGAAACATGAGATGGCCCGACAGCAAGATGAGACAAAGCGACAGCAAGAGGAGATGATGCAACAGATGGCCCGTCAGCAAGAAGAAATGGCGCGATGTCAGGAACAACTGGAATTAGATACAAAGTTGAAGGTGGCTAAAGCCAGAAGGGACATACTGGAAAGTGAAGGGTCTAGATGCAGCTCTAGATCATCAAAGGCGATAAGCTCTAGACAGAGAGCCAGACCTGCTCAGAGTGAATTGGCAGTTGAATCGATTCCACGGTCAAAGTCCACAGGATACCTTGGATTGGAAAACCTAAATAGGTTGAGTGAACCTTCAGCTCAGCAAATGGGTGCTAGACCGAAACTAGCTACTATAAGAACATCCGTACAAACTCGAGAAGGACCAGTGGACCAAGGAGAAGGGAGCCAGGTTGGTCTATTGGCACTGCTGCATAAGCAATCTGAATTCAACGAGATTATAGCTCGACAAAATAAATCTCTCATTTTGCCACCAGTTGAAATTCCTACATATGCTGGAGATCCTTTAGAATATGAAACTTTCGTGAGGGCACTGGAAGAGGTATTAGAGAAGAAAGTTGAGGATGAAAAAGAGCGCTTACGGTTTCTGGTGAAGTACACACAAGGAAAGGTGAAGGGGCTTGTGGAAAGTTGTCAGATGGAGCCAGACAACCAGGGCTATAAAAAGGCGAGAAGATTATTGAAGGAACGTTTTGGTGATGAACAGAGGATTGCGAATGCATACATTGAAAAGGCCCATGATTGGAGAGAAATCAAGCCAGAAGATGTGGATAAATTGAGTGAATATGCAATATTTCTGAGAAGATGTTGCAGCTCGATGAAAAATCTTGGCTATATGGAGGAAATTAATCTTTCAAGTAATATGAGAATCATCATTAGCAAGTTGCCCAGAAGAATGAGAGAAAAGTGGAGAGATAGGGCAGGTGAAATACGTGATAAGAGCAAACAAGTAGCCAGGCTACCAGACCTGGTGGAATATTTAGAAAGAGAAGTACGGTACATGTCAGATTCATGCAGCGGGATTATTGAAGAAGCCAAGTCACTTGCAATTTATAAGGGTTCTACCTATGTCAAAACTAAACAAAAAACAATTTTGCTACCAATATAATACCTGAGAAGGTGTTGGGTGGTGCCAAAGAGGATGCACCGACCAGAAAGAATGAATTCTGTCCATTTTGTGATGAAGTAGGTCACACCATAAGATGGTGTCGTAAATTTAAGGAAAAGAAATATGAAAAAAAGACGGACCTTTTAAAAAGGAATGGAATCTGCTATGGATGTTTAAAGAAGGGGCACATGGTAAAAGACTGTAAGTGTCCAATAATTTGTGACAAATGTAAGCAAAATCATCCTGATGTGCTTCATACTGTAAAGAAAGAGCCAGATCTTACTGAGCAGAAAAAGGAGTCAGCGGATGTAAATGCTATCACCTCGCCTCAAGTAACTGCACATATTGGGGCCGGAGAGAAAGCATGCATTTTCTCTATTTTACCAGTACAAGTGAGAAATAGGGAAACTAATGTAGTATTGCAAACATATGCATTTCTGGATCATGGGAGTTCAGCTACTTTTTGCACAGAGAATTTGATGAGAAGGTTGGACATTACTGGAGAGAAAGTTAAAATTCAAATGCGTACCATGAATAAAGAAAAGGATTACCAGAGTTATTATATAACAAATATGGAGATATCCAGTTTGGATGAAGATAATTTTATTCCAATTTCAGAGGTTTTCACACATGAAACAATGCCTGTTGGTCGTCAAAATGTACCCAGATGTGAAGACTTACAGCAATGGCCTTACCTGAAAGAAGTCAAAATAACAAAGATAAATTCTGATATTGACTTACTTATTGGAACGAATGCCCTGAGAGCATTAGAACCTGTACAGATAATTAGGAGCCAAAAGGATGGACCGTATGCTATGAAGACCCTACTAGGATGGGTTATTTATGGCTCCTTGTGTAAGAATAAGGAAAGCACCAGAAAAATGAATTGCCGTGCTGTTGCTGTTAACCAAATATCTACAGGTAAATTGGAAAAGCTGTTAATGAAGCAATATAATCATGACTTCAATGAAAGTACCAGCCAAGAACATGAAGAAATGTCTAGAGAAGAATTGAAATTCTTAGATATTATGAACCATTCAGTTAAGATGAAAAATGGACATTATTGTTTGGATTTACCTTTCAAGAAGGAAAGTGTTAATTTACCAAATAATCGCTATATGGCTGAACAGCGTATTCATGGTTTGAAACGTAAATTTGTTAAGAACACGAAATTCCAAGAGGAATATACATCCTTCTTACAGAATATGATTAATAATGATTATGCTGAAAGGATACCAATGAATCAACTATATCGAGATGATGGAGAGATCTGGTATATTCCGCACCATGGGGTGTACCACTCGAAGAAAGGGACATTGAGGGTGGTCTTTGACTGCGCGGCAGTCTTTAAAGGGACATCACTTAACAGTGAATTACTGCAAGGTCCAGACCTGACTAACTCGCTCCTTGGAGTTCTCATCAAATTTAGGCAAGAACCGATAGCTTTGATGGCTGATATCAGAGCAATGTTTTATCAAGTGAAAGTAACTGGTAAACATATTGATTATCTGCGATTCTTATGGTGGCCTGAAGGGGATGTGCAGCAAGACCTTGTTGATTACCGAATGAAAGTACATCTTTTCGGAGCAGTGTCATCTCCAAGTTGTGCGAATTTCGCTTTGAGGAAAACCGCAGAGGATAATACAGGTTATTTCCCAGAGGAGGTAATTTCCACTTTGAAAAATAATTTTTATGTGGACGATTGCCTAAAATCCGTATCTACCGAGTTAGAGGCAATTCAAATAGTGAAGCACCTAACCTCTCTCTGCAATAAGGGAGGATTTGTACTTACCAAGTGGGTTAGCAACAGTCGTGCTGTTTTGGAAAGCATTCCACCAGATGACAGAGCCGAAGAAACCAAGGTGATGGATTTAGACAAAGACAACTTGCCAATGGAAAGAGCACTGGGACTGCACTGGTGTGTAGAAACGGATGTGTTTAAGTTTAAATTGTCAATTCAGGAACGACCATGCACAAGAAGGGGTATCTTATCTGTGATTGGTTCAGTATATGATCCTTTGGGATTTCTGGCACCATTTACACTGCTAGCCAAGTTAATTTTACAGAATCTGTGTCGAGAAAAACTTGGTTGGGATGAGAGTATAACTCAAACATCCTCGCACAGTTGGACAGAATGGTTAAAAGACCTCCAAAAAATGTCAACGTTTAAGGTAGATCGGTGTATAAAGCCTAAAACCATTGGTAATATCGGAAATGCGCAACTGCATCACTTTTCGGATGCCAGCGAAAGTGGTTATGGGACTGTTTCATACTTAAGACTACAAGATGTAAACAAAAGAGTGCATGTTGCATTCGTAATGGGAAAAGCCAGAGTAGCACCATTGAAGCAAATGACGATTCCCAGAATGGAACTTACAGCAGCAGTCTTAGCTGTGAAAATTGACATAATGCTGAAAAAGGAACTGCAATTTCAACTGGAAGAATCTACCTTCTGGACCGATAGTACTACGGTTTTGAAATACATTAACAATGAAAGCAAACGTTTTATGACATTTGTTGCAAATAGAGTTTCCTTTGTACTAGGAGCTACTAATGTTTCTCAATGGAGATATGTTAATACAAAGGAAAATCCTGCGGATTAAAAGGAACTTTGTTCCAGGCGACATTGTGTTGGTGGCTGACTCTACAGCATCTAGAGGTTCTTGGTTAATGGGTAGAATACTGGAAATCATGCCTGATGTTCAGGGTTTGGTACGTATAGTGCGACTGAAAACAAAAAACAATGTTTTAATAAGACCAATAACTAAGTTGTGCTTGCTTCTAGAAGGCGAAAGCGAAGATGGAAGAGTCGAGAAAGAATTGTGATTGCAGATATATAGTGCATGCTATTTTTTCCTCATTAGTATGGTGGTTAGTATCCACGCCTAGCATGCGGGCGATCGCGGTTTGATTTCCTGACGAGGGAGCCACAGGGTTTTATTCCCTGATATTTTGATTTTGATGTATGTTAAGCTTTAATGGCCACTTTTTTGATGTTATTTGGTAATTGCCTCATTATGTATTCGGAACAATTAGGGGCCGGTATGTAGTGGCCATTTGGCCTATTTTGCATGTCATTGTGGATGGCATGTTTCTTTAAATTTTAGCCAGCCCGTTATAATGTGGGTGGGATTTTATGACGTGTCTTAGGGCGTGTTTATGCAGCTTAACTGCTTGCGTGTTAGTTTAGTTGAGAATTCGTTTTGGACAGGAGAGGGAGAAGGTTTATCCTTCGATCATGTTGAGCCACAGGTCAAGCATGTCAAGCCTCATGTGAAGAAGAAGACACGAGGAGTTTTCTAGTATCTGAAGCAATGCGCTGGAGTTCGAAGAAGATTGCTGGAACAAGTCGGAAAACCTTGGATGTATCTTACTTTTATATCTACAGTAAAGAAAATATTCATTAAAAGACTGTGTGCTGAAGCTTTATGAAAGTAGAAGCTCTGAAAGTCTCTGAGGCAGCTTGCATGCGTACCGAAGATATTCCCCTTATCCCCTCTCGTCCAATTAGTGGCTAGGGAGTTAATTTCCTGAAAGATCTGAAAAATCTGCCGCTATAATCTGTCATCAGCTTATGACACCGTGTGTAGACATGGTCTGTTGCTGAAAGCATCCAGAATGTTGAAGTGCCAAACCACCATGCGTGGCCTCTCATCCATCCTCAGCAACTGTAGATTTGGGGTCTCACTTGGGAACCAGACCAGCTCTGTCAAGACCCTGAATGATGGTCTCCCCCAGGGCTCTGTCCTAGCTCCCCTACTCTTCAACATTTATGTGAGTGACACGCCAACTACCTCGTCCAGGAAGTTTGCATATGCAGATGACCTTGCCCTTGCCAACCAGGGAGCTGCCCTTGAGGTATCAGCAGAGTGCTAGCCCAGGACTTGAAGGGGATGGAGGAGTAATTCACCTTCTGGCGACTTTGCCCTAACCCATCTAAGACAACTGTCACTGCCTTAGATCTCAGCAATCGGCTCGCCAATGCAAAGCCCCAAGTGTCCTTTTGTGGTAAGACAGTGAAGAATGAAGAATTCCCCAAGTGCCTCGGAGTTACCTTGGATCGCACCCTCACCAGCAGATGCAGAAGGGAGAGGATGGTGAAAGATTGGTGCACAATCAAGGCTAACCCTGACCTAGCCTTAACCCATCCATGCTGACTTGAATAATCTGTCCAACATGTGCCTGAAGTCCTGCAAACTCTTCTGGTCTTCAGTTAAATCCCTGGAAGACTTTGACTCCAAGACTGAGTGGGCGTGTAAGTTATTGGGGCAAATCCTCCAAAATCATGGAAGAACTCGGATAAGGACATGGACATTTTATAAAGACAAATTTGCTGGCTGCAACGGAAAACCCCCCAATCCACAAACCTGTCTGGCATGTGGACTTGCGCATCAAACAACTGGGCGAATGGTGTGGGGAGGAAAGGCTGGGGAGGAAAGGCTGAGACAGAGATAACAAGATTATCTTGGATACACAAAGGAAGGAACCAATCCTCAGCAGGATGACCCATCCATCGATACAATAGGAGCCCGTCCAGGCGATGGGATAACGATCAGGCTGAGGGATCATGACATCAGCAAGCCCCTTATCATCGGAAGCCTATTGTTCATGCCAGATCGAAACTGGGTATCATCAAAAGAACCCTTTTCATCCAGAGGACCACCTAGGGGTTTCAAAGGAAGCTCAGGCCAGAACTCTTTCTCTCTTTTTCTTCCTGCTCTGCTGGACGGCTCGTGAGCCCAAACTGTAAGTATCCCAGTGACCTGGTGAAATTCCCGAAATAGGATAGCAGAGTGAGGAGAAAGGGGTAAGGGGAAGTAAAAGTGTGTAAAGTAAGTTTTACGACGTGACCGATAGTTTTCGTCCATAGTTTTAGTTTAAAGCATAGGTTTAGCCACGTATTATGTAGTGTTGGTGAGATTCGATTTCTCATTGTTTAATAAAGCCTGTAAATTTTAGACTTGCTTTGAGTCCATCTTGGTTTCTGTTTTCCCTCATCAGCACACTCAGGTAAATTCAACCTTTTATCATATCCCACCATAATTCCGAGGTCTAAAACCTAGGGGAATCCCTTTTGTTGTATTCTCTCTCTTGGAAACCGCTCGAGTGGAGTGGTGGCCGTTTGACCCTCCGACAAGGGAGAGAATAACTCGGGCAGTTGGGCCCGAAGTGAAATAAAGGGAAACGCAAAACCCCTACAGGTGCAGAGTCTGGAAAGATGCCAACCCCAACAACGGAGAGGTCATCACTGACCCCACAGTGAAACCATTGGGTTTTAACCTCCATCGCAAACAATGGCTAACCCTGAACAGAATACACACCCTCAATGCAAGAACAGCCCATCACCTGCATAAGTGGGGGATGACAGACAGCCCTGCTTGAGACTGTGGATATCCAGACCAGACCATCCCACACATCGTGAATGACTACCCACTGAGGCTAATCCATGGGGGCATCAAAGCCCATCCACCCAGTAACTGATGCTGTCCTGGTCTGAATGTCTACCCTTGATCTACCACTTTAGGCTGTGCATGCCATACGCAGGAAGAAAATTTCTTGCAAGATGTTTCAGTGCTGAAATCAAGCAAATTCACTCACTGTGCATGAGTAAATACCTATTTAAAGAGAATTATATTAATAGAGTCATATGGTCATACATCATGGAAACAGGCCCTTCGACCCAACGAGGTCCTTCTGCAGTTGTACAGGGCCCTCGTGAGACCACACCTGGAGTATTGTGTGCAGTTTTGGTCCCCTAATTTGAGGAAGGACATTCTTGCTATTGAGGGAGTCCAGCGTAGGTTTACAAGGTTAATTCCCGGGATGGCGGGACTGTCATATGCTGAGAGAATGGAGTGACCGGGCTTGTATACTCTGGAATTTAGAAGGATGAGAAGGGATCTTATTGAAACATATAAGATTATTAAGGGTTTGGATATGCTAGAGGCAAGAAACATGTTCCCGATGTTGGGGGAGTCCAGAACCAGGGGCCGCAGTTTAAGAATAAGGGGTAAGGCATTTAGAACGGAGATGAGGAAACACTTTTTCACACGGAGAGTGGTGAGTCTGTGGAATTCTCTGCCTCAGAGAGCGATGGCCGGTTCTCTGGATACTTTCAAGAGAGAGCTAGATAGGGCTCTTAAAGATAGCGGAGTCAGGGGATATGGGGAGAAGGCAGGAACGGGGTACTGATCGTGGATGATCAGCCATGATCACATTGAATGGCGGTGCTGGCTCGAGGGACCGAATGGCCTACTCCTGCACCTATTGTCTATTATCTATTGTACATGCCGTCCAAGATTCCCCATCTAAACTAGTCCTGTTTACCCATGTTTGGCCTATATAAGTCTAAACCTTTAGGGGGTGTACACGTAAGGTCACTGGGTCATAGGGCTTTATGCACAGACTGCTCAATCCATCTGGAGGACATCCGTAACTTCTGGTGTATGTTATAAATGCTAAGGAGCTGATCGTGGACTTTGGGAGGGCACATCATCCGAGTACGTACACTCCATTGAGGATAAATGGGGATCCTGTGGATAGGGTGAGCTGTTTCAAATATCTGGGAGTCCACATCTCAGAGGATATGACATGGGCATCACACGCCTCAGCACTTGTGAGTAAGGCAAGGCAGCGCCTTTACCACCTCAGGCAATTGAGGAAATTCAGAGTGTCTCCGAGGATCCTCCAGTGATTCTACGCAGTGGCAGTGGAAAGCATCTTGTCCAGGAATATGACCACCTGGTTTGGGAATTGCTCTGCCCAGGACAAGAAGGCTCTGCAGAGAGTAGTGCATTCGGCCCGAACGCACTATGGGAACTTCACTCACCCCCCTGCAGAAACTATACATCAGGAGGTGCAACTCCAGAGCCAATAAAATCATGGGAGACCCCTTCCACCCCTGCAACGGACTGTTCCAGCTGCTACGGTCAGGCAAACGCCTCCGTTGTCATGCTGTGAGAACGGAGAGGTTGAGAAGAAGCTTCTTCCCAGAGGCCTGTAGGACTGTAAACTCCTATCTCACCAGGGACTAAATTTACTGAACCACTCTAATGCTTTTTTTTAATTGCCGTTTTTTTCCCCCTTTTTCCTTCCGCCCACAATATTTAATATGAAAAAGAATATGTGGTTCTGTTACATTCTGTTTGTAGTTTGTTTGGTTGTTTGTTTGTCTTTTTGCACAAAGTCCGCGAGCATTGCCACTTTTCATTTCACTGCACATCTCGTATGTGTATGTGACGAATAAACTTGACTTGACGACTTGACCTGTTGAAAACTGCCAAAATGTTGAATTTATGCTTTGTAAAAAAATTGTGGAAGTCGGGGTAAGTGTGAGAGACATGTACCCAACTTCAGAATTCCAAAAGTGAAGTGAAATAAAGGTAAAGGGAAGCGAGAGCTGAAGGGACAACAACAGCTAAAGTGCTTGGTGAACATTGGCCGTGCAGATAGCGGAACTGAAAATATTGGGAATTATCGCGTTTGCTCACTGCATTTCATCAACGGTAAGGCTTTATTTGTGGTTTTTCTTGATTCCTTTGGTATCTAAAAAGTCTCAGGTGATAAATCTGGCTGTAAATTTTGCTTCAGAGGCGTTTTCTTTTTGTAGGTAAAAACCCATGAGAACAATGGGCGATTTTAAAATTTTACAGCCAGATTTATCACTTCTGAAACTTTTTAGATGCCAAAAGAATCAAGAAAAAACACAAATAATGCCTTACTGTTGATGAAATGTAGTGAGCAAACGGCCAATGCTCGCCAAGCACTCTGGCTGTTGTTGTCCCTTCAACTCTCACTTCTATCTACCGTCATTTCTCCTCACTTGGAATTCTGAAGTAGGCTAAATGAAACTTACAAAATTCTTAAGGGGTTGGACAGGCTAGATGCAGGAAGATTATTCCCGGTGTTGGGGAAGTCCAGGACAAGGGGTCACAGTTTAAGGATAAAGGGGAAATCCTTTAGGACCGAAATGAGAAAAAAGCATTTTTCACACAGAGTGGTGATACTCTGGAACTCTCTGCCACAGAAGGTAGTTGAGGCCAGTTCATTGGCTGTAGTTAAGAGGGAAATAGATGTGGCCCTTGTGGCTAAAGGGATCAGGGGTATGGAGAGAAGGCTATATCATCCAAGGATACTGAGTTGGATGATCAGCCATGATCATATTGAATGGCGGTGCAGGCTCGAAGGGCCGAATGGCCTACTCCTGCACCTATTTTCTATTTCTATGTTTCTCTCACGCTTATCCCGATTTCCATAATTATTTACAGCGCAAAAATTGACAATTTGTTTACCTGCAGTTCATCGCATGTACTCCATTTGGCGTAAAGTAGCAACAGTGTGGGTCATGGGTCGCGACCGGACTGCCGTGCAACCTCCCTATACATTTTTATTTCCAGCATGTATTGGTAATTTAACCCAAGGTATATAATTATAACTCCCTAATTATATTGTCCATTGAATAATTGTACGTTTAAGTTAAATTTTATTTCATTGACAAGAATTGTTATATAACCCAATGGCATGGAAATAAATGGAAAGGTCGCATTTGCCTGTTTAATGACCCGAGCAACGCCGGGTAAAATTGTTGCTGGTGCAGACTGAAGCTACGCCTCCCTTCCCCTGTAGTAAAAGCCCGCGTCAAATGATTTTAACGAACGCATTGAATTTGCAACTCCTCCCATTGCTCAAGAACTCAAAGAAGAAAGACAGTTGTGTTCGGTGCTGAGTCACTGAATTGACAGGGCAAAGGAGAATGGCTCAGGAGTACGTGGACACCAAAATTCAGGCGGACAAAGTGGTTATTTTCATAAAAGAGTCTTGTCCTTACTGTGTACAGGTCCAGGATGTGCTGAACAAATATGATTTCAAACAAGGCAAGCTGGAGATCCACGACATTACCGGCCATGCCGACATGAAAGCGATCCAAGACTACTTTCACAATAAAACAGGAGCCAAGACGGTGAGTTCATTTCTTAAAACCCCCTTCTAAGAGATTTCCCTTTCTTTCTGGTATCAAACTTGGAATTATGTTTCTCGCCTTTATATGGTTAAATGTGTAAGCGTTGCCGAATACTTCACCAGGCCTTCACATTTCGTGGAGTCATTACTTAAAAATTATCAATTTCCATTGATGGGAGGCGGGAGTCCCGGGCAACAGCGGTTGTCATAGAACGGGAATCATCAGAGCCCGACCCTCGCCCTTCTAGTTTTATCTCCATGCCTCTAATCTCTTTCAGAAAGGATTTTTGTTTTCAACGCGTATTTTTTTTTTAAATAATGTGATGTCCCGAAGACAGAGGGAAAATACTGAGTGAAGGCACACGATATTGTTGGCGATAGACCCGATTTCCTTTAGCTTTTGGAGGAGCATCTGAGTTGGGTCGAAGTTCATCAGACTGAGGGAGGGAAAGCGGCGGCTCAGCAGCTGCCGGGGCCGGGTGGAGAGGGCGGGCTGCGGGCTCTCATTGCGCAGCTTCAACGCCGGCTCTCTCTGCAATGGGTGGGAGCCGAGGGGCAGGCAGGCAGGCATTGAATGGGCTCTCCCGTCCCGCTGTGCCCCCCTGAAGGCTTTAAATCCAATCCCGCTCACACTGAGTGAACCTCTCCAGCGTGGAGGCTGAACAGAAACGCTGACAGATAAATGAACATTTCCCAATCGGGCTCCTCCTTTTCCACACGTGAATCAGTGCTGGAAGTGACGCCACCGGTCCAAAATAAGCAGCTTTGCGGCGGCCTGGTGACCGATCAGCACTCACTGTCGCCCTCAGTGTTGGACGCGGCAGCGCCGGCTCGCCCTGTATTGGAGCCGAGGGGCTGGCACTGGCACTGGCGCTGGCACTGGCACTGGCACTGGCACTGGCACTGGCACTGGCACTGGCACTGGCACTGGCACAGGCACTGGCGCTGGCACTGGCACTGGCACTGGCATTGGCACTGGCACTGGCACTGGCGCTGGCACTGGCACTGGCACTGGCACTGGCACAGGCACTGCACAAGCACTGGCACTGGCACTGGATGGGTCGGTTCTACCATCACGCTGCAGCAACTGAAGGCTTTACATTGAAACACGTTCTCGGAGTGAATCATCATTCCTCGTCGTTGATGTATTTAGCAGAGTTGCTTTAAACAAATACTTCTCTGGCTCGGCATATTCATACGATGTATGGAGCGGTTGCGAAAGTTCACATTGGTTCTATGCATCCCATTTTCGCATCCACTCCCTGCATCGTCTGAAACAGTGAATGGGGCTTAATAGGAACCTGAGGGGTAATGGAACCACCTGGGAGAGGAAATAGTTGAAGCAGGTACTATTACAGCGTTTAAGAAACATTTAGACAGGTACATGAAATGGATGGGTTTAGTGGGATATGGACCAAATCCGGGCAGGTGGAAATTGTGTAGATGGGACATGTTGGTCGTTGTGGGCAAGTTAGTCTGAAGGGGCTGTTTCTATTCTCTAAGAGTATGACTCAAAAGTGTTTCTTCCCAGCTGTTATCAGGCAACTGAACTGTCCTCTCACAAACTAGAGAGCGATGGAGATGTTCGAACTATCTGTAATCGGACTTTACAGGCTTCAATTAAATGTTATGTTCTTTATCTTGCATCTGTACACTGGACGGATTTAATCATATATAGTCTTTCGCTGACTGACTGTAATAAACTAAACTAAAATTCAAAGGTACACAAAAAAGCTGGAGAAACTCAGCAGGAGCCGAAACATTGCCTATTCTCTTCACTCCATAGATGCTGCTGCACCCGTTGAGTTTCTCCAGCTTTTTTGTGTACCTTTGATTTTCTAGCATCTGCAGTTCCTTCTTAAACTCTTATAAACTCGTATAAACTAAAATTAATCTGTGGCATTTTTCTGGTCCTAAATTGGCATTTGGAATCTCCCTACCACTGTTTCCAAATACTTTATATGTCCATCACGGTTCTTTATGAAGTCTTTGACAGGATTTGGCATGGAATCGACCGTTTTTGAACAGTTTCTGAGCATTCTTTCATCTCCTTACCACAGCTGAATTATGTCATCTTCCTCTTGTGGCTGCAGCTGCCCGTCATCTTGGGCAATAGTGATGCAGCTTCGGGCCCTTGCTTGACAATTCTGAATATAGAAGCTTGGCTCAACGTTGGATCTCTCAATGTGAGCAATTTTAATACAAGATTATGAACATTGCTTCCTTGGAGAGATCCCCATTTTCTGAATTGCTTGACCAGTTCTTCTCGATACAATACAATATCATCCACCTGCTCCATCATTCCTATGCTCACCTGGATAAGTCGGGATGCACTGTGAGAGTCATGCTTTTTTTTACTTCTCCAGTGCTTTTAACATCATCCGGCCTGCGCTGCTAGGGACCAAACTGGCAACGATGCAGGTAGATGCTCCATTGGTGTCCTGGATCACCAACTACCTGAATGGATGACCCACAGTATGTCAGGCTACAGAACTGTGTCTCGGATTTTGTGGAGCGGTGTGGACTGAATCACCTGCAGCTCAACACCGACAAGACTCAGGAGATTGTGGTGGATTTTAGGAGGAGAGGAACACTCCTGTCTCCTGTCTCCATCTATGATGTGGATGCGCAGTCTCCATCTATCGTGGGACTGACATATGATGAAAGAATGAGTCGATTGGGCTTGTATTCACTGGAGTTTAGAAGGATGAGAGGGAATCTTATAGAAACAAAATTCTTAAAGGATTGGACAGGCTAGAAGCAGGAAAAATGTTCCTGATGTTGGGGGAAGTCCAGGACCATGGGTCAAAGTTTAAGAATAAGGGATAGGCCATTTAGGACTGAGATGAGAAAAAATGTCTTCACCCAGAGAGTTGTGAATCTGGAATTCTGTGCCACAGAGGCAGTGGAGGCCAATTCACTGGATGTTTCCAAGAGAGAGTTAGATATAGCTCCAGCTAAAGGAATCAAGGGATATAGGGGAAAAGCAGGAATGGGGTACTGACGTTAGATGGTCAGCCATGTACATATTGAATGGAGGTGCTGGCTCGAAGGGCCGAATGACCTACTCCTGCACCTATTTTTCTATGTTTCTAACTACCTCATCTGGCAGCTTGTTCTATACACCCACCACCCTTTGTGTGAAAATGTTACCCATCAGATTCCTATTTAATCTTTTCCCCTTCACCTTGAACCTATGTCCCCAAGTCCTCGGTTCCCCTACTCTGGGCAAGAGATTCTGTGCATCTACCCAATTTATTCCTCTCATGATTTTATACACTTCTATAAGATCATCCCATGGAATATTGACCCAACCTGCTCAACCTCTCCCTATAGCTCACACCCCCTAGTCCTGGCAAAATCCTCGTAAATCTTCTCTGAACCCTTTCAAGCTTAACAATATCTTTCCTATAACATGGTGCCCAGAACTGAACACAATACTCTAATGCGGTCTCACCAACGTCTTATACAACTGCAACATGACCTCCTAACTTCTATACTCTGACGGATGAAGGCCAATGTGCCAAAAGCCTTTTTGACCACTTTATCTACCTGCGAATCGACCTTCTAGGAACCATCCACTCCTAGATCCTTCTGCTCTACAACACTCTCCAGAGGCCTACCATTCACTGTGTAGGTCCTGCCCTTGTTCGACGTCCCAAAATGCAACACCTCACACTTCTCTGTATTAAATTCCATCAACCATTCCTCAGCCCACCTGGCCAATCGATCCAGATCCTGTTGCAATCTTTCACAACTATCTTCACCATCACACTCGTCACTTTAATTTAATGTCATATTTCATTTATCTTGTTGTGTTTTATGACTGTTGGCAGTCCAATTTCCCTCCTGGAATTAATAAAGTTCTATAGTATCTTAACCCCGGGTATAATTGCTGGTATAGACTAAAGCTATGTGCCTCCCTCCCCTGGAGTAGAAAGTCCACATCAAAAGTTTTTTTAAATAAACGCAGTGAATTTGCAACTCCACCCATTGCTCAAGAGCTCGAAAAAAAAGCCAGTTGTGTTTTGTGCTGAGTCACTGAATTGACAGGGAAACGGAGAATATCTAATACGTGGACACCAAAATCAGGGCGGACAAAGTGGTTCTTTTCATAAAAGTGTCTTGTCCTTACTGTGTACTGGCTCCGAATGTGCTGAACAAATATGATGATAAACAAGGCAAGCTAGAGATTAATGACAGTACGGGCCATGCCGACATGGGAGCGAGCCAAGACTACTTCCGTAATAAAACAGGAGCCAAGAGACGGCGAGTTCATTTCTTAAAACCACTTCTAAGAGACGGTTTCCTTTTTTCTGCTTTCAAATTTTTAAATGAAGCCGAATACTTTGCCAGGCCTTCAAATTTCTTATAAAGCAGACTAATTACTTAAAACGGTAAATTGCGAATTTCCATTGATGGGAGGCGGGAGTCCTGGGCAACAGTGATTGTCAATGAACAGGAGCAGGCACGGAAATCGCTATCAAAATATGCGGGGGACAGGTGGGACACAATTTCTTGGCGGCCGCGCGCGTATGCGCACACTCGCACACACACGCGCGAGTCTTCAGAGGCTCAATCCAGCACTAAATGCAGCTCAACTCTGCCTGTCTCACCGGGATAACCGGGACTGACAGGACTGACGGGCCACCAGCGCTGCTTCTCCGTGCTGGCTGTAAACCTGGACCATATTTCATGCAAGTCCAAGCAGGGCTGTAGGTTAACCTGGCGGGACAGGCAGAGTTGAGCTGGGTTCTCAGCGCTGGCTGTGGGTCTGGGGGCGCAGCTCCCGTCTGACTCCCGACCTCTCTGGCCACCCGGGCGTGGGGGGCACTGGCACATCTCCCTCCTCCAATCATTGTGCTGAATCATCATGTCCCCACTGTCTCGCGGAGAGTGGAGATTTTAAAATCCGGATGACAAAAACTTGGGGGGATCGTCCCCCACCTCTCAAACCAGAGGGGGGACGTGAGCCCCTGCCCCCCCCCATCCCCCAGGAATATCTGCCTTGAACAGCAGTAACCAGAGCCCGACATTCGCCCCTCTAGTTCTATTTCTTTCAGAAAGGATTTTGGTTTTCTACGCTATTTTAATATAATACGACGTCTCTAAGACAGGGAAAACAGTTGAGTGAAGGCACACGATATATATTACAGGCGGTTGATCTTGTTGGCGATCGACCTTTTGCTTTTGGAGGCACATTTGAGGTGGGTAGAAGTTCCTCAGAGGGTAAGCGCCGGCTCTGCAGTTGCCGGGGCCAGATGGGGCGGGCGGGCGGCGGGCTTTCATTGAGCAGCTCCAACGCTGGAAGTGGCAACGCCGGCTTTCTCTGCAACGGGAGCTGTGCAGCAGGCACTGGATGGGTTTCCCCTTGAATGCGTTAAATTCGGAGTGAATACCTCCCACTCTTTGATGTATTTGGCAGTGTTGCCTTAAAGTAATAGTTCAGCTCGGGATAACTCCATTCATACGATGTATGGAGTGGTTGCAAAAGTTCACATTGGTTCTATGTTGTCCCATTTTTCGCTTCCACTCCTTGCATCGCCTGAATGGAGTTATCCTCAGCCGGAGAAGTATTGGGAAACATAACTAGTGTGAACTAGTGTGAACATTCGCACCCATTCCACACACACAAGTAATTTACAGAGACCAATTAACCTACAAACCTGCAAGTCTGTGGGGTGTGGAAGGAAACGAACAGCCGGAGGAAACCCATGCAGTCATAGGAAGAACGTACAAACTCCACACATATACAGCACTTGAGGTCAGGATTTACCCGGGTCTTTAACACTGTGAGGCAGCAGCACTAGCAGCTGCACCACCGTGTCTATCCGACTACTGAATAGACCTCTTATAAGAATCTGAGAACATAGGTTTAAGGTGGGGTGCGGGTGGTGGGTTTAATAGGAAGCTGAGGAGTAATTTTTTTACACAAAGGGTGGTGGGTGTATGGAAGCAGCTGTGAGAGGAGGTAGTTGAGGCAGGTGTGATCACATAGAAACATAGAAAATAGGTGCAGGAGTAGGCCATTCGGCCCTTTGAGCCTGCACCGCCATTCAATATGATCAATATGATCATGGCTGATCATCCAACTCAGTATCCCGTACCTGCCTTCTCTCCATACCCCCTGATCCCTTTAGCCACAAGGGCCACTTCTAACTCCCTCTTAAACATAGCCAATGAACTGGCCTCAACTACCTTCTGTGGCAGAAAGTTCCACAGATTCACCACTCTCTGTGTAAAAAATGTTTTTTTCATCTCAGTCCTGAAAGATTTCCCCTTTATCCTTAAACTGTGACCCCTTGTTCTGGACTTCCCCAACATCGGGAACAATCTTCCTGCATCTAGCCTGTCCAACCCCTTAAGAATTGTGTAAGTTTCTATAAGAACCCCCCTCAATCTTCTGAATTCTAGATTCTAAATTCACAGTGTTTAAGAAACATTTCGACTGGTATATGAATAGGATAGGTTTAGGGGGATATGGGCTAAACGCGGCAGGTGGGATGAGTGTAGATGGAACATGTTGGTTGATGTGGGCAAGTTAGTCAGAAGGGTCTGTTTCCCTGCTCTATGAGTATTAAGTACTTTGGAATAAATATCCCCAGCAATCTGTCCTGGACCAGTCACATCGATGAAATGGCCAAGATAGCACACCAATGAGTTGTGGCCATAGCCCAGACCATCATGTAAACCAAGCACCCTTTCATTGACTCCCATCTACACTTCATGCTGCCTTGGTAAGGCCGCCAGCATAATCAAGCACCAGTTTCACCCCGGTTATTCCCTCTTCTTCCTCTCCCATCAGGCAAGAAAGATATACAGAAGTATGAAAATGCACACTTCCCAGCTGTTATCACGCAACTGAACTGTCCTCTCACCAACTAGAGAGCGGTCCTGGTCTCTGTTTTCCACAATGGAGATGTTCAAACTATCTTTAATGCATTATCGGACTTTACGGGCTTCCATTAAATGTTATGTTCTTTATCCTTCATCTGTACATGATGGACAGCTTGATTTAATCATATATAGTCTTTTGCTGACTGGATCGAATGTAACGGAAAGCTTTTCACTCTACCTCAGTACACATGCCTGTAATAAACTAAACTAAAACTCACCTGTGATCTTTTTCTGGGCCTAAATTGGCATTGGCAGTCATCCTACCACTGTTTCCAAATACTATTTCAATAGACAATAGGTGCAGGAGTAGGCCATTCGGCCCTTCGAGCCAGCATCGCCATTCAATGTGATCATGGCTGATCAAAAATAAAAGTGTTGCGTGGCTTCCCTTGCATAACACTACTGTTTAATACCTGTGGGTGTCAAGTTTCTCACTTTATTAACACCTTCTATTACAGTTCTGCATCCTTCATGACTTGCTCTGTTGAGACGTGCCATATATGAGACTTTGTTACTAATATGTTGCTAATGTCAAATAAAACTCCTAAATTAACCGGGTACGTTGTATTTTTGATAGATGTAACCTTCATGTTTACATGCAGAAGGACATTTGGAAACAGTGTTAACATTTGGTAACATTCGTTAAGTGCAAGCACTTGTAGAGACCTTTCAAACCCCGCATCTCACTTGGCAACTTCCTTCTGTGCTTTTATATTCATTTATAGGATTAGTCTTTGTCATGATTTGGCAGGGAATCGACCAGATTTTGCCAGTTTCTGATGATTCTTTCATCTCCTTGCCACAGCTGAATTATGTCATCTATTTGCAGCCGCAGCTGCCAGTCATCTTGGGCGATAGTAATGCTGTTTTGAACCCTTCCTAGACAATTCTAAATACAAAAGCTTGGCTCACCCCCATCAACTTAGCATCTCTCTGTGACTTTTGAACAATGTTAATGCAAGGTTATGAACATTGCCTCCTTGGAGAGACTGGCGTACGCAGAGATCGAACCCGGCGTTCGGAAGCCGCGATCACGTGACTCGGGAGGGGCTGCTTGTTTGCATCTTCCCTACTCTCAGTGGGAAAAGCTTGTCCACGTCAACTCTGTCTATCCCTCTCATCATTTTAAAGACCTCTATCAAGTCCCCCCTTAACCTTCTGCACTCCAAAGAATAAAGCCCTAACTTGTTCAACCTTTCTCTGTAACTTAGTTGCTGAAACCCAGGCAACATTCTAGTAAATCTCCTCTGTACTCTCTCTATTTTGTTGACATCCTTCCTATAATTAGGCGACCAAAATTGTACACCATACTCCAGAATTGGCCTCACCAATGCCTTGTACAATTTTAACATTACGTCTCCCATTCAGCCATTGTTGAATCCATCTTGCTACTCCACCATTAATACCCAACAATTGAACCTTCTTAACCAACCTTCCGTGAGGAACCTTGTCAAAGGCCTTACTGAAGTCCATATATACAACATCCACTGCTTTACCCTCATCAATTTCCCGAGTAACCTCTTCAAAAAATTCAAGAAGATTAGTCAAACATGACCTTCCAGGCACAAATCCATGTTGACTGTTCCTAATCAGACCCTGTTTATCCAGATGCTTATATATATTATCTCTAAGTATTCTTTCCATTAATTTGCCCACCACTGACGTCAAACTAACAGGTCTATAATTGCTAGATTTACTCTTAGACCCCTTTTTAAACAATGGAACAACATGCGCAGTACGCCAATCCTCCAGCACTATTCCCGTTTCTAATGACATTTGAAATATTTCTGTCATAGCCCCTGCTATTTCTACACTAACTTCCCTCAATGTCCTAGGGAATATCCTGTCCGGACCTGGAGACTTATCCACTTTTATATTTCTCAAAAGTGTCAGTACTTCTTCTTCTTTGAATCTCATAGTTTCCATAGCTACTCTACTTGTTTCCCTTACCTCACATAATTCAATATCCTTCTCCTTGATGAATACCGAAGAAAATAAATTGTTCAATATCTCCCCCATCTCTTTTGGCTCTGCAGATAGTTGTCCACTCTGACTCTCCAATGGATTCAATTTTATCCCTCGTTATATCCCTCGGCAAAGAGTAGGAGTAAACGGGTCCTTTTCACAATGGCAGGCAGTGACTAGTGGGGTATCGCAAGGCTCAGTGCTGGGACCCCAGCTATTTACAATATATATTAATGATCTGGATGAGGGAATTGAAGGCAATATCTCCAAGTTTGCGGATGACACTAAGCTGGGGGGCAGTGTTAGCTGTGAGGAGGATGCTAGGAGACTGCAAGGTGACTTGGATAGGCTGGGTGAGTGGGCAAATGTTTGGCAGATGCAGTATAATGTGGATAAATGTGAGGTTATCCATTTTGGTGGCAAAAAACGGGAAAGCAGACTATTATCTAAATGGTGGCCGATTGGGAAAGGGGGAAATGCAGCGAGACCTGGGTGTCATGGTACACCAGTCATTGAAGGTAGGCATGCAGTGCAGCATGCAGTAAAGAAAGCGAATGGTATGTTAGCTTTCATTGCAAAAGGATTTGAGTATAGGAGCAGGGAGGTTCTACTGCAGTTGTACAGGGTCTTGGTGAGACCACACCTGGAGTATTGCGTACAGTTTTGGTCTCCAAATCTGAGGAAGGACATTATTGCCATAGAGGGAGTGCAGAGACGGTTCACCAGACTGATTCCTGGGATGTCAGGACTGTCTTATGAAGAAAGACTGGATAGACTTGGTTTATACTCTCTAGAATTTAGAAGATTGAGAGGGGATCTTATAGAAACTTACAAAATTCTTAAGGGGTTGGACAGGCTAGATGCAGGAAGATTGTTCCCGATGTTAGGGAAGTCCAGGACAAGGGGTCACAGCTTAAGGATAAGGGGGAAATCCTTTAAAACCGAGATGAGAAGAACTTTTTTTTCACACAGAGAGTGGTGAATCTCTGGAACTCTCTGCCACAGAGGGTAGTTGAGGCCAGTTCATTGGCTATATTTAAGAGGGAGTTAGATGTGGCCCTTGTGGCTAAGGGGATCAGGGGGTATGGAGAGAAGGCAGGTACGGGATACTGAGTTGGATGATCAGCCATGATCATATTGAATGGCGGTGCAGGCTCGAAGGGCCGAATGGCCTACTCCTGCACCTAATTTCTATGTTTCTATGTTTCTATGTTATCCTTTTGCTATTAATATAGCTGTAGAAACCCTTTGGATTTACTTTCACCTTACTTGCCAAAGCAACCTCATATCTTCTTTTAGCTTTTCTAATTTCTTTCTTAAGATTATTTTTACATTCTTTATACTCCTCAAGTACCTCATTTACTCCATGCTGCCTATAATTATTGTAGATCTCTCTCTTTTTCCAAATCAAGTGTCCAATTTTCCATGAAAACCAGGGCTCTTTCAAACTTTTACTATTTCCTTTCAACCGAACAGGGACATAAAGATTCTGTGCTCTTAAAATTTCACCTTTAAATGTCCTCTATTTCTCTTCCACATCTTTCCCATAAAACAAACTGTCCCAATTTACTCCTTTTAAATCCTTTCGCATCTCCTCAAAGTTAGCCTTTCTCCAATCAAAAATCTCAACCCTAGGTCCAGTTCTGACCCTCTCCATAATTACATTGAAACGAATTTTACAAATTAGTTTACTACAATATGTCTTAACAATAAACAATGCCAAAAAGCAGACTCAAGAATTGTAAATCAATAATGTCAGAACTTTGATCCAGGGCATTCAAAATCAAGCATTGTCAGGATTGTTTGAGATGAAGATATCACAAGCCATTTGTCAACTGACAGAAAAATAGCCCAGACATTCTCATTTAATGCTAATACTTGCTGTGATACTCTAAGTAGAAGTGCAGGAAAAGCTGTAGGTAAATCTAGGTCATTGCTTTTGCTGGATATTCCAGATAGCTGCATTAGCAAATTACACTGGGATTCCCATTTTGAATGCCAGCCAAAATGGGGAAAAAAAGCAAAATTCTGCTTTATGGGAAATATCCATCTAATATTGTGAAATTATGGCTAAAGAGGCTCATATAAGTTGTACCGTTCCTTTAATCACTGATGTTGATCAGTATCTAGACAGTCATTTATTTCCAGTTATTACTATTTTATCAGCATTAGTAATTGTACTGATGTGGACAATATTGTGTGTCTGCTCAATAAAATAGCCAAAATATAATTGAGGATGTATTTATTTGGTAAATTGTGAATTGTCCTCTCTGATGGAATTGGAATATTTTCATTTGATTCTAGGTACCTCGTGTGTTCATTGGGACTGAATGTGTGGGAGGTGGTTCAGACGTTAAGCAACTGCACGACAATGCTGTGCTGAAAGACAAGCTGATTGCCATTGGTGCCATATAGTCCCAGGTAAGATGAGTGACTAAAATTTCCAATGGTCTAAATTTCCAATTTCAAATAATGTGGTAGCCCATGAGGGCCTGCCTATATTTATCTCCATGGTGGTCAGGAAGTTTGGAAATCTGGTGCATGTGCGTTGGCTAATCACATTTCAAACTTGTTCACAGTTGATTTTCTGCAATAATTATGACTGCATTCAGGGAGCTTGCACTCTCTGGAGTCCGGTGGTAAACCGCAAACTCCATGCAGGTGATTAGTAGCATGTTGGCAAATTTGCTCACTGATCTGTGGCCTGGTACAGAAAAATAAACCCAACTGCGATTACTGGAATTCTGAAATAGATCCAGAAAATACTGTAAATATCCCACATGTCAAACAGCATCCATAGAAAGGAAGCTAACATTTCAGTCAGATTCTTCATCAGATGGGACAAAAAAAAGTTGTTGAGAGGGTAATCGAGGGGTGGGTAGAACAAAAGGACTATCTCGAGGATGAGGTCATGGTCACCATTGGGATAAACTGTTGATGAAGTAGTCTGGTGGTTGCTATGGGGATAAGCTGTTGATCAAGTAGTCTGGTGGTTGCTATTGGGGATAAGCTGTTATAACCATATAACAATGACAGCACAGAAACAGGCCATCCCTGCCCTTCTAGTCCATGCCGAACACTTATTCTCCCCTAGTCCCATCTACTTGCACTCAGACCATAACCCTTCATTCCTTTCCCATCCATATACCTATCCAATTTAGTTTTAAATGATAAAATCGAACCTGCCTCCACCACTTCCACTGGAAGCTCATTCCACACAGCCACCACTCTCTGAGTAAAGAAGTTCCCCCTCATGTTACCCATAAACTTCTGCCGCTTAATTCTCAAATAATTTCCTCTTATTTGAATCTTCCCTACTCTCAATGGGAAAAAGCTTATCCACGTCAACTCTGTCTATCCCTCTCATCATTTTAAAGACCTCTATCAAGTCTCCCCTTAACCTTCTGCGCTCCAAAGAATAAAGACCTAACTTGTTTAACCTTTCTCTGTAACTTAGTTGCTGAAACCCAGGCAACATTCTAGTAAATCTCCTCTGTACTCTCTCTATTTTGTTGACATCTTTCCTATAATTTAGCTACCAAAATTGTACACCATACTCCAGAATTGGCCTCACCAATACCTTGTACAATTTTAACATTACATCCCAACTTCTATCTGTTGATGAAGTAGTCTGGTGGGCAGGTTAATGTGGGCAGTTCAGAAGACACAAACAAAGGGATATGGAAGGTGCTGTAGGTCAAATGATTGAACAGAGAAAAATTGAGTTGATATTACAGGTGTTAGACCAATAGCAGAACTGGATAGCGGGCAAGTTATCCCATCAAGTTCAATATTAAATGCGGAAGCCTGAAATGTGCCTGCAGTAAATGAAGTGCTGTTCCTCAAGTTTACATTGGGAACGTTTGTCTTGAGGTAGAATCCCCTTTGAGTTTTCTAAGGGGAATCTTCATTTTTCCCAACTCTCTCATCTGCTCATCATTCTCCTCTAACCATTCCCCTTCTTATAGCTCTCCTCTGTTTAACCACTAGCAATGCCACACTGAAATTGATAAGTGCAGAGAGTGGAAACCTAAAATAAAAGTGGAAATTTCTGTACTCACTGGCAGATATGCCACACTTATTCCTTTACCTGTTTCTCTCTCATTATCCTGCGATCCAAATGTTCCTTCCAGGTGAAACAGCAATGCACTTGCACTTCTACTAGTCTGGTAACCGGATTTGGCGCCCACAAATTGCTCTCCACTGCAAATTGGTTGACCACTTAGAAACATAGAAATTCGGTGCAGGAGTAGGCCATTCGGCCTTTCCAGCCTGCACCGCCGTTCAATATGATCATGGCTGATCATCCAACTCAGTATCCTGTACCTGCCTTCTCTCCATACCCCCTGATCCCTTTAGCCACAAGGGCCACATCTAACTCCCTCTTAAATATAGCCAATGAACTGGCCTCATCTACCTTCTGTGGCAGAGAATTCCACAGATTCACCACTCTCTGTGTGAAAAATGGTTTTCTCATCTCAATCCTAAAAGACTTCCCCCTTATCCTTAAACTGTGACCCCTAGTTCTGGACTTCCCCAACATCGGGAACAATCTTCCTGCATCTAGTCTGTCCAACCCCTTAAGAATTTTGTAAGTTTCTATAAGATACCCCCCCTCAATCTTCTAAATTCTAGCGAGTACACTTTGCCCAGCATCTTTGTTTTGTCCCATTTTAGGATTTGATTGTGACCATTCCTTACTTTTCCCTTTATATTTAAAAATTAATAGAATTATGATCATTGGTCCCAAGTGTTCCCCCACTTGCCCATTCGCTTATTTCCAAAGGTGTTGATTGTAGCCCTCTTGCAGGACTATCAACATATTGCTTCACCAGCATCTTGTGCTACTGCTACACAGCTTCTCAACTTCTTTACTCAATGCCCTTACTGATGAAAGTATACAGCGGCCTCCATAATGTTTGGGACAAAGACCCATCATTTATTTGTTTGCCTCTGTACTCGTCAATTTGAGTTTTTTAATATAAATAATCACATGTAGTTAAAGTGCACGTTGTCAAATTTTAATAAAGGCCATTTTTATACATTTTGGTTTCATCATGTAGAAATTACAGCAGCGTTTATACATAGTCCCCCCTATTTCAGGGCACCATAGTGTTTGGGACACAGCAATGTCATGTAAATGAAAGTAGTCATGTTTCGTATATTGTTGCATATCCTTTGCATGCAATGACTGCTTTTAGTCTTCGATTCATGGACATCACCAGTTGCTGGGTGTCTTCTCTGGTGATGCTCTGCCAGGCCTGTATTGCAACCATCTTTACCTTATGCTTGTTTTGGGGGCTAGTCCCCTTCAGTTTTCTCTTCAGCATATAAAAGGCATGCTCAATTGGGTTCAGATCGGGTGATTGACTTGGCCACTCAAGAATTGACCTTTTTTAGCTTTGAAAAACTCCTTTGTTGCTTTAGCAGTATGTTTGGTATCATTGTCTTGCTGTAGAATGAACTGCCGGCCAATGAGTTTGAAGTTGAGCAGATAGGATGTGTCTATACACTTCAGAATTCATTATGCTACCACCATCAGCAGTTGTATCATCAATGAAGATAAGTGAGCCAGTACATTCAGCAGCCATACATGCCCAGACCATAACACCCCCACCACCACCGTGTTTCACAGATGAGGTGGCATGCTTTGGATCTTGGACAGTTCCTTCTCTCCTCCATACTTTGCTCTTGCCATCACTCCGATATAAGTTAATCTTCATCTCATCTGTCTACAAGACCTTTTTCCAGAACTGTAGTTGCTCTTTTAAGTACTTCTTGGCAAACTGTAACCTGGCCATCCTATTTTGTGGCTAACCAGTGGTTTGCATCTTGCAGTGTAGCCTCTGTATTTCTGTTCATGAAGTCTTCTGCGGACAGTGGTCATTGACAAATCCACACCTGACTCCTGAAGAGTGTTTCTGATCTGTCGGACAGGTGTTTGGGGATTTTTCTTTATTATACAGAGAATTCTTCTGTCATAACTGTGGAGGTCTTCCTTGGCCTGCCAGAACCTTTACAATTAATAATCTTCTTAACGATGTCCCAAACAGTTGATTTTGGTAAGCCTAAGGTTTGGCTGATGTCTCTAACAGTTTTATTCTTGTTTCTCAGTCTCATAATGGCTTCTTTGACTTTCATTGGCACAACTTTGGTCCTCATGTTGATAAACAGCAATAAAAGCTTCCAAAGGTGATGGAAAGACTGGAGGAAAGACTAGGTGCTGCGAGCTCTCTTATACCTGCATTAAGGAGACACACCTGAGCAATTACAAACACCTGTGAAGCCATGTGTCCCAAACATTATGGTGCCCTGAACTGGGGGGGGGGGCATGTATAAACACAGCTGTAATTTCAACATGGTGAAACCAAAATGTATAAAAATACCCTTTAATAAAATCTGACTGTGCAGTTTAACCACATGTGATCTTTTTTCTATTACGAATCTCAAAATGTAGAGTACAGGGGCAAATAAATAAATGATGGGTCTTTGTCCCAAACATTATGGGGGGCGCTGTACCTTACCAGTATGTCAAAAGCCTTCTTCTACACTATTTCCATCTTTGATGCCACTTTCAGAGAATTATGTACTTACAGCATACTCCTATGTCCTTCTGTTCTGCAACACTCCGTAGGCCTCTACCATTCACCATGAAGGTCCTCCCCTGGTTTGACATGCTAAAATGCAACAGCTCAAGCTTCTCTGCATTAAGCTCTATTTGCCATTCCTCAGCTCACTTGCCCAACTGACCACTATAATTCTTGATACTCATCTCCGATGTCTACAATACCACTTATTTTACTGTCGTCTGCAAACTTACTAATCCTGCCTTGTATATTCTCTTCCAAATTATTTATATAGATGACAAACAACAATTGGCCCAACACCAATCCTGAACCATAACACGAATTACAAACTCCAAGCCAAAAGCAAACCTACTAGCACCCTCTGCTCCCTACCTTCAAGCCAATTAGCTAGCTCTCCATGGAATCCATGTGATCCATCCTTCCTGAGTAACTTACTAATCAAAGGCCTTGATGAAGTGCATATACACTTTGTACCGCCCCGCTCTCATCGACCTTCTTGGTTACTTGTAGAATCACATTTGTGGGACACAAATGCTCTCATGCGCAATTCTGTACAGACTATCCATAATCAACTCCTTTCTTTCCAAATGCAGGAATATCTTATCCCTTAGATTCCCCGCAAGTAAAGGGCCTGTCCCACTTTCACGACTTAATTCTTTCATCCCGACCATTTTTTTACTCGTGGACATTTTTTATCGGGCTGGAAAAAACGTCCCCACTTACCTGATGCCACGATTACCTACGGCTGGCATAATGAGCTGCTACGATATATCTACGAACTCCACAGGACTCGTTACGAACATTCTGCGAGTTTGAATCAGGGAAAAACTCGGGAGAATTTGAGAATTCGCTCGTGAAAGTGGAACAGGCCCTTAACTCAGTTACTACAGATGTCAGCTTTGCTGGTCTATGGTTCACAGGTATCTCTTTGCAGCCTTCCTGTCTTCTGAATCCTCACCCTTGGCTCACCATGATGCATATATCTCAACGCAGGCTCCTGCAATTTATTCTCTAGCTTTCCATAGTATTCTTGGATGCATGAAGAAAGACTGGATAGACTCAGCTTGTACTCGCTAGAATTTAGAAGATTGAGGGGGGATCTTATAGAAACTTACAAAATTCTTAAGGGGTTGGACAGGCTAGATGCAGGAAGATTATTCCCGATGTTGGGGTAGTCCAGAACTAGGGGTCAGAGTTTAAGGATAAGAGGGAAGTCTTTTAGGACCGAGATGAGAAAAACGTTTTTCAAACAGAGAGTGGTGAATCTGTGGAATTCTCTGCCACAGAAGGTAGTTGAGGCCAGATCATTGGCTATATTTAAGAAGGAGTTAGATGTGGCCCTTGTGGCTAAAGGGATCAGGGGGTATGGAGAGAAGGCAGGGACGGGATACTGAGTTGGATGATTAGCCATGATCATATTGAATGGCTGTGTAGGCACGAAGGGCCAAATGGCCTACTCCTGCACCTATTTTCTATGTTTCTATGTCGATCTGATCAGGGTCCGGAGATTTATCTACCTTCATCTGTTTTCAGTTTGCGGATCTCACAGGGTTGGTGGTGTCGTGGAGAGCGAAGATGGTTGTTTAATGCTGCAGCACGATATAGTCAAATGGAAAGTTGGGCAGTGTTGGCCGATGCTATTTAGATTAGTTTAGTTACAGCGTGGAAACAGACCCTTCAGCCCACAGACGCCGCACCGACCAGCGATCCCCGCACATTGATACTATCCTACACACACTGGGGACAATTTACACATACACCAAGCCAATTAACCTACAAACCTGTACGTCTTTGGAATTGTGGGAGGAAACCGCAGATCTCGGAGAACACCCTCGCGGTCACGGGGGGAACGTACAAACTCCATATAGACAGTGCCCGTAGTCAGGATCGAACCCGGGGCTCCGGCACTGTAAGGCAGCAATTCTACCACTGCCCCACCGCCATTCCTGACAAATGTGAGGAGATACATTTTGCGAAGCCAAATAGGAGAAGACGTGTACAGTAAATTGTAGGGTGCTAATGAATATTAATGAACTGAGTGACCTAGGTGTTCATGTCCATTGTTCTCAGGAATTGGTTACACAGGTAGACTGAGGGGTGAATGACAGGAGTATATAAAATTATAAGAGGTGTAGAAAGCGTAGTTAGTCAGATTATTTTGTAATATTATCATAAACAAGAGGCCATGGCTTTTAAGGTGAGAGGAATGAATTTCAAAAGGGGTTTGAGGAAAAAGTTTTTTTTTACACACAGAGTAGGTGCTTAAATGGGCAACCGATATTCTAAGTGTTTAAGAAGGAACTGCAGATGCTGGAAAATCGAAGGTAGACAAAAATGCTGGAGAAACTCAGCGGGTGCAGCAGCACCTATGGAGCGAAGGAGACAGGCAACGTTTCGGCCTGAAACGTTACCTATCTCCTTCGCTCCATAGATGCTGCTGCACCCGCTGAGTTCATCCAGCATTTTTGTCTACAACCGATATTCTAAGATCTTTAACATTAGCAAGTAGAATGTAATTCAATCCCAGTGCCCATAGTAATCACTACTAGTATAATCCTCATGTCTCATCTCTGCTCTCTTGCCATTAATGTGTTTCTAGTTTTTCTGAAAAAGGTTTATTCTGCCCTGGTTCAAACACTTCCTAAAGCAAAGCACTCTACACTCCAAATGTATTCTGAACCTTTTTCTCACTGCTGATAACATTTATTGGAAATTACATGTTGCAGATACCCTTAGAATAGAAAATAGCCTTTCCTTGTGCTCTAATCTAATGACTTCCTATGTTAATTAAAAGCGGAAAATGCTGTACATACATCAAAGACAATAATCAAAGAATACTTTGAACCTGTGACTCCAATGTGGATAGACATAAAAAGCTGGGGTAACTCAGTGGGACAGGCAGCATCTCTGGAGAGAAGGAATGGGTGAAGTTTCAGGTCGAGACCCTTCTTCAGATGTTTTAATATATTATTCCTTTTGTGGTCTTCCAAAGAAGTACACTTGAAACATTAATATGTTTAAAAAAAATGTCAATAGATTAATCTGTGCAGTTCCTTTTTTAATTGATGCTGTTAATGAATCCAATGACAGCAGAAATGTGTTTGTTTTACTGCAACATTCTCTGATGAAAGGGATGCAATAATGCATAAAATATATGGAGAAAATAGAGCCATGTGCTCATGTGGCATGCCAGCTTAAGGTGGACTTGAGATTAGTCCCACTTCTCGATTCTTAGTCCATAGCTCTTGTAAATTATGATTCTTCAGGTTTATGTTTCATCCAGATGATTTTAAATGTTCTGATTTTCTCCTGGACTGTGAGTTCCAGATTTCTACCTTTTAATTCCTGCCTAACCATATCTTTGAACCAATTAACTTTGTATCCCTTAGTTACTGTCCTCCCTAATTAGAGAAATAAGATATTTTCTATGACCTTCTTTGAGTCCTATAATATCGTAATCCAGTTCATTCTCTCCTCTATTAGGAAAAAAATGTATTGCCAGCCATACATCCTCAACTCCATAACTATGATTCACCAACCCTAGCGACATCCGTAAATCCCCTCTACATTGTCTCCAGCCATCACATTTGTCCTAGAGTGGTGAAACCGTACTGTGTGCAGTACATGAGCTATGGACAACATTTAAGTTCAAACACCACTATTATAATATGGGCTGACTTAATCTAATTTATAATGCATTTGAGGACATTCTGTAGTTGATAATTGATGTGTGTGTGTGTGTGTGTGTGTGTGTGTGAGGGGGTGTGTGTGTGTGTGTGTGTGTGTGTGTGTGGTGTGGGTGAGGGGGGGGGGGGGGGGGGGGTTGAGGAAGAGAGAGCCCTCCAGCCTTGATAAAATTATGTAATACACTGGATAAAAATTGTTCCAGGGAGAGCCGCAGGTGACATCCTCCTTGCTGTATCTGACATTCAATCTTCCATTTTGTATCATCAGAGTCAGAGATGAGCAGCAGGTCACATGTGTGCACATTTGACATTCTACTGTCCCAATGAAACACAATGGACAGATGCCCCTTAATAGTGAAAGCAAAACCCATTCATTTGAATCTGATTGTCAACCTGGACTTAAAAAATGGGTGCAGGCTGGTGGGCTGTTTGTTTTACTTTATTTTTAATTAGATTTTAGTAGTTCCAGCAATTTTTAAGCAAACCTATTACTTTGTATCTAAATTAATCAATTTATCTGAGCTATCAGCAAAGTATCAGGCCAATCTGTGGAGAGACCTGAGTATCTGCCACCCAAAGCATAGTGTTTAAGAAGGAACTGCAGATGCTGGAAAATCGAAGGTACACAAAAATGCTGGTGAAACTCAGCGGGTGCAGCAGCATCTATGGAGCGAAGGAAATAGGCAACGTTTCGGCCCGAAACATTGCCTATTTCCTTCGCTCCATAGATGCTGCTGCACCCGCTGAGTTTCACCAGCATTTTTGTGTACCCAAAGCCTAGTTATTGCTTACAGCCTACTTGATTATGGAAAGGCTGAGTTCAATTGCAACCACAGATCCAAACATGGCAAGTGTAGCTAAGGGTAAACTAATGGCTAAAGCAAAGAGTCAAATGCCAGTGGCAGGCACATTTAGCACGATCGTGTACATTGTAAATTTGATTACTACAACTCTAAGGAATGTTATAGTTTAATACAATATCCAACACTGTCAGTTTTCAAGAGGAGGAAACTAGTTCCTGACAATTGTTGTCAGGACTAATTTATAAGCAGCATATGGTATAATGGCAACTGGATGAACTACGTCTCTTATCAACCATAGTACCTGACTTAATCATTAGTTAAAATGGGATATGTTTATTATGTGCATTGTTGCTTATTTCAACATAGCAAATGTGAAGTCCTACCAGCAAGATAATAAGTATGTCAAATATAGTTCTTCACATTTGAAAGGCAGGGCCCATAAATTCATCATGGAAATAAGATTTAGAGTTGTCTTAAAGTTGGGTGGGTTGTATTCCAGGACATGATTGTGCTTGTCCAAGAGTTTCAAGCTTTCGGAAAAACAAACAATGTGCAGGAACAAAATGGGAATGTTCAGAGTCGGGGGTTTCGTCCAAGCATCAAATCGTCAATGGGGGTTCAGGGATTCCGTTGACTTCAGTTTTGTTTTTCTACGATAGCGCAAGGTTTTCTAACTGTCCAATCTTTCAGTCTCAATAGGTATCCAAGGACAGTTCAAGAAACCATTACATGAGAATACAACGAGATCTCCCAGAGTGAATGTGATGCCTGTATTCAGTCAATTCCTGCAAGTAAGAACTTGATGGCCATCTATGACTTTCCACAAAAGCTTCTTCTTCATCTGCATGTGAATACAATAAAGAAGAATGGAATTAACAATGCGCTGTCATAGGACTTATTTTGATATTCTTTTTCTGAGGATCTGTCTGGTTTAATAGAGCTTCCATTGCATAATTTTAATGACACATAGTCCTAACTACATGAAAATCAGTTCACTTAAGTTACATTCGTACATAAGAAACACACTATTTCACGACATAGCTGGATTTTCTTTATCTAAGAAATACCATAACAAATAATGACTAGAATTTGCCAGAAATTAAACTTCAGAATAGGTTAAGAAAGAGATTAAATGCATAAAAAGATTTTGTTTTATAGAGAAGCATAGAGTATAAATGCAACAAAAGGATAGGATATAATACAAACAAAAGCTTTTCACTGTACCTCAGTACACATGACAGTAATAAACTAAACTTTGATAAAACGGATTTAGTTGTGAGCAGCACAATTTAAGTAACGTTTTTGAGAATTTACAATACTATATACATATATGTACCTGATTGCAGTTGTTGCAGTTTTTTGTGGCAATAACCAAGGGGAAAGCTGACCTCCCTCACCACAATCGAGGAAGAATGAATCTTTACAAGGATGTAACATTGTTTGTATGCCTTGTGGCAACAATTTGGTGTTGATATAAAATTAACACTTACCCGAAAGCTCCTGAAATTCCAGCTTCTGACTGAAAATGAGGTAGTTGCTGGCAATGAAATGCAGTAGCCAGGTAGACAATCTGGTCGCATTGTGGAACTGAAAATACAGTATTTCAGATTAAAATGTGGAACACACATAGAGATAGGATACTGCTGTATCTGACCTCTAACTCAGCTGCTGCATTCTGCACTGAGTCCCGAAGTTTGAGTTTGGAAAAGGTAAACAAAAGGATTTTGTTCTTTTGTGTTTTTTTTTTTTTAAACTAATTTTCTGTAATATTCTTCTCTTAATTAGTTAATCGGTGCTTCAAAGAAAATTTTAAAATATTTTTTATTTTATGTAGTTAATTCTATTTCAACTGTTTTCAAATGTTGCTGTTCATTAGAGACTTTTGGGAACAATTGAAAAGATCTTTTGATAGCATCAGGAGTCACAAGACCATTAGGCTATTCCAGAGATAGGGTCTTAGGATCAACCTCCTCAAGCACCACTCCGCTTCATGGGACAACTGGGACGAAGATCTCCAACTCAATTGCATCTATGGGAGCACAAATGAGTGTGCCATGGGGAATACATGGCGATGAATACAGGAGCTGGGCTGTGTCGAATACAAAATTGACTCATATAGTTCATGGAGATACTCACCATTTAATACATGCAAAACCATTAACATTTTGCTCAAAGGTTTGCCTATGTTAACCCACATATTAATTATTGAATATCTCAGACAATCTTAAAAGGCACTTGCATTGACATATCCAATCTTTTGATTTAGTACTTCAATTCTCATTCTGCTTTCATTATATACATTTAACCGCATCATGGTCCATTTAATGGTCTTCCAAATGTAAAATGGAACTCATTACCTCACTTCACACTGACTCTGGCTATCTATTTGCTTTTTTAATAACCATTATAATTAAAATGGTCTAAACATCAATCTCTTTGTGCATCTTCTCATTCTACTCTACTGGATCAGGTGCTTGTTTCCTCCCACACTCCAAAGGTATACGGGTTTGCAGGTTAATTGGCTTTGGTAAAAAAAAAATGAAGTTGCCCCTTGTGGTGTATGATGGTGTCAGTGTGTGGGGTGATCGCTAATCGGCACAGACTGTGTGGGCTGAAGGGCCACACTGCATCTCTAACTACTGTAAAAGGTAGAAAACTTTCTATTATCTGAACATGTAGGCTTACCTTTGCCTTGTTAAACAAGTTGACAATGTTGAGGTTGGTTGATACAAGTTCTCTGCTGGGCATGCTCTGTAACTGTGTAACAATGCATGATTCACATATCTGCTGTAGCCTATGTATTTGGTACATTTCAGCACATATAAGAAGAGCCATCGCTTGGAGAATGCTGGCTAGAAAAATGTAAGTTAAACTCATAAACACCTTTCTAAAAATACCAATAATCACTGTACACCATGTAGAAACAGGAAGTGCAGATGCTGGTTTACTAAAAGACACAAAATGTTGGAGTAACTCAGCAGGTCGGGCAGAATCGACGTACTCCACAGATGTTGCCTGACCCTCAGAGTTACTCCAGCATTTCGTTTTTTGTAGTTACCGTTCACAAAGTTGACACATTTAAACATGTTGTAGCCTTTATATCAGAGTAGATTTCTTATCATGGTTTGCAGCTCTCAACTACTAGGTATAAATAATGTACACTCAGAGAAATCCACGTAAAAAGCTGCAGCATATTTTATAAAGGTGACACATTGCTGCCACAGTGTGTAGCGGGTGAATAGACCGAACAGTTAAGAAGGTGGCCAGGTACAATCATGGCACTATTTACCCTGGGTGGTGTTAAACTTCCTGAGTGTTGATGGAGTTCCAGCCACTCCAGCAAACGGAATCCATTCCATCATACTTCTGGTTAGTGCTTTGTACAGGACAGGCATGGAAATGGCTATCAAAACATGGGGGGGACACAATTTCTTGGCGGCCGTGCACGCATGCGCACACTCACACACACACGGGAGGCTTCAGCCGTGGGCCTTGTGGACGGTAATTATGGGAACGATGGCCCAAGCTTACGGCCAGTGCGGAGAAGTAGCGCTAAATCCAGCTCAATTCTGCCTGTTTCGCCGGGTTAACTTACAGCCCTCCCTGGACTGACGGGACACCAGTCCGGAGCCATGGAGCTAGCGCTGCTTCTCCGCGCTGGCTGCAAACCTGGGCCGTCGTTCCTGTAAGTCCAGGCAGGGCTGTAGGTTAACCTGGTGGGACAGGCAGAGTTGAGCTGGATTTAGCGCTGCTTCTCTGCGCTGACTGGGGGCACTGCTCCCGCCCGATTCCTGACACCTCTGGCCACCCCTGGGCGTGGGGGGGGGGGGGGGGGGGGGGGGGGGGATGGTCCAGTGGCGGTTCGGCAGCGATTGCAGCGCCGGAGAACCGGGATCGATCCTTGCTGCGGATGAGGCGCAGGTCTGTGTCCAGGACTGCCGAGAGTGTTTTTCGTGTGTGACCTATGACCTGGGCATGCAATTCAAGCTCCGCTCTATGATCTTTGCTCCACCAGGACGTCTTCCTGCTCCAATCACCATACTCTATCCTCAGTCCCATCCCCCTACTTCTGCCACTGACCAACACCTCCCTCCTCCAATCATCGCGTTGAATCTTAAATGACTGGTCCAGTTAATTTTCTGATCAAATATTACCCCAGTTGGGGAAACTTCATAATCGTAATGTTTTTGAATATGAAGAGTTATTGGATAAACTCTGTTACTGGAGATAATCATTTCTTTGTACCGTGTGGTGTAACATGTCAGCCTATGCCTTAATAATGGCTGTGTCTTATAGCAGTCACTCGTGGAGTGCTTTATATATGGAGGAACTATGAATGGAATTCAAAATTGTCTATTCATCAATTAACATTTTAGGATCTGACCTCAAATTGGAAGCAAGGTAATTGAAGATGCACTAAGGATGGTTGGCACTTGTCACACTACTGCATCTAGACCTTGGAGCAGAGATTATTCATTTCCAAAAAATCACAAAAGTTTTCCTTTGTTTGATTATTGACACCAGCCAGAGAGATTCCCCTTGATTCAATGATCAGTTTTATCAGAGTTCCTTGAAGGCAGATTAAAGTAATTGTTGAGTTTTCAAGGGCTGTCACTTTCACCTCACCTTTGGAATTCAGATTTTCTTGTCAATATTTGGACCATGACTGCATTGAAATCTGAAGCTGAGTGGTCCAGGGTGAGATCCAACTTCATAGAAACATAGAAATTTAGTGCAGGAGTAAGCCATTCGGCCCTTCGAGCCTGCACCTGCCTTCTCTTACCCTCTGATCCCCTTAGCCACAACATCTAAAGCTGAATGGTCTCAGGGCAGAGAGTTCCAGAGATTCACCACTCTCTTCGCCACCAATAAGACCATTTTTCATAGAATGCCACTTGGTTCCAGAGTTGATTACACATTCCATAATTTTGCTGATGACTGAGATTAGACACATGGAGCAGTAACTAGTTGGATTGTTTTATGTGATGACAAAACATGGAACGTTTCTATATTGCTGTAGTTATGCATTAAAATGCTGAACTAGAAAATGAACTAGATGGTCCTAAAGCACAAATCTTCAGCATGAGAGTTGAGATGATGTATGCTGCCATCTATGCTGGATCTTTCTTGAAGCTCCCAACATCAGGTCATAGGCATTGGATAAAAATCAAACCCAATGAATGAATTAGAAATGGTTAAACAAGACAATTATCCTTGATTGTTATACAATGGATTTGCACACTGATGAGGACAGTGATGTCACATACATGAAAACCCTAATGCCCAGTCAGGGAATTTCTAATGTAACAGTAACAGTTTAAAAAGATGTACAAAAACACTTCTTTTTTTTCTCTCTTTTTTGTATGGCTTTGTAAATATTTGATTAGTGTATAAATGTAAATACATATAGCTGCTGGTGTACATATGGTGTACATATAGCTGCTAAATTTGTATAAGGTAATTATAAGCAGTTGAATAAGGGGTGGGAATTAATAAGCTTTGGCTTCTTCCTGCTCCTTTTCGCACACATACGATTTCATTTATTTATAGATATTGTTTATGACACTTTATAAATATTCTTGTTTTGTTTTTTTGTATGCTGTTTCACACTTGCTTTTTTATTCTGTTCAAAATATAGAATCAAATAAATAAATAAATAAAATCCTATGCTAAAGAAAACATAGACTTTGTGAGCTTATTTAGAAACTGACTTGCAAACAGGATGAACAAGGGTACTGCTTCCCAATAGTCAAACAAAATTACATCAAAATCTGTCAATCATGCTTGTCACAAATAAAATTGGCATTAAACAAATGAAGTTTGGAAACAGATTGAGCACTCTACCTCGACAAAATTAGTTTCTTACCTGTGCAGCATGAATCAGTGTACAGGTACTCCAAGAAAGAGAGGAAGGTTTCCTTGGAAACACCGTGAATAGGAACATTACACGCATTTGTTTCAGAATAGTTTCCGCTAAACATTGCAGCCATAACATCGCAACGAGCCACCAAGACGGCTTTATGAGCATATACAGAGATATCTTGAGAAAGAGACAAAGATAAAATTATTTATTCACTTTGATGGAACAATTATTTCTAACTTCACACGGATAAATATGATTAAACCAAAGAATTAGAAAAGTGAAAATATTACACCTTGTGCATAATAATTTTTCATCATATTGATTTTCAAGTAATACTTTTCCATGTGCTTTGTATCTTACATTTCTGAGATAATAAGGGAATATGTGGTGATATTCTGGATTACATTTCTCAAGACGGGTGACGTTCCCTGACATGGGTTTCTACAAATGAGAAATGTGAGTTGAAACATTACTTGCATCCTGAGTTACAGGGAGAGGCTAGACAGACTGAGATATTGTTCTTTGGAGCATAGGAGGCTGAAGGGTCACCTTATTGATGTGTACAAAATCATGAGGAACATGGCTAAAGTGAACGATCACAGTCTTTCTCCGCAGAGTAACATTAGAGGGCACAGGCTGAAGATGAGAAAGGAGAAATTTAAGAGCGACATTAGGGGCATGTTTTTCAATCAGAGGGTAGTCTATATATGGAACAAGCTGCCAGAGGAATGGATACAATGACCTTGAAAAGACATTTATACAGATATGGATAGGATGGGTTTAGAGGGCAATGGGATAAATACAGGCAAATAGGACTAGCCCAGAATGCTAATCTACTTCCATGCACAAAGGGCCATTGGGCTTCCCATACTGCATAGGTACAGACTGTGGTAAGATACGTCAGCACAGTGCAATAGAGGCAGACAGGAGAGACCTTGATTAAAATGCTGCATCAGAGAGATGTAACTAGGAAAGTAATTTAACAGTCAATACAATCTAGCATTTTGCCCTCTGAACAAAGCTCCCTGATGGACATCTCACATGTACCCGTAATTCTTAGTTTTAGCATTGCGGCATTGTTGTCATTTAGTGGATGTACACTGGGGAAAAAGCCAGCTCAAACCATCCTGCTGAAAAATTTGGACTGATGTGGCAGATGAAATTTAACAACTGATTGTACATTCTGGAAGGCGCTATAGCTAAATTGTGCATTAAATGAGATGGAATCATTTCACATGGAGACTCGGGAATGCTAGCTTGCTTTCCGAAAATTATATTCAAAACTACTTTTAATTCAAATTCACACATGCACTGACTACACCGCCCAACACCCGGACTCCCATCTGTATATATGTATATAGCGCCGCAGAATTGTGCACCTATCCCCCCCTTCCCAATGAATGATGGCATTTGATGGAGTTACAAACTACTTCTGTTTTTGTTTTTCCTGATTCCTATTTTTTTTTTCCTAAATTATAATGTATCCACTGAGTACGAGCAGCTTTAATTTCATTGTTGAAGTATAGTGTATTTTCAATTAAAGCTGCAAAATATCAAATTATTTATCTTCAGCTATGACAAATCAGATAGATGTATGTGGCATACTAACATTATTCAGAATAGTGTTTGCATCTGCCATTGGGCTAACTTATTCCAGTTTCCATGCCACATGGAAGGTACAACACAGGACTGTGAGAACAATTAAGATAACGTCTTTTGCCGCACAGTGAAGAATAGTCTAGAAGATTAATAGAGAAGAAAATAACCTTGATTAAAATGCTGCATCTAAGAGAGATGTCTCCTGGTGGAAAAGTAATTTAACAGTCAATACAATCTAGCATTTAATAAGACCTTGAACAAAGCAGATGCCTGTATTTATAATAATCTTCACATTGTACAAAGAAAACGTAATTCTTAGTTTTAATTGTGCATATTGCGTGACTATTGTTGTCATTTAGTGGAGTTGTACACTGGGGAAAAATGCCAGGTCAAACAACATTTCTGCTGAAAAATGAGGAGTTGATGTGGCAGATGAAATTTAACAAAGAGATTGTACATTTTGGTAATACAATTAAGGCGAGGTATTAAAAGCTAAATTGTGCAATTTTAAATGAGATGGAATCATTTCTTATACATGGATGTTTAGTTTGTGGAATGCATTGCTTGCGAGAGCAGGGGAGTTAATTCATATTCAAAAGCAGTTTTGATGAGGGAAGTGCTTCAAGGGGAAACTAGTGTGGAGATGTGGAAAATGAATCTGGGAATGAGCTTAACTTAATTGTTCTTCAAATGAGTTCGTCCATCATGGTGGAATAAATGTCTGCTTCTGTTTCAATGAATGATGGCATTTGATGGAGTTACAAACTACCCCAGGCGGTGCTGGCTCGAATGGGCCGAATGGTTTTCTCCTGCACCTATTTCTAATTTCCAGCGTCATAAACTAATCCTTACAAAATTTCCCCAAGATAAAGAAAGACCGACATTAAAGAACTCTGAAGTATTTGTGTATTTCCAATTAAAGCTATGCAAAAGAAGCAAATTATTTATCTTCAGCTATGACAAACATTTCCAGATAGATGAAAATAATGTGGCAAATACTAACATTATTCAAAGAATAGTGTTTGCATCTGCAATACTTTACTCCTAACTTATTTCCAGTTTCCTGTAATGTGCCACATGGAACAGTACAACACAGCAACAGGCTCTTCAACCCAACATGTCTGTACCAAATGTGATGCCCATTTAAGCTGCACATCTGCCAGCATATAGTCTATATCACTCCCTTGCCTTTTCATGTGTCTAAATGCTTCTTAAATGTTACTATTGAATCTACTTCCACCGCCTCCCCTGGCAGCGTGTTCCAGCACTTATTATTCTCTATGTAAAAAATATTGCCCGTTAATCTCCTTTAAACTTTCCCTCTCTCAGTTTAAAACAATGTCCTCTAGTATTTGACATATTTTCCAACCTGGAAAAAAGACCGACTACTTACCCTGTCTATGCCTCTCATCATTTTATATGCTTCAAGAACGTCGCCCCCTCTGCCTCTGACATCCCAGCAAAACCAATCCAAGTGTGGCCAACCTTTTCTTATAGCTATAGGTAACATGCTGGTGAACCTCCTTTGCACCCACTCCACATTCTTCCTCTAATGCACCAACCAACCAGAACTACAAATGATACCTCAATGTGGCCTGATCAAAGTTTAACACAGCTACAACACAACTTCCCAACTTTAATACCCTGGACCTCGACCAATAAAGACAAATACCCCAAAGTAATGTTTTATGTGTGATGTGTCATTGGGGAACTACTCCAGAATCTAAATAGTTTTGAAAGATGATTATAAGCATCTTTCTTATACTTCCTTAAAAGAGCAATCTTAAGGATTTATTCACCAAACCAAGGCAAAATAACTCAGTTCCTCACAGAGCTATTTCCAACATCTTTACTTCCCGTGAACAAAGAAAACTATACTCAAAGGGCCTGTCCCCACGAGCATGCGACTCCATGCGGCAAGCGCGACCTAACGTGGTCGCTTGAGCCGTACGGCCTCGCGGGGCTGGTCCCACTTCGATCCCGGAGCCGTATGGAGTTTTGCAGTCAGTTTTCCCGACATCGCGCAGTTTTCTTCATAATCATTTTTCCTTTCCTAAAAAAGCCCTTTTCCTCCGGCAACGGCCTGCCGGCCCGCTCCCAGCCTCCCCCGTATGCACACTTTTTTCTGGAACTTGCCACGCATTTCGATCGAACTTTGATGTATCACTCGACCTTCCCTTGTTATCCCCGCTTCTGTTTGGTCGCGATTTATTCTTTTGCCAATTTTTGTAGTTCATGCAGTCGCATGCTCCACGTCAACCCTTTTTAGGCCACAGGCCAAAGTTATTTCAGAACCATTGTTTCTGAATTAACAATGTCACTCTCCATCCTAATGAAGAACTCAACCATATTATGGTCACTCTTGCCCAAGGGGGCACGTACAACAAGATTGCTAACTAACCCTTCCTCATTACTCAATACCCAGTCTAAAATAGCCTGCTCTCTCGTTGGTTCCTCTACATGTCCTCTAAAGGACAGGCCCTTTAGGCAGAAAATCCTGGAGATATTCAACAGTTTGGTCAGCATCTGTGAGACATCATGAAAACAATTTGGCTCAAGGACCTTTCATCTGCAGACATTTCATGAAGTCATTTGGTTTTCAAAGAAATCTGTACCTTGTACTTCAAAGATGACATCAGCCAAGTTAGGGTTTTTGAGGAAAAGGCTTAAAGAACAGCAGCAACGTTGAGATTGTTCCTTGCGTTTTGCTGTTTGATAGTCAATCCCATTGGAATAAAATGCCTGTAAGATATTTTTAAAAAAGGACATTGGATAATTTGTTGGATTTATTTACATTTTCTCAAATAGCTTTTAAATTGTTCAAATTAAAATTTGAAAATTATGATCTATTTTTTTTCTTTTTTAGGGATTCTACCACAATGTAACAAACAACACTGTTTTATATAGAGGTTCTATGTATGTGTCAAGGATGGACACATTGTTCCAGTATAGAGCTATTTGGGAGCTTATTCACAGGAGACTACAATATATATTCGACAAAGGGAGGTGACACAATCTTTACTATATAAAATTCAAGGAGAGAAATATCAGGGCCAATGATTCAATGATTGCATTGAAGAGCTAGTGCGGAAACAGGCCCTTCGGCCCACCGAGTCCACGTTGACCCCATATACTAACACCATCCTACACACTATGGACAATTTACTATTTTACCAAAGCCAATTAACCTACAAACCTGTACATCTTTGCAGTATGGGAGGAAACCAGAGCACCCAGCGAAAACCCACACAGCCACAGGAAGAACATGCAAACTCCGTACACACAGCACTTTTAGCCATGATCGAATCTGGGTCTCAGACACTGTAAAGGGCCACAAGCATGCGACTGCATGTGGCGAGCGCAACCTAACGTGGTCGCTTGAGCCATACGGCCTCGCGGGGCCGATATGGAGTTGTGCAGGGCTGGTCCGGACATCACGCGGGGCTCCAAATAACAGACACTGTCCAAAAATCCCGCGCGGCAACGGCCTGTCGGCCCGCAGCCGCATTGAGGCCGTAATCAGCACCTCAACGGGCATACGCAACGTCTGGACGTCGTACGCAGCGTCTTGATGGTGTACGGCTAGCGGGTGGCGTTGCGCGATGACGTCACCGCCCGGTGTGCCGTTGCGTGATGACGTAACCGCCCGACGCCGTGCGACGTCCAAATTCAGTCGGCCCGCCTCCTGCCCAGCTGATTGGTGAGTATGTCGGGACCAACTCCATATGGCTCCGCGGTTGGAAGTGGGACCCGCACCGCGAGGCCGTACGCCTCAAGCCACCACATTTGGTCACGATCGCCGCAGGCAGTCGCATGCTGGTGGGACAGGCCCTGCAGGCTCCACCACTACACCACTGTGCTGCCCTATCATTTATCAATTAAAAGTTTACAGATTATTATAAGAGTAGTTACTTTCAGAAGTATAAATATCAATGTATCATGATGCAGATATTTATTTTAAATGGAATGTAAAAACTGTCGGTCCCATCCAGTTTGCAATTATAAAGTACAAAAGGAAGGTGATGCGTTTCAATTGTGTCTATTGAGTGAGCTTATAAAACTGAATTAAAACGTTACCAATCTTGCTTTATAGGTTGCGTTATCTTGCTTTATACGTAATTCTTATAATCAAGGTATTTATTAACATTTTATTTGGAAGCGAGTAGGACCAAAGTGAGTTTTACTGTAAATTACACACAAAAAAATTATTGTATCATTTTCTTCTCATGTTATGGTGCACAGTAGATCAGAAGCTTAACATAGTGTTCCTTTACATGAAGTACTGAACAGCAGTACTGATGTACCAGCAGTGCTAACTACTATCTACCTCTTTGATCACCCTCAGACTATCCTTGATCGGACTTTGCTTGCACTAATTGAATTGAATACATTTCATTAGCCAAGTATGTATACATACAAGAATTTAACTTGGTGCTTTGCTCACAAGTAACAACACGATACACAGTAGACAATTAAAAATAAAACATTATAATTTAAACATGTGAAGAATGAAATAAAATACCAGAGCACAAGGAGGTTACAGACTTTTGTCTGTTGAGTAGTGCTACTGCTGCTCGTGGAAATAAAGCTGTTTGTATGTCTGGCCGTGGCAGCTTTGACAGTCCGGAGTTGCCTTCCAGAGGGAAGTGATTCAAAGAGTTTGTGGCCAGGGTGAGAGGGGTCAGAGATGATCTTGCCCGCTCGCTTCCTGGCCCTTGCAGTGTACAGTTTGTCGATGGGGGAGGGAAGGTTGCAGCCAATAATCTTCTCAGCTGATCGGATGATGTGCTGCAGCCTCTGGATGTCGTGCTTGGTGGCTGAGCCAAACCAGACCATGATGGAGAAGGTGAGGACAGACTCTACGATGGCTGTGGAGTCGATGGTAGCCCCCCATTTAAGGTCCCTGGAGATGATGGTTCTAAGGAACTTAAATGACTCCACAGACACGACTGCGGTGTTGTTGATGGTGAGTGGGGGGAGGGGAGGGGGAGCTCTCCTAAAGTCTACAATCAATTCCACTGTCTTAAGAGCATTGAGCTCCAGGTTGTTGCGATGGCACCAGGACGCCAGCTGTGTCACTTCCTGTCTGTAGGCAGATTCTTCCCCATCCTGGATCAGTCCAATCAGTGTTGTGTCGTCTGCAAACTTGAGAAGCTTGACAGAGGTGTCTGTGGAGGTGCAGTCGTTGGTGTAGAGAGAGTAAATAAGAGGGGAGAGTACACAGCCTTGCGGTGCTCCTATGCTGAGGGTCAGCGGGTCCAAGATGTGCTTTCCCAGCCTCACATGCTGCTTCCTGTCTGTCAGGAAGTTGATGATCCACTGACAGAGGGGTTCAGGCACAGTCAACTGGGAGAGTTTGGAGTGTAGTAGCTCTGGCACAATGGTGTTGAACGCAGAGCTAAAATCAACAAACAAGATCCTTGCATAGGTCCCCTGGCGGTCTAGGTGCTGGAGGATGAAGTGCAGGCCCAGGTTGACTGTGTCAACCACTGATCTATTTGCCTGGTATGCAAACTGTATGGGGTCCAGCAGGGAGTTTGTGATATTTTTCTGGTGGGCCAGCACAAGTCTTTCAAAGATCTTCATGACTACAGAGGTCAATGCGACAGGCCTGTAGTCATTAAAACCAGTCATCCTTGGCTTTTTGGGTACGGGGACATTAGTGGAGACTTTGGAGCAGGCAGGGACAGTGCAGGTTTACAGGGACTGGATGAAAATGTCTGTGTAGATTGGTGCCAGTTGTTGGGCACAGAGCTTGAGGGTAGAGGGGGAAACATCGTCCGGTCCTGGAGATTTCCGGCTTTTCTGTCTCCTGAATAACTTTTACACCTCCACAATTGCTATTGTTAGTGATGGAGAGGTGGCCAGACTGATGTTGGGCAGCAAGGAGGCGGTGGATAGTGGACGAGGGCCCAGTCCTTGCAGACTGGAGTCACGCTGTAAGTAGGTGTTAAATGGCGATTGGCGAGGAGTGGGTGGGGGAGGGAGGGGGTACAATGGTTATGTATCTGTCTATCGAACCTGCAGTAGAACTGGTTCAGGACGTTGGTCAGCTGACAAGGAGTTGGTGATTTCTTGCAAGGCCTTCCACACTGAAGAGTCATTAGCTGAGAACTTGCTCCTCAACTTCTCAGGGAGACAAAAATGCTGGAGAAACTCAGCGGGTGAGGCAGCATCTATGGAGCAAAGGGATAGGTGACGTTACGAGTCGAGACCCTTCTTCCTCAACTTCTCAGAGTACCTTTCATTGGCAGCTCTGATTTCTCTTCTCCGCTTGTACTTGGCCTGCCTGTAGAGGTCTGCATCACTGCTCCTGTAGGTTTCATCTTTAGACTGGTGGAGCTGTCTGTGTTCTGCTGTAAACCAGGGCTTGTCATTGTTGAACCTGATCTGGGTGGCTGTGGGAATGCAACTGTCCTCACAAAAGCTGACATATGATGTCACGGTGTCTGTATATTCATCAAAGCTTGTGGATGCTTCCCTGAACACAATAGACAATAGACATTAGGAGTAGGCCATTCGGTCCTTCGAGCCATCACCGCCATTCAATGTGATCATGGCTGATCATCCACAATCAGTACCCGGTTCCTGCCTTCTCCCCATATACCCTGACTCCACTATCTTTAAGAGCCCTATCTATCTCTCCGTTGAAAGTATCCAGAGAACCGGCCTCCATCATCCTCTGAGGCAGAGAATTCCACAGACTCACCACTCTCTGTGTGAAAAAGTGTTTCCTCATCTCCGTTCTAAATGGCTTACCCCTTATTCTTAAACAGTAGCCCCTGGTTCTGGACTCCCCCAACATCAGGAACATGTTTCCTGCCTCTAGCGTGTCCAAACCTTTAATAATCTTGTATGTTTCAATAAGACTCCCTCTCATCCTTCTAAACTCCAGAGTATACAAGCCCAGCTGCTCCATTCTCTCAGCGTATGACAGTCCCGCCATCCCGGGAATTAACCTTGTAAACGTACACTGCACTCCCTCAATAGCAAGAATGTCCTTCCTCAAATTAAGGGACCAAAACTGCACACGTTACTCCAGGTGTGGTCTCACTAGGGCCCTATACAATTGCAGAAGGACCTCTTTGCTCCTATACTCAACTTCTCTTGTTATGAAGGGCAACATGCCATTCGCTTTCTTCACTGCCTGCTGTACCTGCATGTTTACTTTCATTGACTGATGAACAAGGACCCCCAGATCCCGTTGTACTTCCCCTTTTCCCAACTTCACACTTTTTAGAAAATAATCTGCCTTCCTGTTTTTGCCTCCAGTGGATAACCTCATATTTATCCACATTAAACTGCATCTGCCCACTCACCCAACCTGTCCAAGTGACCCTGCAGTCTCATAGCATCCTCCTCACAGTTCACACTGCCACCCAGCTTTGTGACATCTGCAAATTTGCTAATGTTACTTTGAATCCCTTCATCCAAATAATTGATGTATATTGTAAATAGCTGCGGTCTCAGCACCAAGCCTTGCGGTACCCCACTAGTCACTGCCTGCCATTCCGAAAGGGACCCGTTAATCCCTACTCTTTGTTTCCTGTCTGCCAACCAATATTCCATCCATGTCAGCACTCTACCCCCAATACCATGTACCCTAATTTTGCCCACTAATCTCCTTTGTGGGACCTTATCAAATGCTTTCTGAAAGTCCAGGTACACTACATCCACTGGCTCTCCCTTGTCCATTTTCCAAGTTACATCCTCAAAAAATTCCAGAAGATTAGTCAAGCATGATTTTCCCTTCGTAAATCCATGCTGACACGGACCGATCCTGTTACTGCTATCCAAATGTTCGGCTATCTCATCTTTTATGATTGACTCCAGCATCTTCCCCACCACAGATGTCAGGCTAACTGGTCTCTAATTCCGTTTTCTCTCTCCCACCTTCCTTAAAAAGTGGGGTTACATTAGCTACCCTCCAATTCACAGGAACTGATCCTGAATCTATAGAACAATGAAAAATGATCACCAATCCGTCCACGATTTCTTGAGTCACTTCCTTAAGTACCCAATCAGTGCAGTCAAAGCGGGACAGTCATTTTTCAATGCCCTCGCTTGTCCACTTTTTCATTGTTCTGACCACAGGCTTAGCAGATTTTAGTTTCTGCCTGTAGGTCGGAATAAGGTGAACTAGACAATGATCAGAGAGTCCCAGAGCCGCACGGGGAACAGAGCGATATGCGTTCCTGATTGTAGTATAATAGTGATTGAGTGTTCTCTCCCCTCGGTGGGGCAGGTAACGTGATGTCTGTATTTTGGAAGCTCTCGGCTGAGGTTAGCCTTGTTAAAATCCCCGAAAACAATGACCATGGAGTCATTCTGAAGTCACTCTCTACTCTCACTACCTGGTTAGCGAGTTGCGTTTGTGCCTCACGTACGCAGGCTTAGTGGGGATGTAAACTCCAGCAAAAATAAAAGAGGTAAACCCCCTCGGAGAATAAAAGGGTTTGCAATTCATAAAAAAAGATTTCAGATTAGGACACCAGAAGTTAGACAGCACCGTGATGTTGCTGCACCAGCCCCTGGTTTGTATAAAAGCATATTCCACCGCCTCTTGATTTCCCCGCTGCCTCCGCTTCGCAGTCCGCGCTGTGTAGTTGAAAGCCAGCCAGTTGCAGCGCATTGTCCGGGGTCGACTTACACAGCCAGGTCTCAGTGAAGCACAGGGCAGCGGCTCGAGAGAAGTTCTTGTTTGCTGTTTGGCACAGGAGTTGCAGTTCATCCACTTTGTTGTTGAGAGAATGTGGATTTGCAAGGAATATACTCGGGAGTGGTGTGCGTAATCTTCATCGCCGGGGTCGGGTGAGGGCACCAGAGCGCTTCCCCTGGGTCTTCCTACATCTCACGGCCACAGCCCCGCCGACGAGTATGTCCAAATAATCCAGTGAGTGAGAGAAATCCGGAACGATGTTTGGAGGTAGCAAATATCTGATGTTAACGAGTACCTCCCTCATGAAAGTGATCTTTGTGGGATTTTCACAGACGACACAAACGAACAAACACAGACAAAACAGCCATCGTCGGCGCCACCTAGAATCTAGGTTATTCCCTTATCATGTATCTATACACTGTAAATAGATCGATTGTAATCATGGATTGTCTTTTTGCAACAAAAGCTTTTCACTGTACCTCAGTACACGTGACAATAAACTAAATGAACTTATGAGGGAACTTTGCTGATATGTTTTACGTGCTATAGTTTCCTGAACATTTAATAAGCAGTAACTTTAATAAGGAGTAACTTTTTCACACAAAGGGTGGTGGGTGTATGGAACAAGCTGCTAGAGGAGGTAGTTGAGGCTGGGACAAACCCAACATTTAAGAAACAGTTAGACAACTACATGGATAGGGCAGGTTTGGACGGATATGGACCAATTGCTGGCAGGTGGGACATGTGTGGGCAGATTGGGCCGAAAGGCCTGTTTCCACACTGTATCACTCTATGACTCAATGAAATTGAAAAGTTGAAGTATTCCAGATGATAATAAATCATGTCAACACTGCAAGAGGATGAATGGACGTGTAAAAAATGTAAAGTCTGCGAAGGCCTTTTAAAATTTAACAAAAATATTTCAGAACTAAAATGATCGATTTACGCAAAGATAATGAACATCAAAGCAAATTTTTCTTAGAGCCCACCCAATGATTCATTTAATTGCTCTTTGTGCTTGTTCATGCCATTTCAGTTTGGGCTCCCAAATTTCTTTGTTTTGATGCATTACCTAGTTTCTCACAATATAGAACATGCAATTTTTTTTCGTGCAAATGGATGCAAATGTCCAATTACCAAACCACAGTATTTGCCTGCTGCTGTATGGGTTTTACTAAAGCCAGCAAAATACAGCTGTAAAACAAAACCAGGAGCAGCCGTTGCAGCATTTCCTTGTAGGCAGCAAAATTGAGGGGGGATCTTATAGAAACTTACAAAATTCTTAAGGGGTTGGACAGGCTAGATGCAGGAAGATTGTTCCCGATGTTGGGGAAGTCCAGAACAAAGGGTCACAGTTTAAGGATAAGGGGGAAATCGTTTAGGACCGAGATGAGAAAAAACATTTTTCACACAGAGAGTGGTGAATCTGTGGAACTCTCTGCCACAGAAGGCAGTTGAGGCCACTGTTCATTGGCTATATTTAAGAGGGAGTTAGATGTGGCCCTTGTGGCTAAAGGGATCAGGGGGTATGGAGAGAAGGCGGGTACAGGATACTGAGTTGGATGATCAGCCATGATCATATTGAATGGCGGTGCAGGCTCGAAGGGCCGAATGGCCTCCTCCTGCACCTATTTTCTATGTTTCCATGTTTCTATGTTTGTCCCTCCACCTCTGATGGAAGCTTTTAGCTCCCTCCCATTACAATGCAATCCCTCTGTCCTCCTGATTTCAGCATCCTGATTGCAGCCTTATTCTGCTCCCCCCATATCATGCTCTCTCTCTCTCTCTCTTTCCCTGAGCATATAGTTTTGTGGCCCTTCACACTCCATCCAAATTACGCACCCTCTCTCCACCCTGCAAACCACATTCTTTACCTCCTAATTCAGTTTCTTTCCCTCCCACAAGCTTCATTATACCTTCATTCTCCCTCTGCCTACTATGCCATCCCTTCATCTCCCTTCTAACTGGAGCCTCTTTCCCACTCTTTTGATTCAATAGTCTCTCATTGTCCGATTTACATCACAGACTGTGCGAAATGCCTTCTGCATCTCCCTGGAAGAGCTCCCATAGTGCCCATTTGAATAAATAATAATAAGTGGGGGGGGGGGGGGGGGGGGGGGGGGGGGGGGGGGGGGGTGGTGATTGGCAGTCAGACTAGGTACGTTTTAGAGGGATACCAGCCGCTGGAAAAAGCTGTTCCTCGACCTACTGGTTCGGCAACGGAGAGACCTGTAGCGCCTCTCGGATGGTAGGAGGGTAAACAGTCCATGGTTGGGGTGAGAGTAGTCCTTGGCGATGCTGAGCGCCCTCCGCAGACTCTTTTGAACAATAGTCTCTCTCCGATTTAATCACAGACTGTGCTCTCCTTCTGATTACGCTCCCAAGTGTCCATTACCCCCCCCCCTCGCCATTTGTCAGACTATTAATTTAGCGGGATACCAGCTGGGAAAAGCAGTTGGAAAAAAAAAAATGCAGTTCAGATACAAGTAGAATCTCAGCCTCCTCTTCCTGGCCATGGAAATACCAGGCCCCAGGAGACAAACAGCAGCCTTGATTGATTCATCTCATTCCCGTGCTCCTATTTCAAACTTCCCCAACTCACTCCCTGCCCTGAAAAAAGAAATCGGAAATAAAAAGAACGTGTGCTGGAAATGCTCAGCAGGTCAAGGAACACCTGCAGCGACAGAGGAAAGGAGAGTTAACTAGTCTATAACTTTCTGCCAGTACTGAAAAAAGTTATAAGTCTAAAGTAAAAATAATGAAATCACTAGACGGCAAACAGAAAAGGAGAAAGAACAAAAAGACCTAATGTGGGATGGAAGGGAAGTGAGATTAGAAGGTTACAGCAGAATACGACAGGAATTCATGATTTTGAGTATTAGAGTATTAACCACACAGTTATAGAGTAGAGGTGATTGTGTATTACTTTTTACACCACTTGGCCATAATATTAAATAATAGTAAAATGGATGACAAATGAGAGCTATGTAGTCACCATTAACATTAACATACCTTAGTGTTGCATCTGAAGAGAAGTTTGAGTGTTTCCAACACTTGCCTGACTTCTTCTAGATTTTTTAACTTCTTCCAGAGGACCGATTTTAATTCATCCCAGTTGCCAGTCCCTAGTCACAGCCCAAAATTTGAATAAATTATTGTCCAATCAGATTACAAAATGTAAAAATCAATATCTTACTTTTGACTTAATTCTGAATTTACAAATGAAATGTTGCATGGTAAACTCTCTGCAATTATAACCATATAACCATATAACAATTACAGCACGGAAACAGGCCATCTCGGCCCTACAAGTCCGTGCCGAACAATTTTTTTTCCCTTAGTCCCACCTGCCTGCACTCATACCATAACCCTCCATTCCCTTCTCATCCATATGCCTATCCAATTTATTTTTAAATGATACCAACGAACCTGCCTCCACCACTTCCACTGGAAGCTCATTCCACACCGCTACCACTCTCTGAGTAAAGAAGTTCCCCCTCATATTACCCCTAAACTTCTGTCCCTTAATTCTGAAGTCATGTCCTCTTGTTTGAATCTTCCCTATTCTCAAAGGGAAAAGCTTGTCCACATCAACTCTGTCTATCCCTCTCATCATTTTAAAGACCTCTATCAAGTCCCCCCTTAACCTTCTGCGCTCCAGAGAATAAAGACCTAACTTATTCAACCTTTCTCTGTAACTTAGTTGTTGAAACCCAGGCAACATTCTAGTAAATCTCCTCTGTACTCTCTCTATTTTGTTGTACTCTTGTGGCTAAAAGTAAAGCTCTTAAAGCAAAGTTTACTTTTAATTTTATCTTTCTTAGTTTAGTTTAGTTTCCATTAGAGATACAGCATGCAGACACCCATTTGACCCACTGAGTCCACACTGGCCAATCACTTATTCACACTAGTTCGATGTAATCCCACCCTCATATCCTGTTATCTTCCTGTTCTAAAGCACCAAATATTAGAATGTTTTAAAACAAATTAAAATACAACCAAATTAGGGCAACAACTCTCTGGAATGAAGAGCAAGCAGTCATTTTTATTAAATGCTAATGACTCTTCAAGCACAGGGCTCCAACTGGCTCTGCTGATCAAAGTCTAGTTTGGATGGCAGGATAGTGATTCGAGCCATTGGATTGGCAGAGCAAAATATGAAGTGCTGGAAAAACTCAGCAGGTGTCAATGAAATAGTTAGGCAATGTTTAGGGTTGGGAGCAGAAGATGCTGCAGATGCTGCCTGACCCGCTGAGTTACTCAAGATTCCAGCATTGGCTGTCCTTGTGTAATTCAATTGGTAGATGCATGTGGGTTTACCTAGCTGAAATGTGGCCTGGTGCTCAAAGTGGCCTTCCAGCTTTTTCAGTGGGCACAGCTGGCTGCTTTATTGGTAGAGTGAGGAGTGGCAGATAGAGTGAGCTGCAGTGCAACTTTTCCGCACAATCTGATTCTCTTCCTTTTCAGTTTGCATGTTAAAGGAGCACAATGATCAGGAACTCTTTCAAGATATAGTGAAAATGAGAGAACATCAATGAAGTCAAGTCTTGCTGAGTAATATTACCATTCCTAATCATGAATATGTTAACTTGAAGTTATTCTTTACAAACGTGTTATTATGTTGATGAAAATCTATTGGGCAGAATCTGGAGATAGCAGTGAGGTGGCACAAATTAATCTTACTCAGGAATATTCCAGGTATCACATCAACTTCTTAACATTATGTAATATTCACAAGAACAGAATAGATATGGAGAGTGTTTAAGAAAGGGAACGATAGCTGGGTTGGCAGCTGTTTGAAGGAAGCATTCAAGAATTTAGACAATAGACAATAGCTCTACAGATTTACCTCGCTAAGTAATTGGATGGAAGCACAGGTAATAAGAAGAGATAAGTCTTGGTATTGTCATCACATAAATAAACGTACTTTGTGCAAACATTCATGGGAAGAGCAACCAATTAATTTAGTCTCAGCTTAATTCACAAAAATTATTCACAAACGAATAATTGGCATTCTGACCTATTGTTAGTTTCTCATGTTCCATAATTACAATTCAATTATTTGATCAGAATTTTAACCTTTGAGAATACATACATGTGCCTCCACGGTGGCTACTTATGAAAATAATTTAAACAAAATCATTCCGTATAAGTTTCCAAGATGGTAAAGCAGCATCTTAATGCTTCAGCAGTGCAGGCTCTAACCTGCATATATGAACTTCAAGACCTCTGAGAAGCAGACACACAGCAGTGAGTCTAAAATGATGACCCTTACTGGCAGGATGTTTTGAAGTAACGTTTGACCGGAGTTCATTGCATTGTCCTTTTCTATTAGAAATAGATTGTGAGCAATCTTCCCAGGTAATTCGCCAGAGTTGCCAGGAATCGCCACACCAAACAGTAGCATGAAGACATAGTTTGCTGTGCACAGCACAAGTCTGTGAGCTCTAGCCACCTCGTGCCCATCCTTGGAAGAGAAGGCCACGTCTGTACATGAAGAGCTGCAGAAAAGGCTAAGCAAGTCACAGTGGAACCGGGATGTCTCAATCTTTAAACATGGTAATTTGACTGGAAGAGAAACAGAATCAATAATCAACTAAAAATATGTATACAATTGAAAAATATTTAGATTTTCTGTTCATTATCTACATGAGCAGTGAACAACCAAGCAAGTTTAAACCAGTATTACAATGTACATTCCTATTACATAAAGGGGGGAACCGACAGTAATAAGTTGGCAACATTTAACGTTATTTTTCCCACTCAAAACCTGTACAGTAATATGAAATATTGTAGAAGAAATTAAAATGATTTTAATGCATAGCCCAATTGTTTGGAGTAGAAATGTGGATGTAAATAAGATGCAAGAATTCTCAATTCATTGCACACCAAAGAATGCCTGAAAAATATCTTGATAGTGGGGCAAACCTTTTTTTGTCCACCTCTAGTGGCCACATGTAACACTTGGGAGACCTAAACAGCAGCCTCTGGTGACCTTGCCCGCTCCCAAAAAAAAATCAAGGTTGAGGTGACCTGCAACCTCCTACCACCTCCCACACACATGTTGTAAACCTTCCTCGACTATGAAGAAAACTGTCTTCAACTAGACCTGCGACTAAAAAATTAGCGATTTTTAAAACGGCATCCTATTTTTAGTCGAGGCCAGTTTTAATCATGATGAAAAAATTGCAGCAACCTAGATGAAGCCTCGACCACGCAGAAACCACTTTTGACCATTAGAGAGAGTGACCAAAACCTCCGGTGACCTCATGGGAACCTTGGGTGGCGGGCAAGGTCACGCGCTAGAATTTAGAAGATCTTATAGAAACTTACAAAATTCTTAAGGGGTTGGACAGGCTAGATGCAGGAAGATTGTTCCCGATGTTGGGGAAGTCCAGAACAAGGGGTCACAGTTTAAGGATAAGGTTTTAGGACCGAGACGAGAAAAACTTTTTTCACACAGAGAGTGGTGAATCTGTGGAATTCTCTGTCGCAGAAGATAGTTGAGGCCAGTTCATTGGCTATATTCAAGAGGGAGTTAGATGTGGCCCTTGTGGCTAAAGGGATCAGGGGGTATGGAGAGAAAGCAGGTACAGGATACTGAGTTGGATGATCAGCCATGATCATATCAAAGGGCCAAATGGTCTACTACACCTATTTTTCTATGTCACCAGAGGTTGCTGTTTAGGTCTCCTAAGTGGGACAGGGGCTTAACTCTCCCTCTGGAAAGAAATAAGATTGCAGAACTGAGCAGATGTCAAGGCTGACAGAAACATAAAATGGTTACAGCGAGGATTAGGCCTGTTAAGCTTCTGCCAGCGGAACAGAGCAGCAACCCAGCAACTCACACACTACTCCTCGCTTCCACCACAACCCTGCAAATGATTTCCTCTCATATACTTCTCCAGCTCCCTTTTGATGGTCTAATTTAATTTGTCTTGACCTTTACTCCAGCAGCATGTTCCAGAACCCAACCAATCAGTGTGAAAATAAGTGTTCATTTGAGTTCATTGTCCTTCACCCTCATTCGATGACCCCTATCTCGTGATCGCCTCTGTCAATGGGATCAGTTTCTCTCTGTCTATTTTCTCTATGCTCACTGTGGTTTTAATTACCTATTAGATCTTTGTGCAACCTCTAAAGGACATCACAGAAGTCTCTGCAGTCTATCAACATAATTAAAGTCCTTCCTATCTGGAATTATATTGCTGTATCTTTTCTGCAAACTTTCCAAACCCATCACATCGCTCTTAAATGGATTCAGTACCCCAGTTGTTGCTGAACTGGTGATTTATCCTTTATCAAGGATCATCATGACTTCTCTGCTATTGTACACTATGTCTCTGTTTATAAAGCACACATTTGTGTGTTTTTCTAACCACTTTATTAATCTGTTTTCAATAAACCGTGCACCTATACTTTTAGAATTAGGAGTTCTGGTTTCTAATGCCTCTTCTCATTCTTCTTACAAAAATGTAACATTGCATTTCTCAGTATTAATTTTTAACTGCAATCTATGCACCCATTCACTCATAACCATATAACCATATAACAATTACAGCACGGAAACAGGCCATCTCGACCCTTCTAGTCCGTGCCGAACACATAATCTCCGCTAGTCCCATATACCTGCGCTCAGACCATAACCCTCCATTCCCTTCCCATCCATATAACTATCCAATTTATTTTTAAATGATAAAAACGAACCTGCCTCCACCACCGTCACTGGAAGCTCATTCCACACAGCTACCACTCTCTGAGTAAAGAAGTTCCCCCTCATGTTACCCCTAAACTTCTGTCCCTTAATTCTCAAGTCATGTCCCCTTGTTTGAATCTTCCCTACTCTCAGTGGGAAAAGCTTCATCCTGCATCTATTTCCTTAAAATCTATTCTCACAGCTCACTGTGCCTCTGACTCATGTGCAATCAGTACATTTGAAACCAGTCCCTTGTCTATCCAAGTCGTTGATAAATATATCAAGAAAACAGTGGTCCTCATCCCAACCCCTGGAGTGCTGTTCTGTACACTTCCAGTCTGTTAAACAACTATTTACTCCTACACTCTGCCTGTTTTTCCGCCATGTTGCTACAGGTCTTTTTAGTTTTCAGGATGCCTGTTCTGTGGCATCGTATGTAGTATCTTTTCACAAGTCCCTATATTTCACATCAATCATATTTCCCTCGTTGGCCTGCTCAGATAATTGGGGAAAAAACCCTCTAAACAGTTAGTTATGCATGATTTGCCTTTAACACATCCATGCTGGCTTTCCCTCATTACTCCCCACATCCAGGTGATTGATATTTCTGTCCCTGGTTCCTGTTTCTAGAACTTTCCCCACTTCCGAGGTTGACATGTTGGGTTTATCGCTCCATCCTGTTTTGAAGAAGAATGTAACCTTTGCAGTTTTCCAGTTCTCAGGCCCATCTTCGAATCTATCAAAGTTTGGATGATCAGGGTGTCTGCTGTTTCTGCCTTCCATTTTAAGTGCAGTAAGACTTTATAGTGTATCCTCTATTTCTAGCTCAACCAGAAATGTTAATTACACCTTCCTTTGTTGAGACCCAGGGTGAAGATTGACATATAAGGCATATATTGTACTTAAGTGACGCTCTCTGCTTCCAGGTGTAAGTTTTGTCGTTGATGAGCCCCACCCTTTGTCCTGCAATCCTTTTGCTGCTCATACACCAAATGAATAGTTTGAGATCCCTTATATCTTTTTGCTGCTATCCCTTTTTCATGCTCTCTATTTGCCCAATTTTCGTTTTCAATTATCTCCTTAACTTTTTTTAATCACCCTGGCCCTCACATTAATAACTGGGCATCTGTAAATTGCTCTCTATTTATTCTTCTTTTACTTTGTCCTTTTGGTAATCCATGGAGATCTGGCTTGCTTTAATTTCCCTACCTTACTCCCTTGTGTGAATGAAACCAGACTGCATCTGAAATCTCATCTCTTTAAGGCCATCAGTTGGTCGGTTACCATTTTACCGACCCCATTTTGGATCTAATTTACCTGGGATTTGATGATTTTTGCCTTAATGTCCTTCTGGGAAAAGTAAACATAATATTATATGGTTTCGCTATTCAAAACATTATATCATGTTCCTCTTTTTCTGGATGTTGCCACTTGTATTTACCCCACTTGGCCCACACAATTTCTGTTCCTTCGGTGATGACTATCCCAAACTATTTCATAGAAACATAGAACATAGAAAATAGGTGCAGGAGTAGGCCATTCGGACCTTCGAGCCTATTCAATATGATCATGGCTGATCATCCAACTCGGTATCCTGTACCTGCCTTCTCTCCATACCCCCTGATCCCTTTAGCCACAAGGGCCACATCTAACTCCCTCTTAAATATAGCCAATGAACTGGCCTCAACTACCGTCTGTGGCAGAGAGTTCCACAGATTTCAGGATAGTTCTTTCTACATAACACTTTACATAACATTCCTACTGTCAACAATTTTAAGTTATCATGAATAAAAAATGTTATTCCTCTTTAAGAAATAATACTGACGCAACATAAAACTATTGTCAGAAAATATTCCTCTGGAAAGCATCTTCCCTAACCCCCACCCCTCACTTGATTTATTTTGGTGTTTCAGGGAAGAGCTTCATTAAAAAATGAAATATTATATTAACCTCTTACCTGTTGTGCTAATAAATTAGGGGCAGCTTTGTACTCTGCATCTTAACTAACTAAGAATTAGATCGTGAGTGCCTTACATATTTTACCAGGACTCTTACAGTGAACTGAAGGAGAGTTTCACCTTACCAGAATGGATCAGATTTACAGCCAGCTTCTAGAAATAGATAGTGCTCTGACTCGCTTTGATGCTTGTTCTCATGATTGAGCACCAGGTTAAGGTATCATTCATTAGAATTATAAAATAACATTAGCGATGGGATCGTTGATGATATAAATAAAAATAGTTTGCTGATATTTGTTGAAATCAATGGAATAATTTGGCAGATTTGCATATTCCCATTACATAAGCCATGTAAAGGCATTAGCCCTCATTACATTGTCTTACCTGGCTCCTTAAGTCTAGGTGGCGGAATTAGTTGGGGTCTGCTACTCCTTTTCTTTTTCTTCTCAGAGGACTTCTGCTTTAAACATTGGATGATGAAGTATTCCAACTGAAAAAATTGTGCATAACATTTGCGCAAGAATCAGAATCACACAGATCCAGATAGCTGGAGAATTACATTCAAAATTAAGTGAAAAACAATTTGTATCAACCATAACCCAGTTCTTTGCAATTCTATGAGAACTACATAAATTGTATAATTATAAATTCAACTACTTGTTTCCCAAGTTCTTACCGACTGCAGCTTAACAGGGCCATAAACACATTAACGCACAGATAAAATGTAATCTTCAAAAAGACAATTGAAAACCATAATAGCAGGTAACCATTGTAGTGCAAAGAGCAAAGTCCGTAGTACAATGAAAGACACAGTCCTCAGAAGGTCATAGTTGCTGAGGTAAGTGTTGTGTATTATTCAAGAACCTGATGGTCGTTGCAAAGAAGCTGTTCTTGAGACTTGTGATCATGGCTTTCAATCTCCTTAAACTTCCAGTGAATTAGAAGCATTGATGAGTTTCCAGCTTCAGGTTTCTAGTGGTCAACATCTCTGATGACCTCTCATGGACCCACAATACCTCTACTCTGGTCAAGAAGGCTCACCAGCGCCTCTGCTTTCTGAGGAGACTAAAAGGTCCACCTGTCTCCTCAGATTCTGGTGAACTTCTACCGCTGCACCATCGAGAGCATCCTTACCAACTGTATCACAGTATGGTACGGCAACTGCTCTGTCTCCGACCGGAAAGCACTGCAGAGGGTGGTGAAAATTGCCCAACGCATCACCGGTTCCTCGCTCCCCTCGATTGAGTCTGTCCAAAGCAAGCGCTGTCTGCGGAGGGCGCTCAGCATCGCCAAGGACTGCTCTCACCCCAACCATAGACTGTTTACCCTCCTACCATCCAGGAAGCGCTACAGGTCTCTCCGTTGCCGGACCAGCAGGTGCCAACAACTTCTTCCCTGCGGCTGTTGCACTGCTTAACTCTGCACCTTGGTGATTGCCAGTCACCCATCCCCCGGACACTCCCACCCCCAGAAAAATTGCACTAATGTATGTACATATTTATATTCTGCTGTTCATTATTCTATGTTCGCTCTTCTGGGGAGATGCTAACTACATTTCATTGTCTCTGTACTGTACACTGCACAATGACAATAAAGATTGAATCTGAATCTGAATCTGAATCTGAATCTTTCTTTGTGATTGTTCCAGGACAGATCTTCAGAGATATCGCGATATGCACACCCTGGAACTTGAAGCTGTTGACTCTCTCCACTGCCGTCCCGTCGATGAAGACAGGTTCATGGATCACAAGCTTTTGTTGACAATCAGGTCCTTGGTCTTGCTAAAGTCGAGCGCACGCTTGTTGCTCCGGCACCAATCAGATTTTCAATCTCGCTCCTGTACTCTGATTCATTGTTACCCGTTATTCGTCCAACAATGGTGGTATCATCAGCAAGTGTAAAGATAGCGTTGGAGCTGTGTCATGGGTGTAGAGAGGCTGGGGAAGGAGACTGAGCACACCGCCTTGAGGTGTTCCATCGTTGATGCTTATTGTGCAGGAGGTTACGTCATTCATAATTGACCACCCTTCCTACCTGTAAGGCCACTTTCATGACACCTGCACTTCTAGATTCCTCTGCTCTACAACACTCCCCAGGGCCCTGCCATTCACTGTGGCGGCCCTGCCCTGTTTCGACTTCCGAAAATGCAACATCCTTCATGATTGCATTAAACTCCATTAGCCACTCCTCAGCCCACTTGCCCTGCTGATCTAAACGGTGGCCTGCAGCGAGACCTGGGTGTCATGGTACACCAGTCATTGAAGGTAGGCATGCAGGTGCAGCAGGCAGTAAAGAAAGCGAATGGCATGTTGGCTTTCATAGCAAGAGGATTTGAGTATAGGAGCAGGGAGGTTCTACTGCAGTTGTACAGGGTCTTGGTGAGACCACACCTGGAGTATTGCGTGCAGTTTTGGTCTCCAAATCTGAGGGAAGGCACTCTCGCCATAGAGGGAGTACAGAGAGGGTTCACCAGACTGATTCCTGGGATGTCAGGACTGTCTTATGAAGAAAGACTGGATAGACTTGGTTTATACTCTCTAGAATTTAGGAGATTGAGAGGGGATCTTATAGAAACTTACAAAATTCTTAAGGGGTTGGACAGGCTAGATGCAGGAAGATTGTTCCCGATGTTGGGGAAGTCCAGGACAAGGGGTCACAGCTTAAGGATAAGGGGGAAATCCTTTAAAACCGAGATGAGGAGAACCTTTTTCACACAGAGAGTGGTGAATCTCTGGAACTCTCTGCCACAGAGGGTAGTTGAGCCAGTTCATTGGCTATATTTAAGAGGGAGTTAGATGTGGCCCTTGTGGCCAAGGGGATCAGAGGGTATGGAGAGAAGGCAGGTACGGGATACTGAGTTGGATGATCAGCCATGATCATATTAAATGGCGGTGCAGGCTCGAAGGGCTGAATGGCCTACTCTTGCACCTAATTTCTATGTTTCTATGTTTCTATGATCAAGATCCTGCTGCAATTTTTGATAACCGTCTTCACAATCTACGATGCCACCCATGTTTGTGTTATCTGCAGTGCTGAAGTTACGGCTGAAGACATTGCAACCATGTTGAGCAGGAAGTGCTGAGTGTATGGTCCATCTTGCATTTTTCCTCATGGTATATCCTAGCCGAATACATTTGCATTTTATCAGTTTATTTATTCATGTGGTATATGGACACGCTGATCTGTTATGTAGTAAATGCCTACTATGTTCTGTGTGCTGAAGCAAAGCAAGAATTTCATTGTCCTATCAGGGTCACCTGACAATAAACTCACTTGAACTGCAAAGTTTCTTATCACTGACATCCTGAGATTCATCATTGGTCAAAAATTCAAGTAGACCGAACACAAATATTGTAACTACAGAGACATGTTGAAATGTGGAGTATCTTGCAGTGAGAGATTAATTGCATGACACCTAAAAATCCATTCCACCATTTATATGGCACAGCTCAGAAGCATAATGATCAAATCCTCTTCCTGCCTGGTTGGGTGAAAGTCCAACAAATCCAACAAGCCTCAGTGACTTCGTCCCATGTATTGCTTCTACCGTCATGGCAGCAAAGCACGCTATCTGCTTAATGCCTTGCTTTTGCTCACCAATTCTACTCTGCCAACGCCTTCCAAATCTGGGAGTTTTACCACAGAGGTCAAAGGGAGCAAGTGCCTGAGATCACCACCATCCACGAATCTCCCTCTTCGGGTTGGACTTTATCTTGACTTTCAAATACATCACAACTCTTTCACAGTGGCTAGGGCTAAATCCTAAAAATCACTGCCCTGAGCCATTCACAAAAGCCATTCACAAAAGCACAGCATCGGCCCTTTGGCTCACAATGCGAGGAACACAAGGACTGCAGCCAGGTCATGACAATTCTTCACTATTACTTTCTGACGGGCTAATACAGACAGGCGAGAAATGCTAGCAGTGACCACTGCCTGATGGAAATCATTTAAAAACATGGTTTCCATAATTTGTCATTCCTATAAGGCTCATTCCTTTAAAACATGTTATAACCAGCCATTTACATTTCTCTTCACAATAAATGTACTTGTGGAATTCCTTCAAAAGCTGGCAATTTAACAACCCTTTAAATGCTTAGCATTTTAGGCCATGCAGCAGCATACCCACCAACCTCCACTGAGCAATGCAGAAATCATGTGGGGATGTGCTTCAATAAGAAAAAATTACAAGTACATTGCAGTGAATTGTTCTCTCTGTTCTGTAGACACACAACACGTCTTTGTTATAGAATAGAAATTCAACATGATGGGTATAGCAGCTGTATGTGCACATGTGGGTGTTTTATTCAATTTAATATCCCATGATGAGTTTTATCTAAAATCTTGCAATAATGTTTTCCATGTGTTAGTACCATGGATTATCAACTATTTCTTTCTTGGACAAAGCCAAAGAGATTCCTTGCATTCTTTGCTATAAAATTCCTTTCTAAGTTTGTGTCCAGATTCATGTCATCAAATTTATTTTTGCAGGACTGCCAGGCAGTGAGGGTTTCATAGTGAATGGGAGTTCAAGAGGTGAATGGTCAACGGGGGAGAGGAATAAATGAATTTACAATCCAAATGTTAACATATGACCGACAGTGAAACAAGAATAAAGTTGAAATGCGGAAAAAATGTAATACCGCCCATATGCCATGTTAGAGACAGTCTGGGCTGGAAGAATGGAATGATTCAGCTAAGGTCTACTCCTTCAGATATATTGGATCGTTTAAGCTGTTCCCACTTGTGGAAAGAAAGAGACCAAGAGGTCGCATGTGTGAAATGGAGGGGTACGACATGAGGAAAAACCTTTGTATGTGAGTATGTGTTTCAAAATTGAAATCTGCTACTTGTGGATGTGATGGAAGCAGCTTCCGTGGTGTAAATGGGATAAATATATGGTGAGGAAATATTTGCAAGACAATGGAGAAGAGGCCAGGCAGGTGGAACCAGTGCGTTGCCCAGGGAGAGAGCACATGCGGGCACAACTGGCCAAATGGCCCATTCTGAATTGTAACCAGTCTATGATTCTATGCTTTTGCATGCATTTTGCTTTCGACTTGAAATACAAATCCTAGCCATGTTCAAACGATCCACAATATAGCAGGCAAACGGCCAATTGTGCTTTTCCAAAACACTATCACTCACATCCTAAAGGGCCTGTCCCACTTGGGCGACCTAATCTGCGAGTTCAGAAGATTGTCCTCGACCTTCAAGCTCGAAAGCACTCGCCTGGACAGCCTCGAGCTGGATCGACCGGCAGCGTTGAAACCGCGAGCTGGATCGACCGAACCTCAAGCTGCATCTACCGACCGCGCACACACAACACACACACACACACGCACGCAGACACACACACACACACACACACACACGCACACACACACACACGCAGACACACAAGCACACAGACACGCACGCAGATACGCACACAGACACGCACGCATTCACACACACAGACACGCACACAGACACGCACACACACACGCACGCAGACACACACACACACACACACACGCACACGCACACACACACACGCACACACACACACACAAACACACACACACACACACACACACCCACACACACACACACACACACACACACACACACACACACACACAGGTACACACACTGCCACACACACACACATGTCCACACCGCAAAGGCGGGGGGCCAGGACAGCGGAGGAGCGCTGTCTGCGTGATGAAGAGGCAGGTAAACGGCTGCCACAGAATACCGTGTCCTTTAGAGAGCGCGGGGGGGGGGGGGGAGGGGGAGGGATAGAGAAGGAGATAGATGGGAGACAGAAGGGAGGCGAGAGGGGGGGAGAAGGGGGGGAGGAGAAGGGGGGAGGAGAAGGGGGGGGGAGGAGAAGGGGGGGGGAGGAGAAGGGGGGGAGGGAGAGAGGGGGGGGGAGACACTTTTTTAAGAAGTTTAATAAAGTTTAGTGGGCATTTTACCAACTGGTAGGTCTTCCTAGATCGTGAAACTCCAATGAGCCAATTAAAATGGCTGGTCAGCAAAGGAGATGGCCTAAGGCTGCCCTCGACTGCCTGTAAGTAAATAGCAACCCCACTCCACTGCACTACGAGTGAGAAAGACCTATGTCGACCAAATTTTTACTCGTGGGAAATTTTTCAATATGCTGAACCTATGCTGAGGCCGCGAGTGTGAAGGAGAATTTGAAGGAACCTCCCTCGAGCATGAAGGAGAATTTCAGCCACCTCATGTGACCTCCTAGGACCTCGTGTCGACCAAAGATCCCATAGCAAGCAAGATAGTGCTCTCGACGAAAAAGACGCAGTACGGTCATGGGTAGATTGATGGGTAATTTTCGGCCCCATTTCCGTAACCGGCTTCCGTTTCCGCACCAAAGATCCCATAGCAAAGCAAAGATACTAGTGCGGAGACGGAAGCCGGTCAGGGAAACATCCTCGTAAAAATAAAAGTTCTATGGTAAAAATCTTCTCCTCATTTTCAGCATTGTAATTTATTAACACAAACTGTTCCCCCGCAAGGTTACACAGAAAAGCTGGAGAAACTCAGCGGGTGCAGCAGCATCTATGGAGCGAAGGAAATAGGCAACGTTTCGGGCCGAAACCCTTCCCCCGCAACGTTGATTACACTGCGAGTCGGGTCGGGTCGGGTTACTGAAATGGATGAAAAAAAGGCCCACGTTCCACTCCGTTGCATACTACACGTCAGCCCATTGCATTTAGCAGGAGTGGTCTATCTTGCTCCGCTATAGGCTCTTTGGTGTCGACCATGCTGCGAGTTTGAGTCCAGGGCAAACTGTTCTAAACACACAGCTTAGATCGCCCAAGTGGGACAGCCCCTTTTACTATCTGTCTTGTGTTGTACATTTGTCATTTAAGGATAAAGGGGAAATCCTTTAGGACCGAGATGAGAAAAACATTTTTCACACAGAGTGGTGAGTCTCTGGAACTCTCTGCCACAGAAGGTAGTTGAGGCCAGGTCATTGGCTATATTTAAGAGGGATTTAGATGTGGCCCTTGTGGCTAAAGGGATCAGGGGGTATGGAGAGAAGGCAGGTACAGGATACTGAGTTGGATGATCAGCCATGATCATATTGAATGGCGGTGCAGGCTCAAAGGGCCGAATGGCCTACTCCTGCACCTATTTTCTATGTTTCTATGTTATAGGCAAGAATAATATGCTGGAAAATGTCTTCTCAGAGCAGAAACAGCATTCAATAAGACCTGGGTTGATCTTTTACCTCAGCGCCACTTTCCGATCTCCCATATCCTTTAATTCCTCTGATTTCCAAATATTTAGACATTTCTGCTTGAATATTTTTAATAACTGCACTTATGCAGTCCTCTTGTGCAGAAAATTCAACAGGGTCTCACCAGGACCATGTATAATTCATGTATTAAATTGTTAGTCTTTCACTCGCCATGTCTAAATAAATTGTGATCAATTGAGGTGCACTAATCCTTGTACTACCCTACTAATCACTACTTCCTAATCCAAAAATGAACAACAAATCTCTTCTTTTCTCTCCAAGCACACTTCAGAATCAGCAGCCTTTTAGATACACAGAAAATAGGTGCAGGAGTAGGCCATTCGGCCCTTTGTGCCAGCACTGCCATTCAATGTGATCATGGCTGATCATCCACAATCAGTACCCCGTTCCTGCCTTCTCCCAATATCCTTTGATTCCGCTAACCCTGAGAGCACTATCTAACTGTTTTGAATGCATCCAGTGAATCGGCCTCCACTGCCTTCTGATGCAGAGAATTCCATAAATTCACAACTCCCTGGGTAAAAAGGTGTCCTTGAGACTCTTGAAAGGCGCCCATAAATAAAATTGATTATTATTATTATTAAAAATGTTTTTCCTCATTTCAGTTCTAAATGACCAAACCCTTATTCTTAAACTGTGGTCCCTGGTTCTGGACTCCCCCAACATCGGGAACATGTTTCCTGCATCTAGCGTGTCCAACCCCTTAATAATTTTATTGGTTTCTGTCAGATTTATCAGCCTTCAGTCCCATCAGTCTACCCAACACAATTCCTGACTAATGTGAATTTCCTTCAGTTCATCTGTCATCCTAGATAGAAACATAGAAAATAGGTGCAGGAGGGGGCTATTTGGCCCTTCGAGCCAGCACCGCCATTCATTGTGATCATGGCTGATCGTCCCCAATCAATAACCCGTGCCTGCCTTCTCCCCATATCCCTTGATTCCACTAGCCCCTAGAGTATCTAGATCCTCTGTCCCCGAGTAAATCTGGGAGATTGTTTGTGTCTTCCTTAGTGAAGATAGAGCCAAAGTACCTGTTCAACTTGTCTGCCATTTCCTTGCTCCCCATAATAAATTCACCTGTTTCTGTCTTCAAGAGACGTACATTTGTATTAACTAATCTTTTCCTCTTCACATACCTAAAGAAGCTTTCACTATCCTCCTTTATATTCTTGGCTAGCTTACCTTCATACTTCATCGTTTCTCCCCGTATTGCCTTTTTAGTTACCTTCTGTTGTTCTTTAAAAGTTTCCCAATCCTCTGTCATCCTGCTCATCTTTGCTATGTGATACGTGTCTTCTCTTTTAGTTTTATACACTGTCCTTGACTTCCCTTGTCAGCCACGGTCGCCTTTTATTCCCGTTAGAATCTTTCTTCCTCTTTGGAATGAAATGATCCTGCATCTTCTGCATTATTCCCAGATATTCCTGCCATTGTTGTTCCACCATCATCCCTGCTTGGGTCCCTTACCAGTTAATTTTGGCCGGCTCCTCCCTCATGCCTCCATAGTCCCCTTTGTTCAACTGCAATGCTGACACTTCTGATTTTACCTTCTCCCTCCTTAAAACCTATCATATTATGGTCACTACCTCATAATGGTTCCTTTACCTTGAGTTCCATTTTCAAATCCGGTTCATTGCACAACACTAAATCCAGAATTGTCTTCTCCCTGGTAGGCTCAAGTACAAGAGGCTCCGCTCCAAACATCCATCTCGGAGGCACTGTACAAACTCCCTTTCTTGGGGTCCAGTATCACCTTCTAGCCTCCACCCTTCCTTACCCAACCCGACATCCAATCCTTGCTCACCTGTATTGCTCTTGTGCCACCCCTCCCCCACCTCTCTATACTGCCTACTTGCCTATACTCTTCAGTCTTGAAGAGGAACGCAACATGAAACATCCACAGACCGAGTTCCCCAGCAGCTCCTCTTTACTTGCTATACATTCCTACATCTGGAGTCTCATGTGCCTGCAACTTTCTTCTCACTATCTTCTGCCTGTTAACTAATTATCAATCCATGCCAGCACAATAGTTCCAATCCCATGTACGGTGTTTAATAATCTCACGTGACACCTTATCATAGTCCATATGAAAGTCCAAATATTGTACACACATTGGCGTTTCCTTATCTATTTTGATAAATTAGGCTTGGATGTGGAGAGGATGTTTCCACTAGTGGGAGAGTCTCGGACTAGAGGTCATAGTCTCAGAATTAAAGGACGTTCTTTTAGGAAGGAGATGAGGAATTTCTTTAGTCAGAGGGTGGTGAATCTGTGGAATTATTTGCCACAGAAGGCTGTGGAGGCCAAGTCAGTGGATATATTTAAGGCAGATATAGATAGATTCTCGATTAGTACAGGTGTCAGAGGTTATGGGGAGAAAGCAGGAGAATGGGGTTAGGATAGAGAGATAGATCAGCCATGATTGAATGTCAGAGTAGACTTGATGGGCCGAATGGCCTAATTCTTCTATCGCTTCTGATCTTATGATTTTGTTCATTTCAACCTCGAAAACTGTCAACAGGCCTGTCAAAAATGCCTTCCCTTTCATAAATGTTCCTTTATTCAATCCAATGCCCTGTTACTAATAGATTCTAGCATTTCCCTACTACTGATATCAAGCTAACTAGTCTGTGTTCCCTGCTTTTTCCCTCCTTCCTTTCCCTACTTTTTTTCTCCTCTTTTCTTAAATAGTGGGGTTGCAATCCGTGGACACAATTGTCGAATCTATGAAACAGAAGCAAACTGCGGGAGCAACTCAGTGGGCCAAGCGGCACTGAGAAGGCAAATAGATAATCTGCGAAGGGAAACGCTTTTGAGCAACACTCTTCATCTGGATTGAAAGGTAAGAGGGGAAGCAGAGGGGCCTAGGAGTGCAGGTACATTATTAATTGAAAGTGGTGTCACAGGTAGATGGCGTGGTCAAGATGGCTTTCATCACA